>NW_027187398.1:0-151378 GCF_028583685.1 Petaurus breviceps papuanus | reverse complement strand
GTGTGTGTGTGTGTGTGTGTGTGTGTGTGTGTGTGTGTGTGTGTGTGTGTGTGTGTTTCACGTGTCTGAGGCTGCATTTGACTCCAGGGCAGGTGCTGTAGTCACTGTGCCACCTAGCCACCCACAGTAGCAACAATATTGTAAAGATCAGTTCTGAAAGACCAAAATCAACAACTACAATTCCCATGGACCCATGATGAAAGATTCCCTCCACCTCCAGAAAGAAAACTGATGGCCTCAGTGAAGATTGAAAACTATTTTCTTACATTTCTCTTTTTCTTGGAACGTGGCTAATGCAAAAATTTGTTTTGCATGTCTATCTGGAAGACAAATAAACAGCATTCAGGATGACTGATAGCACAGGCTCACTCACTCTTGATCTGGTGAGACAGGAAAGACACTAATAAGGGGTTAATAATCTTACTTTATTTTAATCTAGTTTCTCAGAAGAAAATTGCTGATAATGGGACCATAAACTCCTACAGCATTCCCCAAGCACTCTTCTTGCAGGGGCCAGCGAGAAGGGGAGGCAGATACCCCTTTGTCTCAATGGGGTCAGTCAAGACAGGCACACCTAGTGCATCCCTTAAATCCCTTCAAGCCTCAATGGGGGCCAGTTGAAGCACACACAGATTGCCCTCCAGCCTTGATGGGGGTAGATCAAGGCATGCACAGCATTTGTGCATTCAACCCTAAGGTGCCCTATTTGCTGGCCAATAACTACGTGTTTTATAGGGTTAACAGACAAAGAAGGCATATTGCCAAGGGGTGACTTCACAAGGTTACATTAAGTTTTAGCATTATCATGTCAACTCAGCATAATGCATACACACTACATGTTTATGCCTTTAAGCACAAATGTTCATTTTGTTGCAAGGTTATACAAAGATACACAAGTGTGGTGGAGATGTTTTGAACCATAACTGTAGGAACTCATATCTAAACACCTGGGAACAAGAGATTGCTATGGCTGGATTCTGGGAAACTGAACTCTAAGGAATAATAACAAAAAGTCACTTTACGCACTAAAATCCACCTTAATTAGACTAAGATTCACCTTACTTACACTATCCATATTTGTAATGGTTTTTATTTTTCTGGCCTCCTCAATAAGTGAGGGAGGAGAAAGGAGGAAATTTGGAACTGAAAACAAAATAAAATTGAATTTAAAAAATAACATTCTCTCTAACCATGAGTTCCAAAGTTGATAAGAATTGAGATTTTGATCCTTTGGGGCTGTTTTTCAGCAAATCATCAATGTGAGGCACTTAGGCATATCTTCTTTCTTTCTTTTCTTTTTGAAGATGGTGTGTTTTTTTCTGTTGAACTTTTTTAAAAAATCACTTTTAATGATTTCATTTTAATTAATGTATGACATAGGGAAAAGACTAATGTCTTCATGATGAGAATATAGTAACGCAATTTATATGTTAAATTCAATTGCATGAGGAAGGAAAGTTATAAAAATAAATAACACTTGAATCCCAGAATACACATGACAAGAGATTGATCTAAAACTTTAAAATTATAGCTGAGTAGCAAAGAAAAATTCATGAAAGTTGCTTTCATTCATTCTTCCATTTACCTTTCAGGAATTTATGTTGACACTGTAAATTCCCTGGGCCAGACAGCACTTTTCACTGCAGCATTGTTAGGTCTTCCCAAATTAGTTGATATCCTGGTGGATTATGGATCAGACCCAAATCAGTAAGTATCTTGCAGTTATGATGTAAAAGATTGACAATTGCTAAAGATGCCTTAGATCTTTCGAAAATCATATTGTTAGAAAATAGTACTAGTGATGTTGACCAGTTTGAATTATGAAATATTTATTTAATTAAGAAGCAGTTTTACAGAACTTCCATCAAAACTTTCTAAGGTAAGCCCTTCTAGGCATATTTAAATTGAATAGATGAGACATTTGTAATTAACATTGTCATTTGCACATTTTTTATTAATGTATTAAAAATCTGTTCTTTAAAAGTTCCATTACCTAGTCATTTATACTATTAGTTTACTTAATTAGTTTCTTCTTTAGACAGAATGTAAAAGTAATTGTTTAGAACCAGTAATTTACAATGATGCCTTCCTGGATTAATTTTTGGAGTTTAGTTTTCAATAAAACACCATTCTTTATTCCTTAAAATTGATGAGACTTGAAAGCAAAATCCTTAAGTTTTTAAACTTGACTAGGTATTCTTTTAGGAGGTTGGGTGAGGTATTTACACTGGATTTGTGTAAAGCCAAGCATAAGCAGCCTCCAGAGGCCTGCTGCTGTGAATAGCTCCAAGGTTCTGATTCCCTTAGTATAGTGAACTCTCTATTTATTCAGCACTAAACTAAATCAAAACATTCACAGAAACCGAAGTACAGCATTCACAATGATATAATAATTTATTGCTAAAGTGGCCACATAGTTTTCACTTAAACTGGCTACATAATTTTAAACAAAAGATATCATTCAGTAAGTCTTTTAAATTAATCATCCTTAAGGAGCAATCTTCCTTAAGTGACACAAAGTACAAAGGTCAAAGTTTTCCCACCCCTAGGTCACATTGTCTTAATCTCTCAGTCAAAAAGTCTTCTTTCTTCTTGATTGGAGATTAGTTCCCAATCATCCTTACCTCAGTCATCCTTAAGGGGATACAAGGTACAAAGTACAAAGTTCTCCCACCCCTAGATTACAAGTAAGTCATGATCTTGTCAATCAGTACTAAGTATCCAAGGAGAAGTCTTTTCATCTTTTCATCTTAGCTTGAGGCTGGCTCCTGAATTCCATGGTTCTTCCATGGGTCCAGCTCCCTGGATTCACAGGCAGGCACTTCTCAGCTTCTCGTCCAGCTCCTTGTCTAGCTCCTCGTCCAGTTCCCATTCTGTATTGAAGCTCACAGTGTCCAGTCCACATCAAGTCCTTCATATTTTCTGTTTCTGGGAAGACAAAGCTTAACAGAGCCAAAACAACATTTATGCACGTTGCCAGCACCATCATCAGTTCACTATCTGCCTGTGAAATCAACAGAGAACTCAACACAAATCATCAGTATAGTCCCAGGACCTCTGAAATCCTCCTCCACAATTTCTGTAAACAGACAAGAAAATCCTCTTTTAGGGCTTCTGTACAGACAAACACAACAGAACAAACAGAGTGCCTGCCCCCAAGATCGTTCCCTTTTTCAGTTCTGCTCTGTCCCAGGTGTGCTCCTCCTTATATATGGTGGTTCTCCTTCCAGTTCTGCCTCTTCCTGTTGCATCAGCAAGTTCCTCCCACCTTCAAATCACAAGGGACTCAAACAAGGTGCTAAGTACTTAAGTAGCTGAAACAAGGTACTAAGTACTTCTTTGCCATTACAATTTGTGACAGTGTAATAGTAATGGAATTTAAAGATCCCCCTGTATTGGCTTGGTTTTCGGGTTGAGTATTAAAACCCAGAGCTTGTGAATCCCACTTGTGGGATGGACTTGTTGACGTGAAAAGAGAGGGCTGAACTGGGAGGAGCTGGTGCCATGGATTTAGAGAAGGCCCAAGTAAAGAGAGAGAGAGAGGCGGAAGAATTTTTGGGAGCAGCATTGTGGAGGATTGCTGAGGGCCAGTTCGAGCTGCCACCCAGAGCTGCCAAGGACTGAGAAGACACAGCTGTGATGCTGGTATTTTGTCTGTTTTGATGTTGTTTTGCCAGATTCATCCTCTGGTGAAGGACAGTGCTTTTGTTGCAGAGGTCCTAGAACCTTGCTGTTGGTTCAGAAGCCCTGAAGAAGGATTTTCTTGTTGTATGTTTACAGAAATCCTGGAAGAGGGTCTTGCTGATATTTTCAGGGGTCCTGAGACTGTTCTACAGGCAGAGAGTGAATTGATGAGGACACTGGCAATGTATATTGTGGCTTTGTTAAGCTTTGTCTCCCCAGGAACAGAGATTGCTGAGAACTTGCCTCGGGTCAAGATGAAGAAAAGACCTCTCTTTGGGTATTAAATGCTGTAATGATATCTTTTTTTTTTTTTATATTTTTAAGCAATCGGGGTTAAGTAACTTGCTCAAGGTTACACGGCCAGTTATTTCTGGGTGTGGTGCTGAGTGTCTGAGCCCGGATTCGATCTCCAGGTCTTCTCAACACTGGAGCCGGTGCTCTTACTCACTGTGCTACCTGGCCACCCCCTGTAATGATATCTTAACCTTGCTGTAGCTCAAGGGCAGATGGCCTTTATGCTCTCCACTACCCCTTTTGAGAAGGTGCTATTATTAACTGATGATAATTGTAATTAAATTGTGATCCAGGTGTGGGAAACTTGACTTTTTTGTGCTTTGTGATTGACCAAATGAATATACTTTGTTTATGATTGGAAACTAATCTTAATCTCCATTTGAGAAGAGAGACTTTATGATTGACTAAATGTACTGTCCACAGGTGTAGTACTTGAAAATTATTGAATCATACTTGGTGAATGCTGTATTTTGATTTTCTCTGTTCTGTGAATGTTTTGCCTTAATTTGTCACTGAATAAAATGTAGAGTTACTTTGCTGGTATTCTGAACCTTGGAAGTTGCCTTTGCTTGGCATTACAGACAATAGTTCAGAAATTTATAGAATCAGAGAGGTCTCCAGAGCATTACCAGTTGTGTGTAGTGCCTGGTTTCCCCATCACCCAACCTCAGCCCTCCCTCAGGGAAGTAAGCAGCCTGCCAGGTCAGTTCTACCCTCCCACAACGGATGTGGGCCCTTCACCAGTCAGCACACCTCCACAGAGGTGGACAGGCTTCTGGGTTGGGGAGACTTGGTGCCAGCAGGAATTTCAAGGTGTATACTGACCAATCACTGTTCTTGGCCTCTGCAAGTTTCTGCTTATGTGGAATCCCTTTAAAAAGCCAACATATTGTCCCTGCAAAGCACTGTCTGATCTGGGCATGATCCCGGCAGTCCTGCAGTAATAAAGTCCACTTCCAAATTTTAATCTTGGGTGTCTTTTGTCTCACTCTTTTCGGCACAACAGTGTATATATTATACATGGCATAATTAGACTAGGTATAAATATCAGCCTTCATAATAGAACTGGATCATAGAAGTCATATGATTTAGAGCTAGAAAAAACCAGAGATCGTCTAATCCAGGGGTGGGGAACCTGAGGACTCAAGGCCACATATGACCCTCTAGGTCTTCAGGTGAGGTTTGAATTCAGTCAAAGGGCTGCACTTGAGACACTAGAGGGTCACATGTGGCCTCAAGGCCTCAAGTTCCACACCCCTGTGTCCCTGCCTTTTATTTAGAAGATAAAGCTACACTGAAGAATGTAATATAGTTATTTATAGATAGTATACGGTTACATGATAAAGATGTTTCTAAACTAGTGGTCTCTAAAGTGGGGGCCTTGCAAAGAATGGTTGTAAAAGTTGTGATTGCTCTGTTGTAAGATGGGAAGATAGCTCTAATTGCATTCACCCAGCAATAGTTAATTCAGGGTTTGTTTACAATACAACTACATCCACATTTCACCCATTCTCTGCCAGTACTCCCCTACTCTACCACCTCCAGCATGTGGGCAAGTTCCTAACCTCTCCCCTTGAGTGATTATAATTTATTCAGGTTCTCAAAACATCTCTGCTGTGTTGGTCCTGCTGGGAAAATTCTCCCCTTTCTCTGCCGGCATAACGGAGAAATCACCTTAGGACTTTGGCAATGAAATCTTCAAGAGGGTAGGCTCTTCCCACCTAGCCCTAGCCTTTCCCACCTGCATTTTTATTTTGGATTGCACAGAGTGGAAGTAAGCTTCACAGTAGTGTGCCTGTATTAAGATGGGTCATAGTTTAATATCTGTAGCTAGGAGAGACCTCAGAGCCATGTAGTCTAACCGTGTATTTTGCAATCTGGGAAACTGTGGCCCAAGGAGGTTAAATGACTTGCCCAAAGTCACACAGCAAACCATTGATATAGAAAAGGCCATATTTGTGACCCCATTATGGAGATCCATAGGCTTGAGGAGATGCTGCCACTACAGGTCTTTGTCACCTTCTCTGATACTTGTAGACCTAAGAGTTGCATACAGCACAGAGGTTAAATGGCATGTCATAGCCACTGTGTTTCAGAGGCAAAACATGACCCCAGTTCTTCCTGGCTTCTAGCTCTCTATTTGTTAGGCCATACTGCTTCTCTTAAGTAATTTATAAATAAATATACATATATTGGGGATTTATGCTCAAAAATGTTAGTAAACCATTGCTCTCAAAATGTGTTTTCTGGTTATCTACATGATTTGAATTTTTTATGCCAGTGATTATTTCACTCTAAATTTTTTAATATGAGCTTACTTATCTTTGAACAGTAGACTTGTATATGTGGTCCCCTATTAGAATATAAGGTCCTTGATGTCAGGGACTATTTCACTTTTGTCTTTGTATCACCCAGTGTTTAGCATTTTACTGGGCACATAGTAAGCATTTAATGTACTCTTGTTGAATCAAAAATGCTTGTTAAACATGGTAAATTATTTTATGGAAATAAACTTAATTTCATCTATTTTGTCCCCAGATTTCTTGGCATTCCAGGGATGGCCCCACACCACCAGGCTTTCCAGATCGGTGTTCTATCGATACATTATGAGGCAGTAGGGCTAGCACAGTGGATAGAGTACTGGGCCTGAAGTCAGGAAGACTTGTGTTCAAATTCTGCCTCAGACACTTACTAGATGTGACCCTGCACAAGTCACTTAACCCTGTTTGCTTCTATTTCCTCATCTATAAAATGAGCTGGAGAAGGAAATGACAAACCACTCCAGTATCTTTGCCAAGAAAACCCCAAATGGGGTCATAAAGAGTTGGATGCAACTAAAATAAGTGAACAACACAATCTAATAGCTGAGTTTAAACCACATTTCTGTCATTTACAAGCTGTGGGACCCTGCACAGCTCACTTCTCTGAGGCTCAAGCCCTAAGACTCTAAATAATGGGGGAAGAAGAAAAGGGAAATACAAACTGCCAATGTGGCAGTATCTTTCAATCCTAAATATATTTTGGTTTTTTGCCACATTAGTTAGTAGAGTAATGAACTGAAGTGTATTACAGTGGTATAGTGAAGAATACCTTAGTTCAAAAGAATACCTACTTCAGAATTCATAGCCCTGATTTTTGGTCATAGCTCTGGCACTAGCATGTTTCATGACCAGCCATGGGTGTAAAGGGCCTCTATTTTTTAAGCTTTCTGAATTTGTGGGTTTTAGAGGCTTGGAGAGCTAGCTAGCTGCATCTGATGACTCTTCACATTTGCTCTTTGGCCTGGGGGAAAGTTTCTACTCACTATTTGTGGTCTAACATTTGGTCTTAATATTACTTAGTCGCTGCTTTGATGGAAGTACACCTGTTCATGCAGCAGCATTTTCAGGCAATCAGTGGATCCTCAGCAAACTGTTGGATGCAGGTGGTGACCTGAGACTCCATGATGAAGATGGCAAAAAACCTCAGACCTGGGCATTGTCTGCAGGGAAAGAGAGAAGCACTGTGGTAAGGCTGTGCCCCAGAATGAGGTGGAGTGCTTTCTAGGAAGCAGCCCTGAGTTCAATTAAATCTTCTGTTATAAGAACCATTCAGGATTTTGATCCAAAAGACATGAAGGTGTTTGCAACAAATCATAGCAATAATATTATTTATTAATATCCATAGTACAACTGAGACGCTAGTAGAGGAAGTTAGGTGGCAGAGGGGGTAGAGTGTTGGATTTGCAATCAGAAAGACCTGAGTTCAGATCCTATCTTGGACATTTACTTAGCTGTGTGATCCTAGGCAAGGGGCTTATCTTTTCTCAACCTCAGTTTCCTCATTTTGTAAAAAGAGGGTAATAATAACACCTATTGTACAGGGTTGTTGTAAGGATCAAATTATTTTATATATATGTGTGTGTGTGTGTGTACATATAATTATATGCATATATGTATGTGCATATATAATGCTTTGCATCCACTAAAGCACTGTATAAATGCTAGACATTTTTTTCAGTCAGCAAAAATCTACATTCTTACCCTCCTATACCAATCACACGCCCCCCTTCCCCCTTACAAGCATGTATGGTCAAGCAAATGAAATCTCTGCATTGGAAAATATTTATCTCATTTTGCATTCTGAATATTTTTTTTTTGGAGAGGGGAAGGTAGAGCAATTGGAGTTGAGTGACTTGCCCAAGGTCACACAGCTAGTTTTATGTTAAGTGTCTGAGGCCAGATTTGAACTCAGTCCAAGGCTGGTGCTCTGTTCACTGTGCCACCTAGCCACCCCTGCACTCTGAATCCTTAACCTCTCTGTCAAGAAAGTAGCATGTTTCATCAGTTCTTTGGAATCGTGGTTGGTTATTACACTGATAAGAGTTCCTAATTCTTTCAAAGGTATTTCTTCTTTACCATATTGTTGTCATTGTATAAATTGTTCTTCTAATTCTGTTTATTCATCATATACAAATTTTCCCAAGTTTATCTGAAACCATGCCCTTCACTTCTTATAACATTATAGAATTCTGTCATATTAATATACTGTAACTTGTACATCCCTTCACAAATTCATGGATATCCCTTCAGATTACCTTTCTTTGCCACCTCAAAAAGAGCTAGAAATATTTCTTCTGTACATCCCTAGTTCATTTTGGTTAGCACTAATTGCTCCTTTAACCTATCCTCACTGTGATTCCCTCTCCCACCTTTTTCCTTTCCCTCCTGAGTGAAATGTATGTCAATACATTGTGTGTGTGTGTGTGTGTGTCTGTGTATGTATTCTTCCCACCTTTAACCAGTTCAGATGAGTGAAGTTCAGTGTCAGCCCCTCTTCCTATTGCCTCCTCCATATTTGTATAGTTGTCTGCTTGCTCCACCTTGATTATTTGAAATGATTTTCTGTAACCTTTCCCTTATCCCACATCCTAGTGCATTCCTCTTCTCTCTTTCCAGTCTTCTCTTAAGATCATAAAACATAACAGAACCCCCCAAAAGAATCAAAGAAAGAGAAAAAAGGACTCTTACGTACAAAAATATTTATGAGGTCTTTTTGTGGTAGCAAAGAATTGGAAACTAAGGGGATATCCATCAATTGGTGAATGGCCAAACAACTTATGGTATATCAATGTGTTAGAATATTGTGCTGTAAGAAATGGTGAATAGGATGGTTTCAGAAAAACCTGGAAATACTTGTATGAACAGATGCAAAGTGAAGTGAGCAGAACCAGAATATGTTACACATTAACAACAATATTATAAAGATAATCAACTCTGAAAGACTATCATGTTTTTTCTTTTCTTTCTTTCTTCCTTTTCTGCCTCCTTTCCTTTCTTCCTTCTTTCCTCTCTCCCTCTTTTCCTTCCTTCTTTCCATGTCTGAGAGATATGGGCAGTTTTCTTTTAAAGATTTCTTGAAATACTATGTCTAGGTTTTTTGTGTATGGGGGGGATGGTAGACGAATGATTCTTAAATTTTTTCTTCTTATGTTTTGTAGTCCACTTGTTTTAACCATAAGATACCATATATTTCCTTCTATTTTTTTCAGTCTTTTAACTTTAATATTTCTTTTTGCCTCATAAAGTCATTGAATTCTACTTGGTCTTTTCTAATTTTTTTAGGAGTTTGTTGCTTGGGCAAGGTCTTTTATCTCTTGTGCAAAGTTATTAATTTCTGTTTTGATTCTTTCTTCAATAGCTCTCATTTCTTTTCTAATTTTTTTCCTTAAGCTCTCTTATTTCATTTATAAAAACATTTTTAACTCTTAAACTCTTGCTTCATGAACTTTTTCAGTTTTTCTTTGAAGCTTTGCTAAAAGATGTTTTGGAGTCACTGTTTTCTGTTTGTATCTTGAGCTTCTCTGCCACCAAAATATTTTTTTTATAGTGGGACTTTTTTTTTGGTTTGCTCATTCTTCCAGTCTACTTCCTGATTTCACATTTGATGTTAGGGCTGGGCTATGTTGCAAGGAGTGTGTGGGCTTCTCCTGTTGCTGCTTTCTTGGAGGCTTAAGTGTTTTGTGTTATTTCAGAATCTCAGGTAGAGGCTGGGAGTTTGCAAGCTTTCAGTTCTTCCTAAGTGTTCTGATCTAGGGCAAAGTATGATTATTGCCCCCTAGTCTGAGTTCTACAAGTTTCTGGACTGGGTTTGGGTCTTAGCAACAGTAGATGGTGCTGGATTGAGCCCTTACTGTTGGTGCAGGCCCTCTGTTGGTATGAAAGGGCAGAGTTATAGGCTCCTCTTAGATCTGGGATTTCTGCCCTGGTTATTCCTTTGCAGGCTGGGTTAGAAGCTGTACCTGAGACCCAGCTTAAATTCTAGGATCTGAACCACACAGTTTCTGTTTGCTTATGAACTTTCTTTTTTCAACACTGCCAGGGCTTCTATACTTGGAAGTCACTCCCTGTTGTAGGTCTTCTTTCTCAGTCTTCCTTGTATCTGTGAGGAAGTTGCCAGTTAACCCCTTTTACCATAGCAATGCATGAGTATGGATCTAGTGGTATCCTGGTGTGGGTCTGGGATCTCCTCTTGCCCAGGTAAATAGCCTCTCACTGGGCACATAACTGCCTCTGACCTGACACTGGCCCCAGTGTTTACACCTTCATAAACTGGTCTGGACATATGATTTACTGTAACTGTTTTCTCGATTTCCCCATCAGGATTCAATCTGGTGCATTTCCTTGATATGTTTGAAGGAGTTTTTGCAGGGTAGGAAATCAGCTATACTGCTTTCTGCTACTCTGCCATCTTGGCTCTGCTCCTTCAATGCTAGCTGTTATTATAGGTTTCTACAGCCTTCATCTTGGCTCTGCACTATGCAAACAGTTACCTCCAGGTCTGTGTCTTCCGACAAGCCAGGCCAGGAGTTGGGCTTATCCTCCTCTCAATGGTCATCTTCTCCAAGAAGCTCAGTAGTGAATTCCTTTTCCAGTGTAAAGCTGGTACTGACTGAGAATTCTGGAGCTCCAAACTGTTGAATACCCAAAGTTGCCTCAGGATCCCTACTCAGACACTTAGATGCAAAGAAGAAATGAGACAGAAGAGGCAACCTACCACCCAGGCTCAGGTTCTCTTAGGCAGGCTACATGCCCCTACCAGGATGTAGAAGTCCCAGAAAGGAATCTTCTATGCTTCTTGTTGCAGAAACAAATGAAGAGACCCAGAGGGCACAGTCACTCTTTTTCAATTCCACTACATGAACCACTACTGCATTAGTGATCAGTCTTTTCCTATACAGGCTCTGCCCCTTACCCAGCAGCCATGACCAGGGAACGAGGGTAGAGGAGCAAGGAATTACCCAGGGTTTCCTGTGTCATCCCAAAGCAATAAGCTCTGATAGTGTCCAACTACATGTCTCTTGGAAGTGGTCAGAGTTCAGGCTTAGACCATGATAGATAGGGGAATACTACTACTATTTATCCCTTTCCCTACTGCATATGGAAATAAAACCACTCTTAGCCTAAATCCAATTAATATTCTCATATCTTAGATTATAGGGCTATAACATCATTTCAAGTCAACTCCATTTATTGAACACCTTGCAAGGTTATACAGCCACAAAAACAAAACCAAAATGGTCCCTGCCCTGAAGCAGCTTATATCCCAATGAGGATACATTGTATGCCTGGATACACAAATGTAAAATGTATTCATAGCAATACAGAGTAATTTCAGGAGGGAGAAACCCCAAGAACTGGGGGATCCTTAGGAAAGGGCTCATGAGAAGGTAGCCCTTGTGCTGTATTGGAAGGTGAGGGTGAAGGAGGAGGATTCTACAAGTTGAAGATGAGGAAGGAGAGCCTTCTACACATGAGAGACCACCCATACAAAGATATGGAAGCAGGGGTTTAGATTTTTTGGGGGGAGGGAAATTGAGGTTAAGTAACTTCCCCAAGGTCACACAGCTAGTTTTTGTGTTAAGTGTCTGAGGCCGGATTTGAACTCAGGTCCTCCTGACTCCAAGCCGGTGCTCTGTTTTCTGAGCCACCTAGCTGCCCTAGGGGTTTAGATTTGGATTGTTGTCTCCTTCTTCCCTCACCCCTTTCCCCTTCCTCAAGTATTCTTTTGACCAGATGTATAAGTGTCTGATGTTGAGAATTTATGCATTGTTTATTGCAGATGTTGGAGTTCATGCACCGCTGTGCCTCCCATATGCAGGCAATCATTCAGGGATTTTCTTATGATCTGTTGAAGAAGATTGACTCTCCACAGAGACTCATCTGTAGCCCGTCCAAATTTGGCAACCTGATACATGGGTAAGTGCCCTCCTAGCTAAGAAACTCAACCAGGGACATAAGTGGCCAGTCATCTAGTTGTTAAACCATAATGGTCATATAGGTCATTTGGTTATAATAGCTGCCACCCTGCTGGATTACCAGACTTGGCCAACAAGGCAGGGGGGGATACCTTCTTCCTTCACCATTTTGTGTAAACTAATTCTGTCCTAAGATTTCTGCCTGTTTGTACCTTTATTTTTGGTGTGGTAGTAGGAAGGAGGGAGATCTTTTCTGATATGATCTAGTGAAAAGACACTTAAAAATGTCAGTCTTGGAAGAAGGACCTAGGATTAAGATTTCCTTCTGACACTTACTTAGGCAAATTACTGAACCTCCTAGCACCCAGGCAACTAAAAGTTACAGGGAAGCTGAGGACTGGCTTTGGAAGAGGGAGTTTCCTCACCAAGAGTTCCCTATAACAATGAAATTAAAGGTCCAGAGCTCCAAAAAGATCCAATAAAAAAATGAATTTTGGCAGGGAACAAAAAGGATAAAAACATGGAACCAGAAGAAGACAACAAAGTCAAAACTCCTGCATCAAAAGTTTCCAAGAAAAATATGAACTGGTCACAGGCTAAGGAGGAGCTCAAGAAGGATTTTGAAAATCAGGTAAGATAAGTAGAGGAAAAATTGGGAAGAGAAATGAGAATGATGCAAGAAAATCATGAAAAGCAAGTCAACAACCTGACTGAAGAAAATAACGCCTTAAAAAATAGACTAACTCAAATGGCAAAAGAGGCCCAAAAAGCCAATGAGGAGAAGAATGCCTTAAAATGTCGAATTGCCCAGATGGAAAATGTGATTCAAAAACTCACTGAAGAGAATAATTCTTTCAAAATTAGATTGGAGCAAATGGAAGCTAATGACTTTAGGAGAAATCAAGATGCTGTTAAACAGATCCAAACAAATGAAAAAATAGAAGGCAATGTGAAATATCTCATTGGAAAAACCACTTCCCTGGAAAATAGATCCAGGAGAGATAATTTAAAAATTATTGGACTACCTGAAAGCCATGATCAAAAAAAAGAACCTAGAAATCATCCTTCAAGAAATTCTCAAGGAAAATTGCCCTGATATTCTAGAACCAGAGGGCAAAATAGAAATTGAAAGAATTTGCTGACATCTTGAAAAAGATCCCAAAAAGAAAACTACTAGGAATATGCTAGCCAAATTCCAGAGTTCCCAGGTCAAGGAAAAACTATTATAAGCAGTCAGGAAGAAGCAATTTGAGTATTGTGGAAACAATAAGGATAATACAAGATCTAGCAGCTTCTGCATTAAGAGATCGAAGGGCTTGGAATATGATATTCCAGAGGTCAAAGGAGCTAGGATTAAAACCAAGAATAAACTACCTAGCAAAACTGAGTATAATGCTTCAGGGGAAAATATGGTCATTCAGTGAAATAGAGGACTTTGAAGCATTCTTGATGAAAAAACCAGAGCTCAACAGAAAATTTGACTTTTAAATACAAGAAGCAAGAGAAGCATGAAAAACAGGAAAAAGAAATCATAGGGAACTTATTAAAGTTGAACTACTTACACTCCTACATGAAAAACAGTAATTGTAACTTGTGAGACTTTTTTCAGTATGAAGATAGTTGAAGGGAATATATATGTGTATATATATATACATACATATATGTGTATGTGTATAAATATGTATGTGAGTGTGTGTAAATGTATACATAGACAGAGGACACAAGATAAGTTGAATAGGAAGAGATGATATCTAAAATACAAAATTAAGAGGTGAAAGAGAAATGTACTGGGAGAAGGAGAAAGGGAGAGATAGAATAGGGTAAGTTATCTCATATAAAAGAGGCAAGAGAAAACTGTTACAGTGAAGGGGAAGAAGCAGGAAGGTGAAAGGGAATGGGTCAACCTTACTCTCATTGACTTTGGCTTAAGGAAGGAATAACATACACACTCAAATGGGTATCTTACCCTACAGCAAAATAGGGGGGAAGGGGAGAAGAGGGGGGATGATAGAAGGGAGGGCAGGTTGGGGAAGAGAGTAGTTAGAAGCAAACACTTTTGAAAAGGGACAGGGTCAAAGGAGAAAATAGAATAAGTGGGGGGCAGGATAGGATGGAGGGAAATAAAGTTAGTCTTTCACAATATAACTACTGTGGAAATGTATTGCATAACTACACATGTGCAACCTATATTGAATTGCTTGTTTTCCCAGTTGGGATGGGTGAGGAGGGAAGAAGTGAAAGAATCTGGAAATAAAAGTTTTAAAAACAAATGTTAAAAAATTGTTTTTTACATGCAACTGGGGAATAAGATATACAGGCACTGGAGTATAGAAATCCATCTTGCCCTACTAGAAAGTTGGGGAGTGATGGGGGAGGATATAAGAGAGAACAGATTGGGGGAAGGAGTGTTCAACAGGCTTGCTATCTTGGGGTGGGAGTAGGGGAAAGATGGGGAGAAAATTTATAATTCAAAATCTTGTGGAAATGAATGTTGAAAACTAAAAATAAATAAATTGAAAAAAATTTTAAAAATAAATGAATACTTGAGGTCATAGTAATTCAATTAGTGCAGTTACTTGATAAATCTTTCTTGAGTGACTGAATGAATGAATGAATATCTTTCCTTTGTTCACAGCTTGTTTCAAGCCCCTCCATGAGGTTAAAATGTGATCAAATATTATTATTATTATTATTACTTCTATTATTTCTTGGTCCCTGGCTGTGTTCTTGATTGCTGAGGTTATGAGACAGCTGAGCTTAAAATAAATGCAGTATTACTGTCATTAGGAATTCAACTGCTTGGTGTTTATTTCCAGGGAAGTTTGTGAATATTGATGCAGAACAGGAAATTTCATTTTGCTTTAAACGCTTACAGGCGAACTTTCTCAACAATTCTAGGGCCATGGCACTCAACTGCCAACCCCACCAGACTGAACTGTTAACAATGTGACAACTTAAAGTGGCAATGAGGAGATAGTACACAGGCCTTGCAAAACATTCATGCAGCAAAATATGAATATTGGAACGAGAAGCACTGTGTTGTGTGCTCTGCCCTTCTAGCAATAATATATCATTTCTGTTTTCTTTGCCATTCACCCTGAAAGGGAAAGTGGACAAAAGCATTACTTCTTCCTGATTCATGAGAATTCAACTTTACTATTTGTATGGATACTGCCACCTAGAAATATGTGCATTCCAAAAACAGCCCTTTTTTCCCTTTACAGATTTTATTTAACAGATTTGTTTTAGTGTCTACAATATGCAAAACAGTGAACTGGGCACTGATAATATAAAGGAATGTAAGTCTTAGTCTCTTTCCTCTAGAGAGCTTACAGTCTAGTTGGAGAGACAAGACATATAAAGAAGTGTAATTGGAAAACTAACATGAGTTGAAGTTAGATAATTTTTTTGCCTCTAACTTCTCATGTGAGCTTGAACAATTCACTGCACCCTAAAAACCTCAGCTAGTTCTCTAAATTTAATAATTCAATTCAATAGACATCTCTTAAGCAGCTGCTGTCATGTCCTGGAAAAGATGCCAAGCTTAGGTAGATAAGATAGTTCTTAATTATTTTATCATGCTGACATATCAGCATACAGTATAGGAGGAGGAGCGAGATCCACAGAAAAGTAACTGTGACCTAAAAAAAAAAAAGTAAATAAGAAATGCAGAAACCAAAGTGTTGTCTGAAATCTGAGGGAGAAGAGATCATTACCAGCTGAGGAACCTCAGGAAAAACTTGGGGAAGCTGGCAGTATCTGATTTGGGCTAGAAAGGTCAGGTCAGGAGAGAGGGGGAGGAACCTTCCAGACACAGTGGACGACGGCATGAAGTGGGAAGAGGGAGGCCTCTGGTAAGGGATAACAAATAACTAGAATTCATGGAGGGGAGTAATATAAAAATAGAGAGAGTTGTGCTGGACCAGCCCGTGGAAGGAGGTCTCTGATTACCAGACTAAGTAAAGTTTGAGTTTTACTCAGTAGGGAAGGGTTTTGAGCAAAATACTATAACAAGTTCTTAACATAGGAAAGAAAAGTGTAGGCTGAATTGAAGAGGGGAGATGTTGGAGGCAAGAAGCCTTGGTAGGAGATTTATGCAATAATCTAGGCAGGTGACAATGAGACCCTGTTCTAAGATTTTGACAATGGGAATAAAGAAGAGCTGAACGATATAAGAAATGCTGCAGAGGAGGAATTAACAAGATTTGATAACTGCAGGTGAGAAGTAAAGGAAAGGAAAGTCAAAGATATCAGTACTTTTTAACTTGGGAGATGAGGTGAATTATGGTGCCAGTGAAAGAAGTATTGAAGTCAAAAGAGGGAGCAAATTTTGGAAAGAAGACAGTAAGCTTTATTATGGACATACCGAGTTTGAGGTGCCAGTAGGAAATTCAAGTGGAGATATCCTATAGGAACTTGGAAATGTGAGTGTGGGTTTTAGAAGTGTGGTCAAAACTGGAGCTATAGATTTGGAAGCCATCTACAAAGTGGTGATAGTTGAAGCCATGGGAGAGGATATGACTCTGTGCAGAGAAAATGTAGACAGAAAAGAATAGAGGGCCAAATACAATAGCACTTAACTCAAAGTCTTAGGATGATGTCATAAATCCATTGAAGGAGACCAAGAAAGAAGGGTTATAGAGGTAGAATTTGAAGAGTATTTGTTAATTGGGGAAGGTAAAGAAAAAGGGAATATTCAAGAGGATATGGTCAGTTGTTAAAAGCTCCAGAGAGGATGAAAACAGAAAAGGCTCTTGGATCTGGTTATTAGGTGGTCATTGGTGACTTTGGAGAAAGCCATTTGATTAGCATAGTGGGGACAGAATCAGTAGTTGCAAAGACTTGGGGAAATGTAAAAGGTATAGAAATGGAGGCATCAGTCATAGGTCACGTTTTCAAGAAGCTGAGAGTGAAAAGGTATTGAGGAATAGAGTAGGAAGTGGATGGAGTAGAAGAGTGAAGTGAAACCTTTTTTAAGTTTGAGTAGAGGGAACTGATAGGCTTGTCAGGCAGAGAGAGAAAAGCCCCAAGAGAGAGAGGAGATGATAGTAGGAGTACTAGAGGAGAGGAAGTCAAGAGCACACACAGAAGGGTTAAAATCATTATCATCTTCAGAAAAAGATGTATATGTTCATTAAGACTAGGCTCCTGTTGGCCTGTCTCCTTTATACTCAGGGATATCTCTTCCTCTGAAGCATGGGAGAAGGAAGAAAGACTGAATGATGATACTGAGAAGTTTTGAGGAGTGAATATGAGGAAACACTTCTCTAAGTCATCTGCTATCAAAATAGGGGATACTGTTTGAGGCCTTGAGAAATTCGGAAAAGGTTTGGAATCATTGCTGTAGGAAATGAGATAGGGAGTCAGTAAGGGTGGAATGAAAGAATTGCCTAACAATGGTGAAGGCCCAGATCAGGTTACACATCATAAATTTGTGGGGGTTTTCACAAACCTGTTATTTCAATAATGTAAATAACTTGCTAAGTGGAAATACCCTCCACCAATGCAAATCAGCAGCTCGTCTATAACTTGTAGTCTTAGAGAGTTTCTCCTGACCTGCCCTTTCTAGCCCAAATCAGAAACTGTCAGCTTCACCAAGTTTTTCCTGAGGTCCCTCAGCTGGTAATGATCTCTTCCCTCTCAGATTTCAGATAGCACTTTGTCCACTCTATCTCATTGCCTGTCACTATAAATTTATAGAGGATGAAATCATCTTGATTATGTGACTTTCTTCTGTTATACTCAGCCTGGAAGCAGGAATGACAGTGAAGCTGAATGATAAGGTTTATTGAGGGTAGTAACAGCAAAAAAAAGTGGTTGAGGAATGGCAAGAATTTTTATGGCAAGGGGTGGCCAGGTGGCTCAGCGAGTAAGAGCACCAGCTCCAGTGTCAGGATGACCTGGGGATCAAATCTGGGCTCAGATACTTAGCACCACACCCAGGAATAACTGGTCGTGTAACCTTGAGCAAGTTACTTAACCCCGATTGCCTAAAAAAAGAAAAAAGTTTTATGGCAGTGAATTATTAAAGTGGAAAACCATGATGTCAAACATGGCTATGATGGTGAGTGAAACCTTTGAGAATAGGGAGGAATTAAATGACAAGAGGTGAAGAAGAATGTAAAGAGCTGGTTCAGTGTAAGGGAAGAAGTGGGAGGGGGGAAGTTTAGGATATTGTGAAATTTCAACATTCAGGTTATTTGAGATGGGACAGTTCTGGAGTTCTGGGAGATGATAAAGGTCAAGGGTATCACCATGGTTTATGGTTGAAGAATGATGGAGAAGAGAGATCTCAGAGTTGAGGAAAATGAGGGATTTGCAGTCCTGATGTGGCAGGGCTTGTCAGCATGAATATTAAAATTCCTGAGGATGATGACAAAGGATAGTTTGGGGGAGGAAAACCAGGGACCAGGTACTAAAGTCCTTGAGAAAGCTGGGAAAGTGACCTGGAGTTTTATAGGTGACAGCAATGACGTTCTGAAAAGTGACATAAATAGATTGCATGGACTTAGAAGAAGGAAAAGTTATTAAAGAATGGGGTATAGATCCTTAACCTTTTCTGTGTCTGAACCCCCTTTGGCAGTCTGGTGAAGCAATATAGACCCTTCTCAGAACAATGTGTTATGTAACATAACTACATATGTATGACATAAAAATGAAATACATAGGATTACAAAAGAAATAAAGGGTCAGTGAAAATAAAAGTTGTCATTTTTCCTATCCAAATTCACTGACCCTGTTAAATCTGTAACCCCCAGTTTAAGCACCTCCCTGGAAGAAGAATGGCCTAGAAATGGTAGCAGGGAGCAAGATGCTCCTGCAACCTCATCCTGGTTCCATCAGATTCATGGGTGGGACATTTTGTGTGCCACATGAGTGGTATGTATGAAAAGTAGTATTAGGATTGGCCTGCCAGGAAACTTAGTCCTAGAGCATTTCTCAGATGTAGATAGCTGATCCTTTTTTTTTCCCAATGTTCTTAGAAACCCTGACAGCTCCCCTAATCGCCTGCTCAAACCTGGAGTTGTTTCTTCCAAAAACATCTACAGCTTTGGTTTTGGGAAGGTAAGTTGTTAAAAATGACAAACTGCTGGTCAGTGTAGGTGCTTAATTCCTCGTTACTCCTTTCTCTTTCTGCCCCATCCACCTTCCAACATAGCAAGTGGGGATTTTCTTCCTTATTTTAACTTCAAGAAAAGAAAGTCCTTAGTTTGAGTAGTAGAGGTGGTCCCCTAAATGATTCCAGTATGTGATTTATTTGGGCATTTCATAAATCGGTCCTTCAGTTATCAGTGAGACAAAAGAATCAAATGCAATCAAGCAACTTCTGACAGTGGATGGCAACAATCACTGGCTTCTGTTCTTTCTTTTCACCCTAATGGAGGGCTTTATATTTTCCTCATCAGACTGTAGGTTTGTGTGTCCCTTTACTCCTGGATCCTCTCTTTCTACATATATTTTTTTTTGGAGGGCAATTGGGGTTAAGTGACTTGCCCAAGGTCACATGGCTAGTTTTTCCCGTCTACATATATTGTTCTATCATTTAACAATCACAAAAATTTTTAATTTTGTTTTCAGTGATCTTGGCCTTCCTGCTTCCATTTTTTCCCTGTCCAGTCCTATACTTGAGGAAAATTATTTTAGCATATTTGTGGAGGTTGGATTCATCTATCTAAGTGTCTTATGTCTATGAGACAGACCTGCAGGCAATTTCCAGGAGTCTAGAAAAGGCTATACAAGGAGACAGAAGCTTTTTAAAATCTTCTAACTCTTTAATCTCCCAGTCTCATTCCCAAACCTGTTCACCCAGTGACTTTAGAAAATAACTTTTTCCACTATAGATGTCCTCATTAATGTCTCTACACCTGAAAACCTTTTTGTCTTCACCTGTTTTCTTCTATCTTTTTTGATAGGATGAGGTGACCCTTCTCCTTTCCTAGGCTTACCCCTTTGCTTGATCCTTTATTAATCACCAGGTCTCCTCTGAGAGCTTGCTCCATCATTTCACTCTTCCCCCCCCCTTCTCTCTCTCATCTTTATTCCCTTCCTCCCTGCTTATGTTCTCAGAATCCTCAATCTTAAAAACTTTTTTCTGCTACCTTTTCAGTTTCTGTCTTATATTTTTCTTCTCCTCCACTACTAAGGTCCTAGAAAAAATAATCACCTCTGTTACCCTACTTCCTCACCTCTCAATCTCCTCAATTCCCTGAAATTTGGTTATACACCTGTTCTTCTGACTTCTCTCTTTGAAGTGTCCAATGACTCTTTCATTGCCAAATTTGATGGCATTTTTTTCATCCATTTGGAGCTTTCCACAACATGTTGGCACTGTAGCATAAAATGCAACATCCTTATCCTAGAATAGAAAACCTCCCTCATTCTGCCTCACCCTGTCCCCTATGTTTTCATTCTTAGTTCAAATAATTCCCTTTCATGTCCTTTCCAGTCCCATTGAAATTCACATGCTGGCTATTTTTCATGTGTCACATTCCATCCCCTGTCTCCTTACCTTTTCAAACCAAGTGGTCCTTTGTGTCTGGAGTGGACTTCCTCTTCCTCTCCACCTCATGGGATCCTCAGCTCCCTTCAAAGCAGAACATTTCCTTGACCACTCCCCCTCCCTCTTGAAATAACTTTATAGTACTTTGTGTTTGCTTACTTGGACCCAGGATGTTTAAGTCCTTTGAAAGCAGGGAGGTTTTACTTTTGTCTTTTTATCCCTAGCTCTTCACATAGTACTTTGTTTACAATAGGCACTGAATTGTTTAGTGATGAATTTTGGAGTCCTTTCTAAATCAAGACTTACAGAAAAGAATCATTGGTCTTGTGAGAGAAGATATTTTGGACCTCAGAGTATGCCTTCAAAAAGACACTATTTGGAAATGTTAAAATAGACAGGGTGTACTGACTCACCCCTTTGTGCAGGTGGTTGGTCCACAGGTACTGCACATTACACATTTTCAATCTTTTTCAGCAGGTGGATGATTTGTGCTGACTTTTTTTTCTCTAACAATGCTTTTTGTTCTATGGGATGACTCTTTGGGAAGGCAAGGGGAAGCATGTTTGGAGTAATTATGATGGTGTAAAAAACAAGGCATTGATAAAAAAACACAAAAAGAAATAGAGGGAGTATAATGAGGCAGTGTGGTATAGTGGAAAGAGGGTTGAATTTGAAGTCAGGGAACCAGGTTAAAATTTCAACTAAGCTATTTACTAGCTATGAGAACTTGGGCAGTCACATCCCTTTCTGGTGACCAGTTTCCTCAACTGTAAGATGACCTTGAAAGTCCTTTCCATTTCTAAATCTAGTGCTGTATTTTTTTCATTGTACTAGTCCTTAAACTATGTAAGTTTGTAACTCTTATGTAGCTTAATCCTTTTTCTTTTACTCTTCACATTATGAGGAAAAGTTTTGGTTTCAGTTTTATCTCACAGGAGGAACACAGCTGGCTTATTTGGGATCACTCCCAGTTGTCGGAGAAAAGGAAGTAATTCAAGCAGATGATGAACCAACCTTCTCTTTCTGTAGTGGTCCCTACATGGTCATGACAAAGTAAGTCAAAATGTGCCTAGGGAACTTGAACATTTGCTTTCAGTACTGTAGGAAGATTGAGTTATCATAGATCAGTTATTTATATGTGTCTTTCTTAAAATTTGGATGTTTCTACCCAATCATAAGAACCCTTATTCCTTATGAAACCATTATTGTCACCTGTGTAGGTAAAGTACTGCTTTTCTTGTTTTGTAACATCCCAAATCATTATCTTTTCCTGTCACCTGTTCAATCCAGTACAAGTTGTAGTGGTGAAATAGGTCAAGATGTTGACTCTAAGAAAGATCTCAGAGGTATTTTTATGTGTAGCTAGAGAACTGACCTGACCATCTTCCTTTTGCCACCATCATCAAACATAAAATAGCAGCACCAACCAGGGCAGCTCTTTCTCCCACCAAATGGTCCCATTTTCACAGGAACAATATTGATTCTGAAAGAACTCTTATCATTCTATGACTTGGGAGAAGAATCTAGCATCTAGTCCAGAAAACTCCTCTGCCTGGTTTTCATCACCCTTTATATTATAATCTGGTTATATACTTCCCGTGCAGCCTTATATCCTTATACTCCGAATATTTATTCTGTTATTAATCTGTCTGGTATCTTCATTATCCTTCTCCCTCTGCCCTCCACTCAGAAAACACATTCTTGTTTCAGTTCATTGTTCTGAGTTTCAGGGGCTAATTTTCAGAAGCTAGTGGTCTCTTTTCTTCAGCCACCAGCATTTAGTAGCAAATGCTCTCCAAATGGTTATTTTTTTTTTGGTAGGTTTCCCAGCATGCCAGATATGTGAAAAGACAATTTCTCCACTAAACTTATATATCTGGGAGGTTTATTTAGGAGCATAGCAAAACTGATTGGGTCCTATGACAATATGGAAGGAATAGAAACCATCTCTCTCTGATATTCCTTCTGAATATAAAAAGGGCAGGCAGCCAGTATGATGTCTTGATTCCTGGGCTTTTATAACTTTAGAGTACTTTTTGGTTTTTTTTTGAGATTTCTACTTCCCTGTTTCTTTACCTGATTTTGGACTTCCTAGCATTTTAATTAGTAGGTAAAAAACTACCTCTGTTGCCTCCGTTTCTATATCTATGCTTTAGAGGTATTAAAACATAATTGGTTGAAAGTATGAAGAAGAAAGAATCAGTTAACTCTTGCTCAATTTATGGCTAATCTTGTAGATTAATTGTTCATATTCCCATAACTTTTAGAGGAGAAAGCCTGGAAAGGTCAGGAATATAAGGCATAAGCAAATAGCCAAGAAATCCTAAAGATCCCATTAAGTCTGTCTATAACCTCAGTACACGACGATTCAATTCTCCCAAGCCAATCTCCAAATTTTAAAGCGCACTAAGTAGGTGTCTCAGCAAATTGGTTTTCATTCAATTAATGTTTTGCGTAGTACTTCTTGTGTTGGGGTATCTTATGTTTTTAAGATGAGCCAGAGTAGAAATAGAACAAAAACCTGGAGAGCATGCTCATGGCACGGTTGGAACTGCTCCATGAATCTAGAATACCTTTGATAAGCATCTGTTGGGTGCCTGAACTCTTTCTTGTAAGGGGGTAGATCAGTTCTGCCCTGATTATGCCAATTGTAGAGTGGCAAACCCTCTTAGAGAATACTGAGATATTCAAGAAAGAGGAACCTAGGCCAACTTGATTGGTTAATTATTAATTATTATTATTTTAATTTTATTATTATTAATAGGTTTTATTAGGGCTAATTACATCACTTGGGGGAGTTTACTCACAAGAGGTCAGTCATTCTAGATGTCAGTGGGACAAAATGGTGAATCCCTGTACCAGCCCCAGGTCAGTCCAGGTATTACATAGAAACAGAACAAAGAAGGCATAATGCCAGGAATGGCCAAGGATCATGTGCAAGTTCTCCCATGAGATGGTTGGAACTTCTTTTGCTGTTTACATTTACTCAAGGTAATTGATGTTTTCTGTGGAGTCATAGGTCATGTTCCCAGGCTTGGGCTCCTACCATGCATCAATCCAAGGTACTAGTAAGCAGGCACAGGGGATACAAAGACAAGAAAACAACAGGAGACATCCCCTGATGTCAGAGAGTTTACATGATGCCTTTTCCCACCTCCTAGCCTATCGACCTTCCTAGGTTTAACCCACATATAGCCTCTTTCAGGAAGTCATGTGCCCTGATAGCCCAACTCTCCAGACTCCTAATGTGCGTAGAGACTGCTTTAGACCTTTTGTGTGGTCTTTTGTGTTTTAGACCTTTTAGCATGGAGGCTTTCTTCTGCCTCCAACTGTTGTTATTGGTCTCTGGCTATGAACATTTTTCCAGCAGCTTCTTGAAGAAACTTGTGTCTCCCTTAGCACCCAGGACAGTGTATGTGCTTGCTAATTGGTGCCAAATATGACCTTGCTTTTAAGAAGGATGGTACTAATATAAATATTCAGTAAAGAAGAATGAAGGGATCGATGTGACTAGTCATCATCAGTGTTCACCTACTGAACCACTCTGGGTGCAGACTGAGGTAACAGACATCCTGTCAGGAAACAGGATTTCACCTGAAACAGCCTTCTCTGGGAAGTTGACTGAAAATGCTTTCTCCCTCCTTGTTTAGTCTGGTGTGGAATGGCAGTAGAGTCACCGTGAAGGAACTTAATTTTGCAGCTCACCACAACTGCAGTAAGCTTCGGTTTGCTGACTTGTTGATTGCAGAACAGGAGCATAGTAGGTAAGAGACAAATGTCAAGGTGTGTGTGGCATGACTTGAGATACCACTAGAATGTCCAGGTCAAAGTAAATAGCTAAACAAGCCATAAGAAGCTGCATTGCTCAGTGGGGAGGTGCTGACTGTGTGACTGTATAATAGTCCACTTAGGATCATGGAGTTAGAGTGGGGTTGTGGGGTCATTTCAGTCATGTCAGATTCTTTTTGAGGATTTTCGGGTTTTCTTGGCAAAGATACTAGAGTGCTTTGCCATTTCCTTTTCCAGCTGAGGTAAACAAGTTAAGTAACTTGACCAAGGTCTTGCTGTCTCTTGCTAGTATCCCAGGCCAGATTTGGACTCGGGAAAATGAGTCTTTGTGATTCTAAATCCAGAGCTTTATCTACTGTGTCACCTCGATGCCTATTTAGATTGAGGAAGAGACCTTAAAAGTCATCTAGTCCAACCCCTCATTTTACAGAGGAGGAAACCAGGAGGCCCAGGATGGAGTTACTTGCCCAGGGTCACAAAAATGGCAGGGCCAAGATTTGAACTCAAGTCCTCTGACCTACAATCTAAAATGAATACCCAAACTTCCTACCTCAGAGGGCTGTGCTGAGGGTCAGACAATATCATGTGCATACAGTGCACAATCTGCAAACTTTAAAGGGCTATATCAATATCACCTGCTGCTATGGTTATTTACCACCTGGGCCTCAATTTTCTCATCTGTAAAATGAGAATGTTTGGACTATATGACTTCCTTTCTATTTCTAGATCTATGATCTTGTTCCTCACAAGGGGTTAGGGATGCAAGGCTCAAGACTCTCTAGTGAGAAGCAGACCTGGAGCAAATTGGGCATAAACAATTGTATTCAGGTGAAATTAGGTGTCATTGAAGCAGAAAATAAGTTTGATTTTGAAAAACATCGAAGGTGGGAATGGGGAATATAGAATTTGAGACAGGACTACATTTTTTAATTGAAAAATAAGGAAGAGCAATCCCACCTGCTTTGCCTTAGTGCATGGGGTTGGGAGTATTTAAAGCCTGAGCTTTCTTTTGGTCCCAGCTGGAAGAACTGCCTTTTTCCCCATCTACCTCCCCGAGTAATTATTGCCCAGGTACCAGCAACTACGGTAGCAAGCACAGTGTCCCTTTGCCTTACGGGTGGCTCTGGTCAAGGTTATTTGGCAAGGGGGAGGCTAGGTAGTGCAGTGAATAGAGCACTGGCCCTGGAGTCAGGAGGACCTGAGTTCAAATCTGGCCTCAGACACTCAACACAAAACTAGCCGTGTGACCTTGGGCAAGTCACTTAACCCAGTTGTCCTCCAAAAAGCAAAAAAAAAAAAGATTATTTAGAAAGTTAGAAAAGGGGGTGGCCAGGTGGTGCAGTGAGTAAGAGCACCAGCCCCAGAGTCGGGAGACCTGGGATCGGTTCCGGCATCAGATACTTAACACCCACACAAAATAACTGGCCATGTAACTTTGAGCAAGTTACTTAACCCCAGTTGCTTAGGGGCAGCCAGGTGGTGCAGTGAGTAAGAGCGCCGGCCCTGGCGTAGGGAGACCCAGGATTGGTTCTGGCCTCAGATACTCGGCACCCACACAAAAATAACTGGCCATGTAACCTTGGGCAAGTTACTTAACTCCAATTGCTTTTAAAAAAAAAAGTTAGAAAAGGCCTTCTAACATGAGATAAGTTTTTCAACATCACAGTTTATAGGCATGTTATTTTTCTGACTTGCAGATAATGTAGGACACTCAGCAATTGAAGAAGCAGCATGGTGCAATGGAAAGAACCCTGGCTATGAAGTCAGAGGGTTTGGAATAAAATTCTACCTCTGACTCTTAGTAACTGTGTCCTTGGTGCTAGTTACTTGACTGACAGGGCCTTAGTTTCCTCATCTGTAAAGGATTTATCCTGTATAGAAGACCTTTGAGATCTCTTCCAGCTCTGGTGGTTGGAGCTCATGAGCTTTGTGCATCCAGGTTCTTATGCTTCTTAAGTTTCCATGATGTCCCTGGTGCTGCACTGATTCTATTCTGGGTGCTTCTATGAATTTTTAGGGATTTTAAGTTTAGTTATTGTTGTAAGACCAGTTCTCCCAGCTCTTGCCAGGTCAGAAATTCAAGTCTCAGTTTTGACCAGGGTTGATCAGGCCTTGGGGAACTGATTTTCCATAACTGAACTCAGGAGGGGGGCATTGGATTCTCTCAGAATGTCAATATCTTCATTTATATGAGATGTGTGTATCTGGGCAACTCAGAGTTATACCTTCTGGGAAGGAAAGTTTGTCTTTCAGAAAGTGAGTGAGTCTTAGAAGAAGCCCAAGAGAGCATAAACCCCAGGAATGAGAATTAGTGCTAATGCAAAGGGGCATTTCTATTTTGGTGACTTAGAAGAAAGGTATGGTCATGTGGTGGGGAGAGCAGACGACCTGGTGCTCAGGAAACCTTGTTTTCAATCCAGGTTCTCTAGTCACTAGCCATATGATAGCCCCAGGGGACTAGTCACCTGATCTTCCTTATCACTGTAACACAGTGAAAGGACACTGGATTGGAAGTCAAGAAGTCTGAGTTTGAATCCCAGCTCTACGCCTTACTTCCTGTGTGACTATGAATATCACCTCTTTGAACATTAGTCTCTTTACCTGTAAGTGGACTTAAACAACACCAACCTTATTTACTTCATAGTCAAATCAAGTCAACAAGCATTTATTGAGTGCTTAGTAAGTGCCAGGTATCTTGCCAAACACTGGAAATACAAGCAAAAAGAAAGACAGCTCTTGCCCACAAGGAGCTTACATTTTAAAGAAGAAGAGGGCTGAAAAGAAGGTGTAGGTTTTATTTTGTTTTGTTTTTTTGTTGGAGATGGGAAGATTAAGGTGCTGAGAAGCAGGCTGAGAATATCCAAGAGTCAGAAATGCAGCCTGGAGAGAAGTGAAGACGTGCTGGCCTGGGCCTTGCCTTAAAATGGAGGTTCAAGGAAGAAACAGCAAATCAGAGGGAAAGGCCAAAGGGGTGGAGTACACTTCAATGTGAACAGCGAAGGGTGAAGAAGTTTCTGAGACATATAGAGAAAGTCTAAAAGAGTCAGGAGTGCAGGTTGGAGAGGATGAAGTCTATAATTATTATTACCTCATGGGGCTATTGTGGGAATTCACCATGATAATGTATATGAAAATTATTTGAAAAAGTAAAGCTCTTTATTGTATAAATGGTAGGGATGATCAGGAAAATAATTTTAGAAATTTCATAGTCTTCCCCTGAAGCTTTGTATATCTTCTGGGCATAGTCAGTAAGAGCTACATAGATTCTCTCCAGACATAATCTCTTTCTAGATCAGAACAGGAAGGACTCTTGGTCTTGCTCCTCTCACCCTCTCACAGAGGAGGAAACAGAAGTAAAATCTCTCATCCAGGGTAAATCCTGGTCTGTGCTGGCATCTGTAAAGGCAGCAGAGCAGGCCCAGATGGCAGGCAGGGCTAGGCTTCTCAGGGCAGGAAAGGGGCCAAGACTGTGTGGTTTAAATAGTGCCAAGAAGGGGAAGGAAGGAGAAAGAATCTTTTGCACTTTCTTTCACACACCTGATCTTTGAAGTCTTT
This sequence comes from Petaurus breviceps papuanus, assembly GCF_028583685.1. Lineage (NCBI taxonomy): Eukaryota > Metazoa > Chordata > Mammalia > Diprotodontia > Petauridae > Petaurus > Petaurus breviceps. The sequence goes on along the minus strand of NW_027187398.1, from coordinate 123,320 downwards.
TCTTCCTCACAGTAAATTACGCCATCCCTATTTGCTGCAGCTGATGGCTGTGTGTTTGTCTCAGGATCTAGAAAAAACTCGTCTGGTGTATGAGCGGATCAACATTGGCTCCTTATACAGCATCCTTCATGAAAGGGTAAAGGATTTTGTTCTCTGATTTCTTTCCTTTCTCCCCCCACCCCAGCTCTAGTCTTTTCCCCTTTGCCCCCTTCCTTCTGGAAAAAAAGAAAAGAATTCCCATTTATGTATATTTGGAAAGTCAACACTTAGTAGGCCCTTGGGTAGGTATGTATGATGCTATTGATAATAATAGCATTTATATGGCATGTTAAGGTTTACAAAGCACTTTGCAAGTCTCATTATCTCCTCACAACAGGTAGGTGATATCCAATTTTATGAAAAAGGAAACTGAGGCAGGCAGAGGTTAAGTGATTGAGGTTGCATTTGAACTCAGGTCTTCCTGACTTCAGGTGCAGCACTCTATCCATGGTAACATCTGACTGATGGATGCATAAAGCAAGACACAGAGCAGATATAGACCATATCTACCCAGTTCATTCTCAGTCTTTGTCACACATACAATATAGTGCTAAGCTGACCCCTCAAACTCATCTAGACTCCATTTTAGCGGAGTACAGTTTGGAAGACAGTGAGGTTTCCTTTTATTTTTATTGTGTGTATTAATCTAGTTCTAGATCATAAGGTACAGAAATGCAGGTCTACACTCCCTTAGTCTAATCACTTAGTTTATTTGATATCATATCTTGTCAAGCCTTAGATCAAGGATCCCAAGGATCCAACTTCACCCCCAAATCTCAACTGTCTTCCTATCCTCAACTATCTTTCTTTAGAAGCAAAGTAGTTCAGACTATCAGAAAAACCACCCCTACCCAGAACAAGCTAGGACCAGGTTGCTGCGGGGGGGGGGGTTGATGGGTGCCTTTTTGAGAATAGGGAACCTGGAGGAGGAAGTGAAGCTTGTACTCAAAAAGAAGGTGGGAAGATGCCTCAACAACCTCCACTCCCTTCTGTAACTTTTCAGTGGCCAGTCCTGGTGGAGCTCAGTCTTCCATCAATCAGATGAAGTTGTCTTTTGATTGACTTAGAGCAAAATTGCCACCCTTACCTCAAGGAAACTTTCTCTCTATGTTCTTGACAATGACTGTGGCTATCCCTGAGCAGATTTAAAGGTTATCTTTGCTGTTCTTCCCCTTCTCAGCTTTTTCTTTGGTTCCTTGGCCCTCTTTCAGCTTCTTTCCCACCTCTGCTTGCCGAGGGGGTCTAATATACTGTGCCCTAGTCCAGGGGAGCCCTCTGTCTTCTGGATTCCTATTTTACTTTACTCCCTAAAGATGCCTGACTCTGCTCCACCCTAAACCTTTGTTTATGCTTTCCCCTCTGGAATCCCAGCCTCTTCCCTCCCTACATCTTCAACAGTTGAAAATCTTTTTGTCGGGGGCAGCCAGGTGGTGCAGTGAGTAAGAGCACTGGCCCCAGAGTCGGGAGACCTGGGATCTGGGATCGGTTCTGAGCTCAGATACTTAACACTCACACAAAATAACTGGCCTGTATAACCTTGAGCAAGTTACTTAATCCCGATTGCTTTAAAAAAAAAAAATCTTTTTATCCCTCAAGGCCCATCACTAATGCCATCTCATCTGGTATTTCTGCTCTGATACTGCCAGCTAGAAGCACTTCCTCTGTCTTTAAACTTGTGTAGAACTTTGGCCTTTTCTTACAATACTCACATTACCATACATTCACTTGTAGGGTGATGTAATAGAATTTGGGTTTTATCTCTCCTACTTGATTATCTGTCCTTTGAGGGCAGGGATCCAGTCTTTTACTTTTCTGTCACTACTCAACTACTCTGTAGCTGATCTCTTTGTCACTACCTCCATAGTGCCTAACAGTGCCCTGGGGTAGTAGTTTGTGTTTAATGAATGTCCATTAATGCTGCTTATGAAGATGATATCCCCCTGCTCCCTATTGTGCTTAGGCAATCCCCTGTGCTTTTAACTCCCTCTGACCTTTCAATTTTATCTGTATCTAATATCCTGAGGACTCATCTGGATAAGGGAAAATGGGGGGTATTGAGTAACTTTAGATAAAAAATTTTTTTTCTGCTTTTGTTTGCTGGCTAATGTGTTAACAAGTCCAGATAAATAGTGCCCCATACCATTAAGAATGCACACACACATGCCCAGAAGCCCTTTAAGAATTTTTATTCTTCCCTTTACCCTCCGGAGCCAACATAGTGGGTCGCTTTTGGACCAAGACTGTGAAGAAGGAAGCATTGAAAAAGTACTACACCCTCCTGGGCAATGACTTTGTAGCAGCAAGCACCCCAAGCGTGCTCAGGGTGGCTGCCCATACAGGTTCTTGGATCTGCTTTGTTAAAGGAAAGCAACTCAAAATGGATTAACAAGCTTACTTTAATCAGTCAGACATATATCGTTTACCTTGTTCAGGAGAAAAGGTCAGCACCCCGAACTTCAAAGTATACAGGCAGAATTATCAAGACAGAAACAGATCAAGTAGACAGATTTCCAAACTGTCCAACCATTACATCCATATCCAGTCAACATCTGGGTTTCCACATCTGGGTTTTTCAAAGCCAGGGGGGGCCCTGGACAACGGCTTCCCAGAATACAGATCAAATCACAGAACACTTCTCAAAGTGAGCCCCCAAAACAAAGCTACACATCAGGGCTTATATAGCCTTCTCCTGGCTCAGAGAATGTAACAACCTTTTGGACTCACTGGCCAATCAAAAAGTATCTACTGAAAAACAAGCCTCCCACCCCAGGCTTCAGGTGCACTTTAGCCTAGGGGCAGGGAAGATCTCCCAAATTTGCATTCCCATTATAGACTTCCACACCAACAAGTGCATGTGCAAGGAAATCACTATCATCCCCAGCAAGAAGCTTCGCAACAAGATCAAGGGATATGTTACTCATCTGATGAAGCGGATCCAGAGAGGCCTTGTGAGAGGTATCGCCATCAAACTGCAGGAAGAAGAAAGAGAAAGGAGGGATAATTATGTCCCTGAGGTCTCTGCTCTGGATCAGGAAATCATTGAAGTGGACCCTGATACCAAAGAAATGTTGAAACTCCTGGACTTTGGCAGTTTGTCCAACTTGCAAGTTACCCAGCCCACTGTTGGGATAAACTTCAAAACACCAAGAGGAGCTGTTTAATATTTATTTTTGCCTTTTTCCCAATAAACTTGGGAACTCCCCCCCCCCAAAAAAAAAGAATTTTTATTCTAAGAATGATATGTCAGGTGCCTTGATAGCCTTGACTGGCTGTATCTGGAGGTACATTAAGAACAGTTTATGATCTCCAATGAATTCTGAAACACTCAGTAATTTATAATTATGTTCTGCTTTGTGCCATCTCTCATGTCTTCTTTTTTTGTTGTCTTAAAACTTTTTTATTTTTTTATTTTTTTTTTGTATTTGTCAAAGATGAAAGTGAGAGAGAGCAACTGGACTCACACATGAGGTCTTTAGATTCCAGGGAGTGATGTTCAGCTCTGCTGACTCAGGGACTTGATTTTATCGACCTACCCAGAGGGGATCAGGCTCTCTAGGGGATTGAATCACAGTAACCAAACTTCCAAGAGGGAGGTTGCTATATCAGAATGCCAGTTTTTAAATTTACAAGGCAGTAGAACTCATTTAGGCTCACCAGTGCATGCCAATTCCTACAGGAAACCTAGGAATATTAATAGACGGTTGACTAATGAACAGATCATAGTCAAGTGATTTTAAGGGGTGTCTCCTTCAAGGGATAATAGTTTGAGGTGTCCTTTTCTCTACAGAGATGCCTAGGATTCTTTTTTTTTAATGTAGCATTTTTTTCCCAATTATATGTAAACACAATTTTCAACATTTATTTTTAAAACTGAGTTCCAAATTTTTCTTCCTCCCTCCTATAGATACGTAGTTTACACTGTGTTCTATTTTTCATTCTTTTGTTTTTGTGTTATTATTTCTTTGTTTTATTGTTACAAGTGAATGTATGGTAATATGAGTATTGTAAGAAAAGGCCAAAGTTCTACACAAACTTAGCTAATTGAAAGACAGAGGAAGTGCTTCTTGCTGGCAGTATCAGGGCAAGCTTCCCAGATCTGATGGCACTGGTGATGGGCCTTGAGGGATAAAAAGATTTTCAACAGCTGGAGATGTAGGGAGGGAAGAGGTTGGAATTCTAGACACAGGGAAACATAAGAGATGGCACAAAGCAGGATATAATTAATTATAAACTAATGAGTGTTTCAGAATTCATTGGAGATCACAAACTGTTCTTAGTGTACTTCCAGATACAGTCAGTCAACATTACTGATAGAACAGGAGGCTCCTATGTACTTATGGGGAACCGAGGGGCCATGAAAAGCTCATCTACCCCTAAGACTTATTCCTACCAATCTATCAAGTTGCCTGACCTATCATTCTTAGAATAAAAATTCTTAAAGGGCTTCTGGGCTTGTGTGTGTGCATTCTTCATTCTTTTACTATCTGGTCTATTCTGTTTTTTTGGATGTTGTTTTCTTCAGTATGTTTTTGTGCTTCCTTTGCCAAGCTGTTGTCTCTTTTTTTTTTCATGATTTTTTTGCATCATTCTAATTTATCTTCCCAATTTTCCCTCTACCTCTCTTACTTGATCTTTAAAATCCTTTTTGAGCTCTTCCATGACCCAAGACCAATTCATATTTCTCTTAGAGACTTTTTGATGTGGAGTTTTGACTTTGCTGTCTTCTTTTGACTGTGTGTTTTGATCTTCCTTGTCAATATAACTTTTATAGTAAGAATTTTTTTCTGTTGTTGGTCATGTTTCCAGCATATTTCTTGACTTTTAACTCTTTGCTAAACTAGGGCTCTGCCAGGGTGGAGAGCTCATTGTCCCAAGCTTTAAGGGTTTTGTGCAGCTGTTTTCAGAGATAGTTCTAGGGACCTGTAAGTTTTCAGTTCTTCCAAGGTGGTATGATCTAAGGAGAGGTGCTTACTCCATTCCTGGCCTGAGCTCTGGTCTGTAAGTGACCACAATCATTCTTTTCTGCCCTAGAACTGTGACAAGGGTCCCTCCTCCAAAGCAGCTACAAACTCTGGTATGTTAGTGCTCCTTCTTGCCCTGTGACTACCACTTAGAACTGCAATCCAGATTTGAGTACAGGCAAAGCAACAGAGTTCCTGCTGTAAGAGCCAGCAAAGAGAGCCCTATAATCTCCTTCTGACAAGTTGTTTGACCCCCTTACTTTCTCTGGTCTGAGAACTCCAGAAGTGGCCACTGCCATTACTGATTGAGTCACTCCCAAAGTGTGTTCCTGGTTTGCTGTGGCCCAGTCTGCGCTGGCAAGGCCTGTGCTCCATTCTCACCCTGATGTGATAGACCTTTTCTGCCAAACTTTAAGTTGACTTGGGCTGGAAAATTATTTAACCCCATCCTTTCTACTGCTCCAGAATTTGTTTTAGGGCATTATTTAAGATCTTTGGAGGTATTGTGGGGTGTGACAGTAATGGCAATTAAAGATTCCCCTGTATTGGCTTGGTTTTCAAATTGATTGTATTAAAACCCAGAGTTTGTTAATCCCACCTGTGGGATGGGCTTGTTGATGTGAAAAGAAAGTCCTGAAGTGGGAGGAGCTGGTGATGTAGATTTGGAGAGACACTAGAGAGAGGCGGAAGATCTTTTTTTTTTTTGGAAGCAGCACCTCGTGGAGAGAGAGACTAAGAGAATTGCTGGTGGCCGCTTTGAATTGCCCTGGACTTTTGAGACCTGCCCCCTGAGCTGCCAAGGACTGAGGAGACATGGCTGTTTTGCTGGTACTTTGTATGTCTGTTTTGATGTTATTTTGCCAGATTTGTCCATTGGTGAAAGACTGTCCTTTTGTTGAAGAAGTCCTGGAACCTGGCTGTTTGCTAAGAAGGCCTGCGACTGTCCTGCAGACAGAGAGTGAATACTGTCCACTGGTGAGGGACAGTACTGTTGTTGCAGGGGTCTGGAGACTGTCCTGCAGACAGAGTGAATACTGTCCACTGGTGAGGGACAGTGCTGTTGTTGCAGGGGTCTGGGAGCCTTTCTGTTGGTTCAGAAGCCCTGAAGAAGGATTTTCTTGTTGTATGTTTACAGAAATCCTGGGAGAGGGCTTTGCTAATGTGTTCAGGGGTTCTAGGACTGTTCTACAGACAGAGGATAAATTCATGAAGGGACTGGCAATGTATCTTGTGGCTTTGCTAAGCCTTGTCTCCCCAGGAACTAAGATTGCTGAGAACTTGCCTCATGTCAAGATGAAGAAAAGACCTCCATTTGGGTATTAAGTGCTGTGTTTAAACTTGATGTAACTCTGGGGTAGATTCAATTGTGATCCAGGGGTGGGGAACTTTTGACCTTTTTGTGTTCTATGGTTGAGCAAATGAATGTATTTTACTTATGTTTGGAAACTAATCTCCATTTGAGAAGAGGGGCTTTGTGGTAGACTTGATTAAGGTATAGCCTAGGGGTGGAGAAGTATTTAGAACAGAGACTTTGTAATTGATTGAATGATTGGAAGGTCCTGGGGTGGGGTAGTACTTGGAGATTATTTAATCACACTTAGTAAATGCTGTATTTGGAATGATGTCATGTTTTGATCTTCTCTGTTCTTGGTTTGTCACTAAATAAAATAGAGAGCACCTATGCTGGTATTTTGAACCTGGGAAGTTGCCTTCTTTTGGCATTACATTACATGGGGAGAGCTCAGAAGAATCCCTGCCTTTTCTCTGTCATCTTGGCTTCCCCCCAGGATTCTTGATCTTGCTTGTTAGGATACCCTCTTCCCTGGGCAGTTATCACTGATGTTCTACAAAAAGCTCCCAACTTCAAAGAGAGGTTCCACTTTGGTCATGAAATCCATGAGGGTTGGGTGGAGCTGTGATCTCACCAGTAGGGGCACTCTACCACCAGTAAGAGAACTATATTATCATAGCATTTGTTCAGTTTCTCGGTCATGTTCAATTCTTTTTTGTTATCCCATGGAGTTTTTCTGGCAAAGATACTGGAGTGACTTGCCATTTCCTTCACCAGTGGATTAAAGCAAACTTAAGTGACTCCCAGGGTCACACAGCTAGTAAATGTCTATGTCTGGATTTGAACTCATGTCTATTTGACTCCTGACCCTATATCCACTGAGCCATCTAGCTGTCCGTATACTAGGGGGCATATAATATAATATAATGCCCCTACAAGATATAATAGCATTACCTCCTCTCAAATGTTTAATGAATCAGAGCTTATTTTACTTTAGTTACATTTGTTATTTCAGGCTTCTAGAGAACAAAAAGGAGAAATGTGGGTAACCTGGAATGAACTAGGCTCCTGAAGGGACCCTGACATTTCTATAGAGGCATACCTGGAGACAGTTTCGTAGATTTTATAGCTAAAAGGAACTTAGAGGCCATCTAATCCCATCTGTTCCTCTGTGTTACAAATGAGGAGACTGAGGCCCAATTTGAGTGACTTGCCCAAGAACATAAAGGTGATCAATCCCAGGTTTGAATCCAAGTCCTCTGATTCCAGAATCTAGGACTCCTTCATCTCTGCCTTTTCACCTCATACATTCTGCCCTCATCAACAACCTTTTTATATATCATCTCTTGAAGTTGGTTATTTTTGCAGCTGGCTTATGTCATCTATTTGTATTGATCTCCATTAGCTCTAATTTCAGAGGGTGACTTTTTTTTTTCTTTAAATTCCTTCTTTGCCACTTTAACTATATGTGTCTAGGCATTTCATATCCTACTCTGGATGTGTTTCCTCTTCTGAAAGTCCCCTTTTACCATCTATTTTGTGATGTTAAACAACTAAATGAGATACAGCCAGGACTGAAATCTAGCTCTGCTAATTCCTCAGACATTAGACACTCACCTACTCTGCTTTTTTTAACCAAGTAAAATACAGAGGTGACATTTTTTTTTATTCTGCCTCCTATCCTGTATCTTCTTTGTAAGAAAGAGGAAAGGTGAGTCTGAGAAATGTACCTCTTAGGTTTTTCCTCTTTTTCTGTATCCCTTACCATTGACACTCAAACCCCTAAATTTCAGGGAATGGAGTACAAGAAAACCTCACAAATTCAGTTAGGCCAAAGGATGTTTGTTGAACTACTGAATTAAATGCTTTAAGCCAATTGGCAATATTTTAATTTTCAAAATAATATCACTTAATATAACTTTGTTAAGAGTAGTACTACATAGATGCAGATATAGACATAGATATGGATATGTATTATTGATACAAGAGTTTTCATCACTCTAACCTCAAATGGGTTAGTTTGAATTTCAATTCCCAGGAATGGATCAGGGAATCAGCAAGAAGGTCACAATGTTTCTACTTCCCTGGGGGTGCCTTTCGAATGTGCATAGACCAGAGTTGTTTAACCTGGGGTCTGTGAATTTGAGAAATTCATATATTTTTATTTGAATATGATTGGTTTCCTTGGTAGTCCTATGTCTTTTATTTGATACATTTAAACATGACTGAAAAAAGGTCCCTAGGCTTGATCAACCTGCCAAAAGATCCACAACACAAAAAGTATAAGAACTACTCCTCTTGACAAAGCAAAGGTCCATGCCTTGTAATCTCATTAGATAGTTTAATTAGAACATTAATCCAGTGAGTTTAATCAATTTATCTTCACATGGAAGTGAGAAAGACTAGCCCTAATTCATTGACTTCTAGAAGAGAAGGTGGAAGGATGGAAGGCTATAACAAGGACCAGTGGGAACAACTAAGGAGAAGGACACTCCACTCACTCCTAAGGCCATTTGTTCATTCATTGTTTCTAGTGTGGAGTCATCTTCATGAGATGGTTTCCTTCTCAAATCATAATTTGCCAGCTGCTGCTTTAAATTATTTACTGAAAAGTTTGGATGAATTTTATATCCTTTGTTATATCCAAGTATCTGTTGATGGGATCCCATCATGCTGTCCTACTTTTCAAAAACAAATGTACCCTCTTTAATAATGAGATTGTGATGAGTTTTATTTTTTAACAACTATTCTATTTGGTTACTTCCAGCGTTCCCAATTTCCTGTGTTGCACATGGAGATGATTGTGCATTTACTCCTCCAGATTAATGATGCGCTAAGATATTTGCACTCCAGAGGATTCGTGCATCGCTCACTTAGTTCCTATGCCATCCATATCGTGTCAGCAGGTGAAGCAAGACTGACCAACTTGGAATACATGATAGAAAGGTACAGAAAACCAATGCTACTACTTTAAAAGGAGCCACCTATCAGGTCATATTTAGGATGCCTTTTTTTTTCCTTTGAGGATTTAGTTTGTATATGGAACCATTTTCTATTATTAACAGGGTAATCAATGTGTTTATATAGAACTTAATAGTACAGAACCATCAAGAAAGCCCAATGCCACAAATACTAAGTACGGTCAGACCTCAACATTTGAGTGTGATTTCAAAAATTCTCATGATTTTATTAATAACTTCACTTTCAAGTTGGCAACTGCACACATTCTTGGCTGTGCCCAGTAGAGAAAAAAAATGAGAGGTGCCATGCACAATTCTGTGTAGCAGCTGATATCCCACCTCTGTACTAGGCACTTCACTGGTCTTGTTGATCCTACTGTTATAAAGAACTCCATGTGTATTTGTTGAATATTTTCATTTAAAACTCAAGTTCTGTATTGCAATTTTGCCCTCAAAGTGTAGTGCAAGCCCTTAAACTCTAAAGCAAAAAGAATTCAACTTAATGAGAAAATAAAGGTGTTAGATAAACTTTTGTGGAATGTCTGCAGCCACTGTCGGCATGTAAATTTAGTATTAATAATCTATAATTCATTGTATCCACAAAAAGAAAGAAAGTTTTTGTAAAAATATTCATGAATCTGTTCTAAGAAGTGCTAAAAGTAATCTCTAAAGTGCATGGTGAGGGAGTTGAAAAAAAAATGGAAAAGCTTCTGAGTTTGTGGGTTAATGAGATGGTAGTCACCTCTGCCTTCTCACCTTCTCTGGCCTGATCCGCTGAGCACAAGACACCCCAGGCAGGCACCCTTATAAGCATGTGCTTTTCTTCAGGAATTGGTTCAACCATTGAACTGAAAGGGAGATTAGAGATGGCAGATTGACCCTTTTCCTCTTTTGCCTCAGGTTTCTTCTAAAATCCCCTCCTCCCTCCATCTAGTCCAGTGTTACCTCTCCTCTCCCCTGCATTTTATGGGTTATTTCACGGACAGTTTTTAGCAAAAGTGCGTATTGTCAGAATTAATGTTTTGTTACAAAGAATTATATGCAGACAAGTGTATTTTCAGCAGTCTTTAACAAAAGATTAGTTTTTGGTGGTCATGGGAACCCTACCTCCTATTTCCTGTAGGTTCAGTGTAGCAACATTCACATTTTTTACTTTTGTGCCATTTTCTAAAAACACTAACCTTGCAAAAGGTAAGGATTAACTACCTTCCTGTAGGAGGGTGTGGAAAGAAGGTGTGTTGATTACATTTGTATAGTTAATTCATTTGGTTTAAAGTCCCAATTTCTTCAAGAAAATTCATCCTCTTGAGTGTCAGAAATTGCCTGACTTATATAATACTTCTTTGTTGCCTAGGTTCCAGTGTGTCTACTAGCTGACTTTTGACCTTGAGAAGGAGGTTTGCACAGTCAAAAAACTCAAAACCAAACCTTTATTAAGTACTTGGTATTCTAGGAACTGTGCTAAGTGCTTTGGATAAAAGTCAAAAAACGGTTCCTGTCCTTAACGTGCTCACATTGTAACAGAGGAATACCACACATAAAAGGAAGCTGAAAAGGGAGAGAAGAGGAGGGAGGTGGATGGAATGGCAGTGATGAAAAAGTCCCTAGTGTAGCCTGGTGAGAAGCTGAAGAGGCTTAGGGTAGAGTGCTGGACTCAGGAAGACACTCTCTAGCTGTGTGACCCTGGGCAAGTCACTGAGCCTTTCTTACTCCATTTCCTCATCAGCAAAATAATGATCATAATAGCACCTATCTTCCAGGGCCTTTGTGGGGATCAAATGAGATGATATTTGTAACGTGCTTAATACATACCTCACAGAGTAGATGCTTAATAAATGTTTCTCTTCTCCTGGCCTCCTTAGTTGGAGGCTCTGGGAGAAACCATCCAATCAGAGGGAGAGGGCAGGGGTAAAAGGTGTGAAGAGTCACTCCAGGCATGACAGAGAAGTTGGGAGGAGGGTGAAGACTATAGTGACCCCATTTCCCAAATTTTTCCATTTTCAAATAGTCTATCCCATTAACCACTGAAGTGTATCAGAACTTCCAGCAAAGCATGTGAATAAATTAAAGCAGTAAGCATGATCATGAAGACTGAGAGCCACAAGAGATAGAGAATCACAGACTAAAGAAACATACTTTCCAAAAAAGACCCACCACGTTAGTTCATAGTTTATATCTTGATACTTCATGTGTATATGTATAGTGCAGGTGGTAGAGTGGCAAGTGTCTATTGAAAATCTTTGAGGTAGCCATCTGTCTGTCATGGGTGCCTGCCTCTCCTTCCCCTCCAAGCCTCTCCACTCTGTACAGTCAGGCTTCCAACATCACTTCACAGAAACTTCCCCCTCCAAAGTTATGATCATCTCTTTATTGCCACATCACATGACTTTTTTCTCAGTCCTCCTCCTTGACCTCTCAATAGCTTCTAAGTCACTGTGACTCTGCTCTCTCCTGGTTCTCCTACCTGTTCCTTTTTAGGCTTCTTTGATATGGATCTTCATCCAGGTTTCATCTTCTAATCCTAGGTATCCTTTAAGGCTCTGTTCTGGGCCCTCTTCTCTTCTCCCTCTACTGTCTCCCTATTAGTACCCATGGATCCAGTGATCATCTCCATGTAAATGATTTACTTATTTATTCATCCCTAACCTCTGCTGACCTCTAATATTACATTTCCAGTTGTCTATTGGACATCTCAAACTTGGATGACACTTACGCAGCTTAAATTGAACAAATCTAAAATGGGACACATTCCCTCCTCTCTTCCTATTATCATCTTTTTTTTTTTTTAAGCAATCAGGGTTAAGTAACTTGCTCAAGGTTACACGGCCAGTTATTTCTGGGTGTGGTGCTGAGTGTCTGAGCCCAGGATTCGATCTCCAGGTCGTCCCAACACTGGAGCCGGTGCTCTCACTCGCTGAGCCACCTGGCCGCCCCCCTCCTCTCTTCTTAACCTCCTTATTATTGTTAAGTTCACCATCCTCCTCTCCTTAAACCCCTGTGCCAAGAGCAGGGCCTCATCACCAGTTTCTGGACTACTTCTGTAGTCTTCTGGTTGGCCCCTGGGTTATCTTCCACTAAGTAATCTCCCCAAAGGACAGGCCTGACTATTCATTAAATCCCTGCCTCTAGCAATGGCCTCTAGGGTAAAATATCAAGTCCTCAGTTTGGTTTTTAAAGTCTTTCCTGACCTGCGCCCTTCCTACCCCTTACACAGCTCCTGGTGCTCTGCTCCAGTGACTTGGGCCTCCATCTCCTGCCTCCAGGCATCTTCCTCTTCCTAGCCTCACTCTTGGAATGCTTTACCATCCATGCCTTCTGCATCTCTGGGCCTCTTCAAGTCTCAGCTGAAGCCCCACGTTCTGCTTCTGTGAGGAGGGCTGCCTCCAATTCATGGGGTTGGCTGTTGGCTCCCCCTGCAGGACAGGTACTTCAAGCATGGTAATTAGCAAAAAGACAAGAGATGAAAAATGGACTAAATAAGGGCTTTGGACTGTGGACTTCTGGAGGTCTGAGACTGTCTTTTTCTCCTTATATTCTTAGTGCTTTGTAAGCATTTAATAAGTGTTTATCGCCTGATCCGAGAAACAGTTTGGTTGGATTGAAGACTAGAGGAAGGAATGTCCAATGAAAGGTAATTTGGGACCTGGTTTTATAAAGGACTAAAAGTTAGCATTTATATTTTATTGAAGACTCAATAGGAAGCTGCTGGAATTGATTGAAGAGGGAAGTGACATTCAGATCTGCACTTTAGGAAAACGACTTTGGTAGCAATAGGTAAAGTAGACTGGAACTTTAAGAGACTTGAAGCATGGAGACCAAATTCTCGGCCTTTTTCTATAATCTAGGTAACAGATATTTAAGGCCTGAACTGAGAAGGTATAAACTATGTGAGTGGAGAGAAAGGGGTTAGGTGCCAGAGGTTTGTAAGGGGGCAGATCTGTTCTGCCCTGATTATGCTAACTGGAGGGTGGCATACATTCTGAGAGAATATTGAGATACTGAAGAAAAAGGGCAGTCCACACCAGCATGGTTGTTAATAGGTTTTATTTGGGTTAATTGGGGACCTTACTTATAAGTGGCAAGTCCTAGGCAGCAGCAGGACAAAGTGAAATGAATCTTCACACCTGCCCTCAGGCCAGGTACATTACAGAAGCAGAACAAAGAAGTCATAGTGCTAGGGATAACCTGTGGTCATGTGCCAATTTTCCCATGGGATAGCTGGATCTTCTTTTGCTGTTTACATTCTCTGTGTTCCCAGGCTTTGGCTCTTACTCTCTGAGGTGTTATAAAAGTAGAAACAGCAAGATTTGGTAATTGATTGGACAAGCCTGAGACAGTGGGAGAATGATGGTACTGAAATTGGACCCTTTGAGAAAGAGAAAGGTTTAGAGGGAAAGATAAGTGCAGTCTTAAACATGTTAGCTTTAAGATGTTTCCTGGACATTAAGTTTGAAGAATCTAATAAATAGGCAACTGGTGATACAAGATGGAAGTCAGGGGACTACATTTAGAAATTATCTGCAGGGAGATGATAGTTAAACTAAAAGGATCTGATGAAATTAGAGAAAACAGAAGAAGAGCGAGGACCCAGGATAGTATGTTGGGGAGCACCCACAGAAATGGGGTGTGAAGTGGCTGATGAGCCAACAAAGGAGACTGAGGGAGTAGTAAGTAAGTAGAAAGGAGGTGAAATTGCAGACAATACTGTCGGAAAAATCCAAAGAGGAAAAAGTATTTGGAAGATGAAGGCAGTCATCACTGTCAAATGCAAAAAAATAGATCTAACCATTTCATTAGTGAATATGAGCTGGCATAGTTCCGCCAAACCCTGGGGTATATTTCTAATGCAATACAATATGAAGTAATGGCAGGGTATAGGCCCTAGAAACCCTCCCTCCTCCCCTATGAACTTTCTCTGTTCACCTAAGGCTCATTTCAGTATAATCTGTTTAACTGCCCTTTCTTTGTGGTCTTCTTTGTCTGCATGTGGCCCTACCCTAGACCATCACTCTTAATTCCATCTAGACCCCTTCCACTTGGCCCATGTCCCTAGTATTAGCCTGGGACACTCGGCCCTTCCAGGTCTGTTATCTCTAATTCACTCCAGACTACTTGGCCACTCCTGGATCACATCCAAATCTTCATTGTCTTTATAAAAGGTCCATTTTGTCTCCATTGAAGTGCTAAGATTCCTTAAGAGTCTGGTCAGTGCTCAGATCCAGTCTGACCCACTTGTCAACACAAATGTCACAATAGTGCAGATTTTTTAAATCTAGCCCACCTGGACTGGTGTTCTAATAAACCTTGTCTTTGGCAGCTTGGGTCAACGAGGTAGGACCTGTGTCACTTGCCTTTGAATTTCCAGGTCCCAAGACCCCTAGACCTCAGCAGTAACATTTGTAGGAATCTTGAACAAGGGAAGGTCACAATATGATAAAATACAGTTTGGAATTAATATTCTCTTCATCTATAAGAACAAAAAATCACTTCATCTTCTAGAATTACTCGATTCCTTCGTTAACTATTGCCAAAATACTCCAGGTATTCTGGAGTAATGAAAGGGACCTGTGGTCAATACCCTAATCCCTTTAGAAGCAGGAATGAAGGCACTGCCTTTAGATGGGTCACAACTCTCTACTTCTAGGGACAGGAAAAGCAAATTCTCTTAACCAGACAAGAGGTATTTCTTATTGTAAGTTTGATTACTTAATCCAGTTTTTGCCAGTTATCTACCTTAAATCTATTTGGTGTTTGCCTTTGTTCTTTTACACACTTTCTAAGAGAAAGGAGTTAGGCCTAAAGCAATGCAGAAAGATCTGGAAAGAACTATAGACTGGAGAAATATTTATTTCTTAATACTTTCAGATAAACAAGAAAAGGTTTTTTTATATACTTCCACATCCAGCAGATCTTTGTAGAAAAGGTAGGATTTGAACTGGATAAAGTAGATAAAGCCTCTATTATCCTGAAGCTTTGTGGTTCTGATGTGTGTGTTTGTGAGAGAGAGAGAGAGAGAGAGAAGGGAAAGACAGAAATATTTGGGGGAGTCAGGGCAGTCGTGACAGATAATTATTTCAGTCATGAAGTGTGTCTTCTATACTTTTGTGCTCTAGTCAGGACAGAGATGCCCACAAGGACCTGACTCGTGTTCCCATCCCAGCTTTACTGTACAGTTGGTCTGCTCCAGAGGTAATCTTGCAGAAGGCTGCTACGGTCAAATCAGACATCTACAGCTTTTGTATCATCATGCAAGAAATTCTAACAGGTAAATCAAGGGGGAGATTAACAGATTATCAGATATAAATCATCCATAGTACTCTTTTCCTTCAGATTGTTCAAAGAAGAACCTGAAAAAAGTTCATGTTAAAAAAAGGAAAATGATTTAATTTTTGAAGAACAAATGTTTGTCTTGTGAAGATGAAAGGTAACTCATAAAGTTTTATCTCTCCCTGTCTACCTATCAATGGTTTTTATTTGTTTGTTTCTTTATTTATTTATGGAAGGCAGTTGGGGTTAAGTGACTTGCCCAAAGTCACTTAAAGCTAGTAATTGTGTCAAGTGTCTGAGGCCGGATTTGAACTCAGGTTCTCCTGACTCCAGGGCCGGTGCTGTATTCACTGTGCCACCTAGCCTCCCCCTATTTTTTATTTATTAAAAATGAATTAATTTACAAATTACATTTTGTCTTTATATAGCAGATATTTCTTTTTTTTCTATCTTTTTTTTAATTAATTTATTTTTTTTTAAGCAATCGGGGTTAAGTAACTTGCCCAAGGTCACACGGCCAGTTATTTCTGGGTGTGGTGCTGAGTGTCTGAGCCCGGGATTCGATCTCCAGGTCGTCCCAACACTGGAGCCAGTGCTCTTACTCGCTGAGCCACCTGGCCGCCCCTAAGCAATTGGGGTTAAGTAACTTGCTCAAGGTTACACAGCCAGGTGTTTCTGGGTGGGTGCTAAGTGTCTGAGCCCGGGATTCGATCTCCAGGTCGTTCTGACACTGGAGCCGGTGCTCTTACTCGCTGTGCTACCTGGCCGCCCCTATAGCAGATATTTCTTAACCAACACACCCAGATAATTCTACCAACTACCCTAGATACATTTTCCAAAAATACTTAAGCAAATGGGACTGATGTTATGTATTACCTTCACTTTTGTAATTTATCAGTAGTAACAGGAAAGTAGGATGTATGATTAGGGTAGCTATTGATAGCTGAATTAACCTCTTGTTTTTATTTACATTGTTTTAGTCATTGTGTCTTTTTCTTTTGGTTCTATTTTCTACACACACACACACACACACACACACACTTCCCCCCACCAACCCCCCCTTTTTTTGCTCAGCAATCATTTGTCTTTAATTGGCAATAATAGAACTGCAATTGAGCTTGTAAGTAACGCAAACAATTGCTGACCCCAGTTTCCCTATGAAGAATTATTTGACTCAGAACAAATACTAAGAGTTAGAAATGAAAAATGAATGAAAATTTAACTAGTAAGAAATTGTGTTTAAAACCAAAGTCAAATTACGATTCTTCAAAATCTTCAATTCATTTTAAGTCCTGTAATTCATCTTCCTGTTACATGGAAATATGCATTCAGTTTTCCACAGGGCACAGTTTTAGATTAATAAGGTAGAAAGTTCTTGTCTGTATCATTTCACACAAATCCTCCCACATTTTTTCTGAATTTTTTATAGGTTCCTTTCTTTCCATTCACTCCTTATCCCTCTCTAACAGCAAGCACCTAGCATACCCAGGATGGCTGCTAGCAAAGGTTCTTCAATCTGATTTTCTAAAGGAAAGCAACTCAAAACAGGTTAACAGTCTTACTTTAATCAATCAAACATATGATTTACCTGGTTCAAGAGAAAAAGCCAGCACCCTGAACTTCAGAGCAAACAGAAGTTACAAGAAAAAATAACACAATTCAGCAGACAGGGCTTCTAGCTGTCTGACTATTACATCCATACCTGGTTAGTCACCAGAGAGAGAAGCACTAACATCTGGGTTTTCAAAGCCAGGGGGCTCAACAGCTACCCAGAGTCTCATCTGGCTAAATCACACAACTTCCCAAAGTGAGCTCCAAAGCAAAACCTTGCCTCAGAGGTATATATAGCCTTCTCCAGGGTCAGAGAACATCACAATCCTCATGAACCACTTTAATACAAAGTAACAAAAGCTATTGCCTTCCTGAAAAACAAACCTCCCACCACAGGCTCCAGGTGAGCACATCCAGCCTCTTAGGGAGAGTTCAATTTAGCCTTATTAAGGGTCAGGGAAAATCTTCAAATTTCTGTTACCATTACACCCTCTCCCAGGCATTTTATTCTCCTGGCTATCGTTCATAGAATCATGGAGAGAGAGAATGTTAGAGCTAGAAGGGGTCTTTCAAGACTTTGTAGGTCCACCTTCTTATTCTAATTTTTATATTATATATGATTTTTATTGTTATAAACAACAAATACTAAGAAACAAATATAGAGTAAGTTTCCAAATAAAACTCTAAAATGTAAAGCTTTTATTACATTTTGACTAAGGAAAAGAATAATAAAACAAATTTTAATAAAAATAAGCAATGTATTTATCCAATGTCTAATTCTAAATCCATCCATGTACTTTTAAAAATCTATTACCCAAGGGGCGGCCAGGTGGCTCAGCGAGTAAGAGCACCGGCTCCAGTGTTGGGATGACCTGGAGATCGAATCCTGGGCTCAAACACTCAGCACCACACCCAGAAATAACTGGCCGTGTAACCTTGAGCAAGTTACTTAACCCTGATTGCTTAAAAAAAAAAATCTATTACCTTTGTTTTTGTTTTTAAACAATGTGTATACTTTTCTTATTCTACTGTTTTGGCTTTTCATCAGTTTATACAAGTCTTTGTATTTTTCTTTGAATTCCTTATTTTCTTTTTTAATAGCACCATAATATTCCATTACATGAATATACCATAATTTACTCAGCTATTCCCTTTTTTGGTTTGTTTGTTTGTTTTGTTTTTGCTTTTTTGGAGGGCAGTTGGAGTTAAGTGACTTGCCCAAAGTCACATGGCTAGTAAGTGTTAAGTGTCTGAGGCTGGATTTGAACTCAGGTCCTCCTGACTCCAGGGCCGGTGCTCTACTCACTGTGTCACCTAGGCACCCCAATTCCCTTTGTTTTTAAACAAATAGGTTGCTCAGTATATGTTGCAAATAAAACAGCTATGAATATAAAGCCTTCAAATGCAGGGACTATCCTCATCTTGATTTCTGATACATAGAAGCCATTGAACAAATGTTGCTGGAATTGAATACTTTTGAGAGATAGGTCTCTTTTTCCCCTTCTTGATATCTTTAGGGGTAGACCTTCAGTAACTAGATCACTGGATCAGAGGATAAGATCAGTTTTGTGACTTATTATTTATTATGTGACTTACTGCTAAAGGTCTTTATAAGAAGTTTCCACCAAACTACAATTCCACAAACAATGTAAGAGTCTATCTACTTCCCCATAGCACAACCAGTATTGAATTTTATTTTATTTTATGTTTTTTCCAGTTTAATGACCAAAAGGCATTTGATCTTAAGCTTGTTTTGATTTTCATTTTTCTGAATATTAGAGAATTTGAAAAGTATTTTGTGTGAACAGGTGAAGAGATTGATGTCTAAGGAGATGATATGAGTTGCCTGAGGTTACACAACTTCATTTTATTAATTTCTCTGTGGTTAATTCCCTTATGCAATATTTTTCTTCCAGATACCCTACCCTGGAATGGTCTAGAAGGCTCAGTTATTAAAGAAGCTATAATTTTGGGGAATCACTTAGAGACAGATGCCAGACTTCCAAAAACTTACTATGATATTGTTAAGACAGGCATACAGGTCAAACAAAAAGACCGGACTATGAACCTTCAAGATATTCGATATATTCTAAAGAATGACTTAAAGGTAACACACTCTGATGTAGATGGACATTTGTGAGATTTTGTTTGTTTCTTTAAATATCAATATTCACATTACCCTTATCTAAAATTCATTCTACTTAAAAATATTAACAGAGCTCTATTTGTTATATGTTATATCTTAGAATTATGGAATCTCAGAGTGGGAGGACACTTTTTAAGACCAACCATACTCTAAACAGGAATTTACCATAAAATGTCCCAGCAAGGGGTTGTCATGCATTCCCTTGAAGCTCTCCCGTGATGAGGCTTGTCCCTCACATTTATGTGACAACTGATATGTTCTTCAAAATATATCTCTGTTATAGGATTTAATTGAGACCCAGAGAACTCATCCAGTTGAAAACACAGATGTTCAGAAATATAAAAAGCATCGTGACATAAATATTTACTTTGGCATGACATCAGAAAATAAGAGAGAGGCCCTTGATTTGGAAGTCCGAGAGCTAAAGGAAACAGGTAAGGCGCGAGTGTACAGAGCTTGAGTCTGTCCTGTACTGACAGCGCCTGCGTGGTGAGAATTCGTCTCAGACTGTGAGCTCCTTGAAGATAGAAACTGTCTTTTGCCTTTCTTTGTGTCCCCAGTGTTTAGCAGAGTGCCTGGCAGAGAGTAGATGCTTAATAAACGTGTACTGACTGACTGATGAAAGAATAATAATTTGGAAAATGATTTGTTCAGATGAAAGTTAAGATCCTAATATCTCTATTAAACTTTTTGGACAAACACAACTAGTGCAGACAATGAATTCTGTGAAGGCACATGTTTTTGAATTTGCATAATTCAGTTATAATTATGTAAAATATTCATCCTAATCCAATGGAAATATGCAGTATAGAATGAACTAAACACACTAAATGAGACACTACCCTAACTTGGAAGAGGTCATGTGATTTCTCCTAGTCCTTTTCATCCAGTCTATCTTATTTGACTCTATGAATATTTTACCTGTTAGGAGGAGGTTAACCTGTTAAATGATAATTAACCGTCTGGAATCATATTGATCATTATGCCAATCAGAGTTCCTAAGTATTTTGAAGTTAAATTGTTATCATATAAATTGTTCTGGTTTTGTTCACTTTGCTCTGTATCAGTTCAAACAAATCTTCCCAGGTTTCTCTTGAAACCTTCCCTGTCATCATTTTGTACAGCACAATAGTATTTCATCATTTTTATGCACTATAACTAGTTCAGCTATTCCCCGATTAATGAACACCTTCCCAGTTTCTAATTTTTTGCCACCACAAAAAGAGCTTGACATAAAAATAGCTTTGTATGTCCTTAGTTAAGTTTGCTTGGGACTAATCTTTCAACCTATCCTCCCTTTCATTCCCCCTTTACTTCACCTTCCCTTCTCTCTCTCTATTGAGTGAAATAATTTCTGTACCCTGTGTGTGTTTATTGTTCCCTCCCTTGACAACAGTCCAGATGAGGATCTGTCATCAGTCAGCAAACATTTACTAAGTGCCTACTATGTGCCAGGTACTATGCTAATCAATTGGGGATAACAAAAAGAAGTTCACAATCTAATGGGGGAAACAACAAGCAAACAAATATATACAGGCAAGCTATGTGTGGAAAAAATGGGAAATAATTGGGGCAGCTAGATGACACAGATAATAGAGTACTGGCTCTGGAGTCAGGAGGACCTGAGTTCAAATTTGGCCTCAGACACTTAACACTTACTACCCATGTGACCTTGGGCAAGTCACTTAATCCCAATTGCCCTGCCCTTCCAAAAAGCAAAAAAAAAAAAAAAAAAAAAAGGAAATAATTAACAGAGGGAAGGCACTAGAATTAGGAGGGTTGGGAAAGGCTTCCTATAGAAAATGGAATTTTAGTTGGGATTTGAAAGAAGCTAGTAGGCAGAAATGAGGAGGAAGAGCATTCTAGGCATGGGGGACAGCCAGAGACAATATCCAGAGGCCAGTTTCATTGGATCCAAGTATGTGGTTGGAAGTAAGGTGTAAAAAGACTGGAAATGTAGGAGAGAGTTAGATTATGAACGGGCTTGATGCCAAATGGAATTTTATGTTTGGTCTTAGAGGTGATAGGTGACAGGGAGCCATTGGAGTTTACTGAGTAGGGGTGATGACATAGATCTGTGATTTGGGAAGGTCATTTTGGTGGTTAAATGGAGGATGGACTGCAGTGGGGAGAGACTTGAAGCAGGCAGACCCACCAGCAGGCTATTGCAATAATCCAGGCAGGAGGTAATGAGAGTCTGCAGCAGAGGGGTGACTGTATCTGAGAGAAGGGAGGTGAATACCAGAGATATTGCACAGGTGAAATTGATAGGCCTTGGCAACAGATTGGATTTAGGGTGAGGGGAGTGAGGAATCCAGGATCAATCATAGGTTGCCAGCTTGGAAAATTGGGAGGACATGTTATCTTCTGTAGTAATAGGGAAGGTAGGAAGAGGGGAGGGTTTAGGGGAAAAGATAATGAGTTTGATTTTAGACTTGTTGAGTTTGATAGCTAAAGGTCATTCAGTAGATATCTGAAAGGCAATTGGAGATGTGTGACCTGAGGTCAACAGAGAGTCACTGGCTCTTAACACTCTTTCTTCCTTTTTGTATGGAAATTCTACTTGTGTACATCAAAATTATGTGAGAAAATTTTCCCTAGCTTTTCTCTTCCTTTCCCCTTCTAGTATATTCTCTTTCCACTTCCTTTCTGTTCCTCTTTTAAGATCATCAAGATGTAATATAACCACTCCTAAACCTGTCTAATTATAAATCTCTGTGTGACCCCTGATGATGAGAGAGTTCAGAGGGGACAGGTACCATTTTCCCATATTTGAATGTTAGCAGTTTATCCTTGTTTAGTCCAATATCGTTGTTCGTTCATGTTTACATTTTCATGTTGCTTTTGACTCCGTTATTTGTACTTCAGAATTTCTCCACAGCACCGGTCTTTGCATAAAGGATGCTTGAAAGTTCTCTAATAAAGATCCATTTCCCCTATAAGGGGATACTCACTTTTGATGGGTAAATTATTCTTGATTATAAGCTAATATTTTTTTGGTATAGGGTATTCTGAATGCCCTCTCCCTTTATGGTGATGGCATTCTGAGTATCATTCCTTAGTACTTGAGTTCATTCTTTCTAACTTCATGTAGTATTTTTTTTTCTTTGACCTGGAAACTCTGAATTTGAACTATAATGTTCTTGGGAGTTTTCATTTTAGGGTTAATTTTTTTTTTCAGGAAGCAACTCAGATAGATACTTTCTGTTTCCACTTTGCTCAGGTTCTAAGGGATATGGACAATTTTGTTTTAAGATTTCTTTTAATGTGATGTCTAGACTCTTTTCATGGCCTTAAGGTAGTTGTGATTCTTAAGGGCTTTTTTTTTTTTCACCTCAATCTGTTTTTGCTGTGAGATACCATAAATTTTCTTCAATTTTTTTCACTCTTTTAATTTTATTCTAATATTTCTTGTATTATGGAGTCATTGGCTTCTATTTGGTCTATTCTAATTTTCTGGGAGTTTGTTGCTAAGATTTTGTGCCATACTGATAATTTCCTTTCTAATTCTTTCATAACTCTCATTTCCTTTCCTATTTTTTCCTCTAGCACTCTCATTTCATTTATAAAAATATTTTAACTCTTTTAGATTTGTTTCATCTCTTTCAAGAATTCTAGTTGAGGGGCGGCCAGGTAGCACAGTGAGTAAGAGCGCCGGCCCCAGAGTCAGGATGACCTTGGGATCAAATCCAGGCCCTGATACTTACCACCACACCCAGAAATAACTGGCCGTGTAACCTTGAGCAAGTTACTTAACCCCAATTGCTTTAAAAAAAAAAAAAAAGAATTCTAGTTGAGTTGAGTTTGTGCCCAAAGTGTTTTCCTTTGGAGACTTTGCTTGTAGATGTTTTGAAGCACCATAATAGCTTTTTACGTGGATTTTTATTTTTTGCTCACTCTTCCAAACTACTTCTTGACTTTGGACTACATATTATGGCCAGGCTTCTGGAGGGGATGTCTGGGCTAGTCCTGCTGCTTCCTTGGGGTATCTAGTGTTATGTTATTCTAGCATCTTAGTGACAGTTAAGGTTAGGGACCTGCAAAGTGGTCTTGTCCAAGGCAAAGTCTTATTACTGGCCTCTTGCTCTGAGCTCTGCAAATTCCTACCTGGGATTATTTCTGAGCTAATAAGCTGGTGGGCCTGTCCCTTTTTGGGGTTTGGGAGACTACTGCTGGATCCAGCCTCTCTTTGCCAGCTGGGAAATTCTGCCTGTTCAGAGTAACAAAATTGTAGGCTTCCTTTTGGTCTGGAATTCCTGCTTTGGTTATTCTGCTACAGGCTTCAAATTAAACTGGAGGCTGGAATTAAGATCTGCTCCATTCCTGGAGTCTGAGCCACACAGCTGCTTGCTTCTCAATTCATATGGGCCCACCACCTCTCTATGCTCTGGAATACCCTTCCTCGATCATCCTGTGTAGTGAGTGATAAGTGACACTTAGCCCTTATTCTTGCATCCACCCTGTGCTAGCTTAGATTTCTCTCTGCTAGATCTGGGACCTCTTCTTGCCCTGGTACAGCCTATGCCTGCTCCGGAGTGCCACAGGCTCCTGACTAGACCTTGTCTGTAGACTTCTCCATCTAATCTGGAGAACTGACTTGCTAGATTTTTTTTCCTTGGATTTCCTCATCTGTACTCAGTCTGGTGCATTTTCTAAATGTTTGGAAGAGTTATTTGGGGGGAGGTGGGGAGGCTGAAACTAGCTGTAACTTTCTGCCTCTCTGCTGTCTTGGTTCCACCACCTCTTTGGTCTTGTTTCCCAAAGCAGGGGTGGGGACCTCAGTTCTGGCCACATCTGTGTTCTACAGCAGACTTACCAGTAATATCTAGCTATAGTTCTTGCCTTCAGGGAGTTTCCAGTGTAATTAAGGAGAAGTCACATTAGCACATGAATCACATAGAGATTCAAGGACATACAGAGGAGGGGAAATTTAATCCAGTACCAAGAACACATAAGTGCCAAGGAAAGGCAGGGTTAAAAAGGATAAACTGAGTGTTATGCAAGAGGCTAATCAAGAAAGGCTTCTCCAGGATAGGTGACCAGACTTTGAAGAGATTGAGTGGCATGGAATGTGAGCCATTTTGATATTAACAGTTAGCCAGCCATTGAACATTTATTGATTGCCTGCTCTGTTTCCAGCTTTGTGCTAGGCACTGGAGGTACAAACAAGACAAACAGCGCTGTCCTTCTGGGAAGATGAACAAAGTATATAGAAAGTCATTTGGGAGGGGGCTTAAGCAGCTGGGAGCAGGGCAGAGCTGGAAAGGTCTCCTGCAGATGGCGATGCTTGAGCTAAACTTGGCAGGAAGCAAGAGATTGAAAAAGGGAGAGATGTGGAGGGAAGAGGCTAACATTTCTTATAGAACTTGGATGTTGGCAAAGTACTTTAAACACAGCAATGCTGTAGCTTCAGTATTATGGCTGTTATTGTAGTGATAAGGAAACTGAGGCTTCATTAGGTTAAATGACTTGTCTATAGTCAACAGCTATTCAGAGACAAGATTTGAATCAGTCTCTCCTCATCCAAATACGGCCACATGGTGCCTCATACTGTGTCACTTCCCTATGGAACGGGATGAGGGACCCTTACTACTTGCAAGGCCCAAAAGTTGGCCTCAGGGTTCTTAAAAATCTCTCCTACTTGTAACCATATTGTATCATTGTGAATTATTTCTGTATTTGTGAGGAGAATTTCACATCTGTTAAGTAGAGTGAATAATGAAACACAGTTTCATGATTTCTGATCCAATTTCAATAATCAGAAAAGGCTGCTTGGCTGCCACCTGGGACTTATGGGGCCCATTGCTAGTCTTCAGGAAGATCAGGGTGTTGATTCTTTCCTGCAGGCTGTCAGCCCGATTCACCACAGTGTCACTCAGCTTTACCTGAAAAAGCAGCACTGGATTGTGAGGTTTTGAATCACTATACAACAGCTAAGGAAACTGAGAATCAAGATACTGCATCTGAATTGGCCAGGGCTCGTAGCCCAAGTTGTGGAGATGAGAGCCTCCGTAGTTTTGAAATAAATGAAATCTATTCTTGTTACTTGGATACATGTGACAATGATTTGAAGGAAATTACTACATCGGATATATTTTTAGGAAATGGAAAAAATCAAGGGGAGGAAACTAAGTCCATAACTGGAGAGCCACCTGAAATAAACAAAGCTTCCCACTCATATTATAGCGAGGACAGTGCTATTTCTGAAGCAGGCACAGAGTCATCCTCTGAGGACTGGGAACCTTTCAATGACACTTTCAATTCATATGTACAAGAGGTGACCAGGGAAACTAAGCCAGACATGAGCAGCAAGTCTAGAACAGAGCAGTATATCAGTAAATGTGTTCTTAACTTGAAGATCTCTCAGACTCTAATGCAGCAGCTGACTGAATCCCTGCAAAGAGCAGAGCAGAAAATAGACAAACTAGAGGTGATAAGAAAGCAACAGGAGCAGCAGATGTCCTCATGGGCTGCCCTAAAATTTGGGGCAAGGAGACATGACCCATCAGCTGTATGGATTGCTATCGGGCCCCCAGCAATGTGCTACATCCCTCCTACAAAGATGCCAGGGCAGTATCCTGGCTGTGTTGACCATTTCCAGAACTTGGTGAAGACAGCTCGGGCAGTGAGAAAATTCCAGGGCATGGGTCTTGGCAGCATTGGCCAAAGGCACAAGAGAAAAGGTGGTCACAGCTGGAAGCCTTTTGAGTCTGTCCCTGAGGAAAGTATTGGAGACCAGGCTGAAGACAATCACCAGGTAAAGTTTGAAAATAGGGGAGCAAGGAGAGGGAAGTAAGCAGGGCACTGGCCTGGACACTGCTCTGGACAGGCTAGATCAAAGGGGAGGGATGATATTGGAGCCCTCTCAGGGTCTGGGTTTGAGGATTACTTTATTGTTCACTAACATTTGTTAACATTTACTTAAATTTATTTTGTGCCAGGCACTAAGCCAAACACTTTTAAAATGTGTTCTCCTTTGACCTTCACAACAACCTTGAAAAGTAGATACTATTATTATCCCCATTTTACACTTAAAGAAACTGAAGCAAACAAGTGAATTGACATGCCCAAGGTCACACAGCTAGTCAATGTTTAAAGCCAAATTTGAAGTCAGGTCTTCTTGACTCCAGGCTCAGCTCTCTAGCCACCACAAAGAGAGATGCTTTGTTAATGAAGTCCTCTTTAAGGAAGTCCAGGACTTCCTGCCTTTCCATTAAGGATCTGCCTCCCAACTGAACGTGTACTGATGCTCACAGAAAAGGACAAAGGCTCTCCCCCAACACCAGACTCAGGCAATTCTGCTTCCTCATTGCTCCCTGCTAATGGTTAATTACCCAAGAGGCAGGCAGCCCAGGAAAGGGTGGAAGAATTGAACATTCCTCTAGTGCATATTACCATTTCTGTTTCTTTTTCATCCCTTCATTTCCACTGTGCAGTTTGGAAGCTGCCTCCTCCTGTTCTGTGCTCTTTGTCCCTAAGAACCCCCAGGAAGAATCTTCTTCCATTCTGCCATTGCCTCCTTAGAACTTTTTGGACTCAGTGTGCAGAAGATGGGGTGGGGTGACTGTGTCAGGTACTGTGCTAAGTGCTTTACAACTCTTCAAGATTGGTGGTAGGTGTTATTATTATCCCCATTTTACAGGAAGAAACTGAGGCAGACCAGCCCAGCTAGTAAGTATCTGAGATCATATTTAAATTCAGGTCTTCCCAACTCCAAGCTTTCTATCTAGACACCCAGTTATTTCTCCCAATTAATGTATGAGTACCTTGAGATCAAGGATTGTAACACTTTTCTGTTTGTGTCCCCAATATTTATTTTAGTACTTAACACAAAGGACAACCTAAAATTCCAGTGAAAGAGGCCACAAACAACAACTGTCTCGGGGAGGCCAGGTGGCTCACTGAGTAAGAGCACTGGCTCCAGTGTCGGGATGACCTGGATCAAAGCCGGGTTCAGATACTCAGCACCACACCCAGAAATAACTGGCCGTGTAACCTTGAGCAAGTTACTTAACCCCGATCGCTTAAAAAAGAAAAAAACAACTGTCTCTTTGTCCATTGTCTGAAAGGCATCAGCACAACTCATGGGGAAATCCTCTTTCTCATATAAGCAGTTCAAAGTTTGCCTATTCCTTCTAGGCCCCTCTCCTGTCACGTCCATGAGCTTTCATATAGACAATAAAACAATTCAGAAATCAGTTGCAGAATTCCTTCAGGCTTCCTTTCAAGAAAGAAATATGTGAGCCTTAGGACATGGGCTTTGTGCCTTTTGGCCGCTCATCCAGAGGCCTTTGTGTCTTTTTTTTTTTTCAAGGGGTCTGGAAAGTGACCTGTTGTATATGAAACATAAAAAGGAAGATTTATTTCAGGCAGATATGACCTCTCATCCAATTTAGATGACTTTTAAAATGGAGGTGATAGTCATAATTCTTACTCTACAGTGGATAAGTTGCCAAATGATATGAACAGTTTGAATAAAATTAAATAAAAGGAAAAATAAATTATTTATAATCACTTTTTAAAAGGTGTTCATTCTCATATTGACATGGACATTATGGGAATTTGTTTTACTTGGCTATGCCTGTTATATATTTTTTGTTTTTTTCGGGTGACAGGGCATGGGAGGGAGAAATATTAATGCTTGATAATTGGAAAATTTTCTAATTAAAAAAAGAAAAAGTATTCAATCTCACTAATAATCAAAGAGGTACAAAATAAAATAACTTTGAGGTACCACCCCACACCCATCAAATATGGTAAAAATTACAAGCTGTAGAACTCAAGTGTTGTAGAATGTAGAGAAATTGCTATAATTATCCCTTGCTAATGACATGGTAAACTTGGAGAATCTTTTTGGATAACATTGTAGCAGTATTCATAAAGCCTTCAAAATAATCATTCTCTTTGACCTAAAAATCGCATTGTTAGGAATATATCCTTATATGTTAATCAAAAGTAAAACTTTTTCTCTTCAGAGATCATCATAGCAGCATCATGTGTAATTGCAAAAATATGGGAGCATTCTAAATGTCCAGCAGTAGGGAAAAGATTAGATAACTTGTGGTATATTGGTCCGAATAATATAAAGCAGTTATGATGAACAGTTATAAGGAATACAAAGAAATTTTGGAAGACCCTTTATTCCAAGTGAAAAAAGAAGCTGTACAACTGGACAAAGAATCCTACCAGAGAGAACTAAATTCTAGGACATTTTATACTTTGAAATTCATTTAAGTGTAAATTCCTACAAAAGCAGGTATAGGTATATTGATGTTTGATGTTTCTGATAAAATATTTATTTTTTTAAAACCAAAGGTAGTCAGCAAGCATTTGGTACATTCTTGTCCTCCCACCTGTCAGGGAGGCTGAGCCTGGGAAACTTTGTGAGCTCAGTTCTGTGCTGCAGTGGGTCATGCGAAGCTGAGTCTGTACTAAATTTGGCATCGATATAGTGAACCCACAGGAGGGGCTAAGAGGAGTGAACTAGCCCAGGTGGGAAATGGAGCAGGTTAAAGCCCTTGTGCTGATCATAGTGGGATGGGCCTTTTGAGGGACCCCTGTACTTAAAAAACAAAAAATGAATGTGGTAGTCACAAGAAGCAAGGCATACCTAAGAAGAACATAAAACTGTATTACCTTTTTCCCCCCAGCCATCATCCTTTTGTGGAGCCAATAGACAGTGCACAAATGTTAAGTTACAGTACCCACAAAGAAATGATGAGAATTTGGAAATTACTGCCAGAAACCAAGATACAACAGTCAGGTGCGTTATTTATGTGACACTGAGGCTATTCAGTCATTATTAAAAGTCCAAAAGGCTTGTAACTGATGGGAGAGTTAAGTCTAGTCCCAAGAACTTTTAAGTATCTGCTTACTTGGCATAGCCCAAATTATCCATCTGATGAGAAACTTCTAGGTGATATTAAAGTTTAAAAGTTTGATCCTAGCAGCCTAAGCATGATTAATAATTTGTGAAAAGCAAAATATCCACCCTCACAAAAAATGATTTAACTGGTTCCTTCATCATCCCCCCTTTATGAAAAGGAAAGCAAGCTAATCAGTCTGATTTCAGAAACCAGGGAAGCCAGAGTTGAGGGTTTCAAAGCCATCACTGTTTACCTTGTGGTCTATGATTATTAGCTAAAGAAATTAAATGGGCATAAAATGATTTCATAGGAGAAAATACAGCAACTGAAGTCACGATTATATAGAATTTTTTTAAATTATAAAATCTAATAATATTTTCTTATTGTGTTGAATCGTTTCTGATTCTCTGTGACCTCATTTTGGGTTTTCCTTGGCAAAAATACTATAGTGATTTGCCATTTCCTTCTCCAGCTCATTTTATAGATGAGAAACTGAGGCAAACAGGGCTAAGTGACTTACACAAGGTCATGCCCCTAGTAAGTGTCTGAAGCCAGATTTGAACTTAGGAAAATTAGTCCAAGCCCTAGCCTCTGTACCACCTAGTGGCCCCCATAATGTTTCCTGGAGTTTACTGGGTTTTAAATAAGAAAGACCTATTGAAAGAGGGGGAAAGTGAGTATTTTTTGAGATTGGATACTAATAGGATACCAATTCCAGTTTTTCTTGCTTAAAAATCCAGAGATGGTATCATTTTAATCTATAACTACAATGTCAGCTCTGCTGGGGAAAAGTTTTCATTTCTTTTGATCTTAGCAATTTGATGAAAATAAACTTTTTGCTTTCAGATAAAATTTTTGAATAGTATGAATTCAATATGAATTAAAGATTCAGGAATTTTAGATTCATGTGTTTCCCCTTGTTTGGGGAAAAAGACTATTAAATTTTAATTGTTACATGAGAAGCTAAAGCAGTCTGAAAGAGCAGTGTTGAAAATACTGGCACTTAGCTTGATGGTAGAATTCAATGATGTGTTAAAGGTCACATACCTAATTAATAATAGAATTAGCATTATCACTCAGTGCTCGTAGATTTTATACCCTTTTCAGTATACCATGCTACCATTATTTACTTCCTGGGCTACCTGGGCCCATCACAGCAGCAGCTCTGGAGGTAACTTGGTTTGTACTAAATGTGACCTGGCTTCCTGAATACAAGAACCCAGCTGGTAGTCCAAAGTGCGCCCCCTCCCTCGCACACTCCCTACACCCCTTGAAGGTGGCAGAAGGAACCTAATGGGTAAAGTGTTGGGGATTTGGGTGCCCCTAGTGGTTGGAAAGCATGAATATAACTCCCCATGATATACCGTGTTTCCCCAATAATAAGACACTGTCTTATTATTTTTTTGGACAGAAAAATACCAGAGGGCTTATTTTCAGGGGAGGGCTTATTTTAATGAACATTGACAGCAATTTTAATAACAGGTAAATGTGAACAAAAAAATGTAGCTTTATTCAATAAGCAAATCACTGGGGAAGAACAGGATGACGCGCTCACTGCTGCAGCTCTGATTGGATGCAGCTTGGAGCATGGCGTTTCACCTGGTGGGGGGGGGACGGTGCATACAGAGGGTACTGTAATGTAGCGTGTAGCGCAGGGGATCGCCTTCACTACAGTAGCAATCTCAATAGGGCTTATTTTCGGGAGAGGGCTTATTTTAGAGGAATCTTACACAGTAAGGGGAGGGCTTATTTTCGGGATAGGTCTTATTATGGGGGAAACATGGTAATTAGTGACCAATCATAGGTAGGTCCAGGGGTGACAGTTTCCCAAGTTGCACTGATAACCTTTATGTTTGGCAAGTTAGAAAAATTGGTGTGTTTTTCTTTTTAAAAATGATACTACAATAACTTTAAACCTCTTTAGGATGACTGCAGAATCAATATCATCAGAATTCTATAACTCAAAGACAAGAAATGATGACAGAGAGGCACGATTACAATGGACAAGTGAGTATAAAGTCATAGCTTTGATTTATACAAAATTTAATTCATTCTATTTTTTCATACCTATTTAGGATATATGATTCTATGGCTTGTATTAAAATGGTTATGACCATAGCAGCATCCTTTACTCTGAATGACCAAAAACTATTTTCTTATACCAGATCTCACCTTATCTTTTTGATCATCTTTTTAACTAACAGGGAATGAAATGGAGGTGGTCTCTTTTTTATATTTTGTTTATTGTTTATGTAAAGTGTTACATAATATAATTCATAGGACAAGTGTCATCGCATAGTATGCAAAATATATATGTATATTATTTATATATATATTTGCTTTTTGGCAGGGGGAAGGCTGGACAGTTGGAGTTATGTGACTTGCCCAAGGTCACACAGCTAGCAAGTGTTAAGTGTCTGAGGCCAGATTTGAACTTAGGTCCTCCTGACTCCAGGGCCAGTGCTCTATTCACTGCGCCACCTAGATGCCCCAGTATATATTTTTATTGTGCTATATATATGTATGTATATGTTCAACCCCCTATACATAAGTGTGTTATCAAGACAACACGACATAGTAGATAGCTAGGCTTAGAATTAGGAAAAACTTGAGTTCAAATATAGTCTCTGAATCTAAATCATGGATAGGTTAACTGCATTGGTGTGGGGTATTCTCACATTATTTCCCACTCTGACAAAATTACAGGTTTTTTGCATATCTTCATATGTATAAAAAAGATAAAATATAGTGTGTTCTTTGGCACACTCTGGCCCTAATTCTTTTATGTCAGTGTAAAGAAGTGTTGTCTTTTAAACTAACGTAGGATTTGATGCCTGTGTTTGTATTCTAGGACTTAGAAGTAAATGTATTAAGAAAAGATATATATTTGCATGTATTCAAAGGTATAGGCTTAAACCTGTATATGTATTATGTTACTTGTATTATATCCCTTCCCAATTTCAACCCTGTAGTTAACTGGTTCAGCTTTACCCTGTTGTCTACTTTCAAAGCCTTTGTACCTTCATCTTATCACCTTTTGTGCTTTGCCATTGTCTCTTCTCCTCTGAATCCCTCACCCTTACCATCTTCCTACTCATATGTTACTGAAGAGTGTAGGGAAGACACCCAGTTATGCTGGAAACAATTGCAAACAATATAGAGCTATTTGTCTATTTTGTCTAGAACCCTCACCGTAGCTAGGCAAGTTTTTATTGTTTTCCCCTCACAAATGTTTCCAAACCTCTTCTCTCCTCAGTCTTCAAAGAAGAATAGTTCTGGAGTCAGAAAACTTGAGTTCCACTATGACCTCTGATGCTTATACATATGTGACCTTGGACCAGTCATTTAACTTCTTTGGGTCTCAATTTCTTCATTTGTTAGAGAAAAAAAATAGATGTAGGAGAATCCAACTAGAATCCATCTAAGGTCTCTTCCAGCCTAAGACCTATGACCCTTTAATTCTCTTGCACCCCTCTTTCCCAACAATTTCTCATCTCATACTTAGAAACTAGAAGCCATTTTCTGTGAGTTCCCTCTTTTCTACCCCTCTATATCTGAAAACTACTTGACATGTTCCCTCAGTCTCTCCTCCTTTATTCTAGTTTCTGATGATGTTGCCTTTCTCCTCTATTTGTAGCCTTAATTCAGGTGAGAAAGTTATTCTTCTGTTTGCACTTAGAGTGAACTCTCTCTCTTCAGTTCTCTCTCTGTAGAGATAGGATAGCATTTTGTCATCTTGAGTCCTTTAGAATTATCTTGGATCTTTGTATTGATCAGAGTAGCCAAGTCTTTCACAGTTAATTATATGGCTGTCACTGTGCACAGTGATTCCTGGTTCTTCTCACTTCACTTTGCATCACTTTATATAGGTCTTGCCACATTTTTCTGAAACCACCCCCTTTGCCTTGTCTTATAGCATAATATGGCATCACAATTATGTGCTATAATTTGTTCATCCTTTCCCCAATTGATGAGCATCACTTTGATTTCTAATTCTTTGCCACCACAAGAAGAGATGCTATAAATATTTTTTGTATATGTAGGTCCTTTTCCTTTTTCTTTGATTTCTTTGGGATACAGACCTAGTAGAAAGATTGCTGGTTCAAAAGGTATGCAGTTTTATAGCCCTTTGGGCCTAGTTCCAAATTGTTCTCCAGAATAGTTGGATCAGTTCACAACTCCTCCAACAATTCATTAGTATGCCTGTTTTTCCCTCATCCCCTCTAGCATTCATCATTTCTGATTGGTGTGAAGTGGTACTTCAGAGTTGTTTTAATTTTCATTTCTCTAATCAGCAGTGATTTAGACCATTTTTTTGATGTGACTATAGATGGCTTTGATTTCTTCCGAAAACTACCTGTTCATATCCTTTGACCATTTATCAATTGGGGAATGACTCTTATTTTTATAAATTTGACTCACTTTTGTACTCAGTATTTATTTGAGAAATGGAGGTCTTTATCAGAGAAACTTGCTATAATATTGATATTACTTCATTGTCCATGGTACCTTTTAGCAAAATGTCATTGACTTGATTATCTCTTTTAATTAGGTCTCATTTTGTTTTTGCTTTGTCTGAGATCATGATTGCTACTCCTGCCTTTTTTACTTTATCAGAAGCATATTAAATTCTGCTTTAGACCTCTATTTTAACTCTGTGTGTCTTTCTGTTTCAAAAATGTCTCCTTTAAGCAGCATATTGTTGAATTTTGGTTTCTAATCCCATTCTGCTATCTGTTTCTATTTTATGGGTGAGCTCCTCCTATTCACATTCACAGTTTTGATTATTATTTTCTGTTTTTTCCTCTCTCTTTTAAAATTCTATCCCTCCTCAAAAGTCAGTCTACTGCCTCTTTTAATCTGCCCTCCCCTTTTCATCTTGTCCTTTCTCTTATCACCTTCCCCACCTATTTCCTTATTGGGTAAGTTTCTTTTTTTTTTTTTTTAAAGCAATTGGGGTTAAGTAACTTGCTCAAGAAATAACTTGCCAGTTATTTCTGGGTGTGGTGCTAAGTGTCTGAGCCTGCATTCGATTCCCCAGGTCATCCCGACACTGGGGCCAGTGCTCTTACTCACTGAGCCACCTGGCCACTCAATTGGGTAAGTTTCTATACACAACTGAATATGTATGTATATTCTTCCTTCTTTGAACCAGTTTCAATGAGAGTGAGGTTCAAGTATTGCCTACCACTCCCAGCCTGCATTTTCCTCTCCATTGTAAAAGCTCTTCCTTGTATGTCTCTTTTATGTGAAAAAAATTTCCCCTCTCTACCCCTCACTTCACCCTTCTCCCAGCATATCCCTTTTTCTCACCCCTTCACTTTTTTTGGGCATCAGTCTAACATAATCGACTAACACCGATACTATGTAAACTCCTGTCAATGTAAACTATGTAAACTCTATAATGTCTATGTAAACTCCTTTTAACTCCCCTAATAATGATAAAGTTGTTAGGAATTACATGTGTCATCTTCCCATATAGGAATGTAAACAGTTTAACTTTATTGAGTCCTTTATGGTCACTCTTTCATGTATGTTTTTCTTAAGTTTTCTATTTGAATGTCACATTTTCTACTAAACTCTTGTCTTTTCCTTAGAAATGCTTACAAATCCTTTATTTCATTAAATATCCATTTTTCCTTTGGAAAATTCTACTCAATTTAGTGGGTAGATGATTCTTGGTTGTAATCCTAACTCCATTTCCTTCTTTTTTTTTCTTTTAATGCAATCGGGGTTAAGTAACTTGCTCAAGGTTACATGGCCAGGTGTTTCTGGGTGGGTGCTAAGTGTCTGAGCCCGGGATTCAATCCCCAGGTCATCCCGACACTGGAGCCAGTGCTTACTCCCTGTGCTATCTGGCCACCCCTCCATTACCTTCTGAAATATATTCCAAGCACTCCACTCTTTTAGGAAGCTGCTAAATCTTTTTGTTGTTGTTGTTGTTAAAATTGTTGTAGTTTTATTGTATAATGAGGCATTGGAACATCTGAAAAAATCAAGATGTGGGCTGTACCATGCAGCTGCTGCTTTCTCCTTCGTTTCTTTGGGTTATTAGAGCAACTTGTCAGTACATTAAAAAAAAAAACAACCTTTTGCATTACTTCATCTTTCTAAAGCATGTGCTGGTACAATACAAACTTCTCCTGTCAGATGCAGCTAGTCTAATGTCTAAATATAATGCACAACACACTCAAATAGTGATGCCACTGCCACCACTGTGGCTTCCACCCATTACAACCTTGCAGGCTTGTGTGATATTTGGAGTGTTCTGAGGAGGCTGGGGGGAGGTAGTGTGAATAATATCAGGAAGAAGAGAGAGAAGGAAACAGCATGAATGCCTCGGTGTAGGACCAATGGTGATTGTCAATATGCCAGCATAGTTCTGAATTGCAAAGTATAACAGACTCTCCATATATAAGACAGAAGCAAAACATTTATTCAGACACCAGAAAGCCAAATCCCAACACCAGGAAACCGAATCCATCATAGCAACTGTGGGCATAATGGAGAGAGACAGAAAATCCCCGAGATTAAAATTGGAAGTGAATTTTAATACCGCGTGACTGCCGGGGTCACATGTACCCAATCAGACAGTAAATTGGCATGAACAGTATGCTGGTTTTTAAAGAGATTGCAATAGTCAGGTTACGTAAGCTGAAACTACAATCAGTGATTGGTCAGTGTATATTTGAATTTTCCCAGGAGTTTTTCCTAGGCTGAAGTACAAGGAACCCAGAATGGGTGGAGATGGGGAACACCAGGTGGAGAGGGGGAGGGGATGGGGAAGAATGGAGCAAGGATTTTACCTTAGGCTGAAACCCCCACCCATGGATCAATTAGGAGAGGGAAGGGTAAAAGTTATGCTAAAATGCCTGCTTTCAGATCAGTGGAAGGGAAGGGAAGGTGGAGTTGTGCTCAACACAACAAAGAAGTTAATACACCATAACAGAGCAGAGAGCCAGAGCATCCTTTAGCCTTCCCACAAACAAACACTCACAAGCCTAGCTTTCTCCTTGGCTATGTGCTCTCCTCCCTCCAGTTCTAACTTCTCTGACTCTCATCTTCCTGTGGGTTCTGCTCTACCTGTCAGGAAGGTCCTCCCCCCACAGGCTCCTGTGTGCTTACATTTGGCCTATTAGGGGGCAGAGAAGATCTTCAAATTCCCTTAGGTCTATTAAGGGGCAGGGTAGATCTTCAAATTACCATTACAATTGCATTTGGGAAGAGGAGGCTCAGCCAGAGTTGTGTACCGCTAGCCTGAACATGTCATTGGTACGCACCCAAGCACCATTGATGTTCTTTAATAGAAATATCTGGTGGAATCTTATGATGGGGTCTTCATATGACTGGCATGATGGCAACAGCTGTGGCGGCAACCAAGCATGGTCCCAGACTGACTGTTGCCCCCACTCACCCACGCACCTTCCCTCTTGGAAGCTGCTAACTCTTGTCTGATCCTGACTGTGACTCTGCAGTATTTGAATTGTTTCTTTCTAGCTGCTTTCTTCTTGACCTGGTGTAGCAGTAAGCACCCTAGCATACCCAGGATGACTGCTAGCACAGGTTCTCTGATCTGCGTTTCTAAATGAAAGCAACTCAAAAAGGGTTAACAATCTTATTTTAATAAAAAATATATCATTTACCTACTTCAGGAGGGAAAGTCAGCTCCCTGAACTTCAGAGAATACAAACAGAAGTTACAAGCAGAGAAAAATACAGATGGGGAAAATAACAAAATTCAGCAGATCAACAGACAGGGCTTCTAGCTGTCTGACCACCACATACATACATAGTTAGTCACCAGAGAGAGAAGCACAAACATCTGTGTTTTCAGAGCTGGGGGGGCTCAATGGCTGCCCAGAGTCTCATCTGATCAAATCATACAGCTCTTCCCAAAGTGAGCCCCAAAGCAAAACCTCACCTTAGAGGTATATGTAGCATTCTCCAGGATCAGAATACATCACAACCCTCATGATGCCCTTGACTACAAAATAACAGAAGTTGTGCCTCCTGAAAAACAAGTCTCCCACCACAGGCTCCCATGTGACCACATTCAGCCTATCAGGGGGTAGAGTTTATTTTCAAATAAGGAAAGGTCCTCAAATTTACCTAAGCCTATTAAGGGGCAGGGAAGATCTTCAAATGCCTATTTACTATTACACCTGGGAGTTCTGAAATTTGGCAGTAATATTCCTGGGAGTTTTCATTTGGGGATCTTTTTTCAGGAGGTGATCAGTAGATTCCTTCCATTCCTATTTTGCCCTCTGGATGTATGAAATTGGTGCAGTTTTCCTTCATAATTTCTTGAAATATGATGTCTAGGCTCATTCTTTGCTCATAGCTTTCAGGTAGTCCAATATCTTTTAAGTTATCTCTCTTCAATATATTTTCTAGGTCAGTTATACATATATATATATATGTATATATAGAATATATAGAGGTATTTCACATTTTCTTCTATTATTTCTTTTTTTCATTGTTTTGACTTTGTTTTATTGTTTCTTGTCTCGTGGAGTCATTAGCTTCCTTTTGCCCAGTTCTGATTTTTAAGGAATATTTTCTTCAGTGAGCTTTTGTACTCATTTTTCCATTTAACTTTTCCCACTGCTATTAAAGGAGTTTTTTCTTCAGTGAATTTTTATGCCTCTTAGGCCAATTCTGTTTTTTTGTTATTTTCTTCACAATAATTGTATTATTTTCTTCAGTATTTTTTGTGCCTCTTTTACCAAGCTGTTCCCTTTTCATAATTTTCTTGCATCATTCTCATTTATTTTCACAATTATTCCCCTACCATTCATTTCTTTCTTTAATTCTTTCAGGAATTCCTGTTGGTCTTGGTTCCAATTAGCATTTTTCCTTGAGGCTTTTTTGGTAGCTGTTTTCCGCATTGTTATCTTCTGAGTTTTTGTCTTGGCCTTCCTTGCCACTATAGTAGCTTTTTATGTTCAAATTTTTTTGTTGTTTACTCATTTTTTCCAGCCTATTTCTTGACTTTGAATGTTATGTTAAAGTTGGGCTCTGCTCATGTGCAGTACTGATGCACTGTCTCAAACTTCAAGCTTTTTTTGGCTGCTATTTTCAGAATTGTTTCGGGGGTGGGGGGAATCTGCAAGTTTTTGTTGTTTCCAAGTTTATGTAATCCTAGGAAAGGTATGGTTAGTGTTCTCTTAGTCTGTGCTTTACCCGGAAAGGGCCCCTGGTCCCCTGAAGTTGAATGCACTCATGCCCCTCTCTGTTTTAGTACTGTGACCTGGGCCCTAGCTCCTTTGTGATCAACTGTCAGCACTCTTCTTCACCTTGGAACTGTAACCCAGAACTGTGTATGGGCAATAGAGTTGCCAATCAGCACCAGCTGTACCCAGTGCCAGCAAAGGGTCCCCTGTAATTTCTTTCTGACTAGTTGTCCAACCCCCTTACCACTATGCACTGAGATCCCAAAGCTGCTGCTTCTGTGGCCACTGTTGCCACCAGCATGAGCTTTGTATAGCCCTCTACCCTGATGGTATATAGACTTTTCCTGACTTCCTCTTAAGTTTTCTTAGGCCAGAAAAACATCTCACTACAACTTTTTGTTGATTCTGCCACTCCAAAATTTGATTTGAGGAATTATTTTGAAGTTATTTAGAGGGGAATGTTGGGAGAGTTCAACTGGATAGCTGTCCCTAATCGGCCATCTTGACTCTTGTCTCTTTCTTTTCCTGTAAAATTATGTTCATGATGAAAAGATTTATTGAACTTTATCATTCTGTGGTCTAGCCGAAGTGAAAGAAATAGCCGAAAAAGCAGCTACTGGGCAGCTTGGAAGTCTTCTTTGGTCTCCTCAGAGCAATCCCACTTCAAATGGTGAGACAGAAAATGAATTTGAATCAGTGCAGCAGTGTCCTCCTAGGGAACCAATGAATACTGACTGCCCTCAGGCTGATCCCCCCAGAGATCATGGTGATCCAGGGAGAAAGGACGGATGTGAGAGAATCATCCACAATGACTGGGACAGGGAGGAGGACACGAGGCTCCAAAATGTAATAGGTAAGTCTGATTGCAGGTATGATGTCCACATCTACATCTAACAGGACAGTTAAACAGCCTATTATTCAGCTCTAGGCATGTCTTTGAGAGCCTTTTCTGCTAGATTGAAGCTGCAGATTCTTTTCCCAAAGTCCTCCCCTCGGGCAAGGAACTATGTAAGAAAGTAGGGAAGGGGGAGGGAGAGATTGAGAGATTATGTCTTTTATTTTATCACATGGAAACTTTTGTCCTAAAGGAATCAGGTTTAGTCATTTCCACCCCATGCAAATACAGGACTCGAGACATTTGACTCAGTGGCATCTCATATGAAAAATATTTATGATTTGAGTCAGCCACAAGCCTTACATTAAAGAAATAAAATCAGTGTGATTGTCACATAAAAAGCGAATACAAACTTAAGCTACATGAATAGAAGTCTAATATTTATAAGAGAGGTGATAGTCCCACTATACTCTATGCTAGTTAAGCCACATCTAGAGTGTGCTTCTAGGCAGCACATTTGAAAAACCGCAATTTGGCAAATTAAATTGGGTCAGTAGGACATCTTATCTCTAGGGGAAAAGTGGTATTCCTATACTAGTAACTATCACATGATACAAAAGGTAGGAGGCATAGCAACCATATGTTATGACAGAATCAGAATACAAAAAGATCCTGACAGGTCACAATGATGAGCTAAGTTTAATAATAAGATGAAATTTAACAAGGATAAATATAGTCTACACTCCAATTTTAAAAAATCAGTTTAACAGATATAAGATGGGAAGTATTGACATGGCTAGAACTGGGGGGTTTTAGTGAACTACAGGCTCATTTTAGGTTGTCAGTGTGACAAGGGACCCCCTCAAAACCCCCAAAACTGTGATCTCAGACTTCCTTGAGAAAAGAATGGTACATTGGAACAGAAAAGTACCATACACTAGTCAGAATACAGCAGGGGTATGCTGTTCAATTCTAGGTGCCACATTTTAGGAACAATATCTATAAAGTGGCTAGAAGAGAATGGCCAGGATACTAAAGGGCTTTAAGATCATGGTATTTGAGGATTCGTTGAAAAAACTTGGGATATATAACAATCCTGAAGAAGAAAGGACCCAATAGGGACATGTTAACCTGCTTCAGATATTCTTGAAGAGGGATTAGATTTATTCTGCCTGTCCCCAAAGAACAAAACTGGGAGTGATGGGTGAAAATTGTGGAGAAGCAGATTTAGTGTTCATGTAAAGAAAAAGTTTCTCACAATGACAGCTCTACAAAAGTATAATGAGTTGCTTTGGGACTTCTCTAAGCAAGTATGACCTCTTATTGGATGTATTATAGGAATTCTTAACAAATTAGGAGTTCAGTTAGGTAGCCTTTGGCTACCCACTGACCAGTGGGGGCCTAGTCCTCAGGAACATGCATATGGTGCTCTGCCTGATGCAGTTCCCATGAGGAACCTTTGGGACCGTTCTTATAGAAATCCATGATGATGTAGCATAGGATAGCCTCCAACAATGTGTACAATGTGCATGCTCCTGAGAACTGGGCTCTCACTGGTCAAATCCCACCCCTTTTCCTGACCTTCCTCACCCTTATTACACATATAATTCTGTGGAGAAGGCTGCCAGGATTATGAAGAATGTGAAAATTGTGTAACATGAGAATTTCTTGGGAGACTTTCTCACCATCAAGTTTTGCAAAAAACAGGATGTGATAGCCACGTATCAGATGTTTTTGCTAATCATTTTTGTTGGTTACAAGGGCAGGTTCAGTCTGGAATGGGGTAGTAGAAACAACTGTGATATAAAAACAAGACATCAATAATGTGTGTTTTTTTAATAGAATAGGATGCCTTTTAAGGTTATTGGTTTCTTTTCACTGAAGACTTAAGCAGATGATGAATAACCATCTGCAAGGGATATGATAGAAGAGATGGGGTATAACATTAGAGAATAGGACCTTTAAGGTGCTTCCAGCTCTGAGCTTCTAGGATTTGACATACATTCCATTTCAAGGGTAGCTGGATGACCCCGGGTCTTAACAGTTGAATTGAATTCTACTTTAAACTCATCTTGAACCTAAGAACTTCATGTTCAGGAGGAGATGGCCACTCATATTTTTGCACACAGTCTTGAATTTCTCTAAATAAATCACATTAATTCTCCCAGACCTAAGGCCAGAATAGTTACCCTAAAGGTCTTCGCTTTATATTACAGAGATTTTTAACCTTTTTTGTGTCATAGACATCTTTGGCAATCTAGTGAAGACTAAGGAACCCTCCTCAAAATGTTTGTAAATGCGTAAAATAAAATACAAAAGATTACAAAGGAAAACAATTATATTAAAATATAGTTATAAAGTTAAAAAAAATAATAAGCTTGTGGAACCCATGCTAAGAATACGACCCCTTCTTTATATGTTTGTAAGCTAAGTTCCCAAGCACCTGAACACCTGAAACTGAATACTTTCCCTACCATTGTAGTATGAAATACAAAGTGGTTTCATCATCATTTGTAAGTCAAAGAAGGATATTTTCAAAATTGTCATATATCCTTATGCAGAAAAAAACACAGGCTTAGGATTTTGGTATTCAGGATCTGATCCTTCCTTCTTTAGTGATGGTTGAAAGAACTGTTACCTAGGGATGCCTTGTTTATGTAGACTAGTCCAAAATGACTTTGTCTTCTACAAAATCTGAACCAGAACAAGATGTCCATCCTTATCTACCTTTGACAGGGCACAGAACAGTTTTGTCATTAAGAAGCATGTCTGCTTTTTCCCACTACCCTTCAAGTATTTTCTTATTTGAATTTCAGTATAGATGAATGATTTTGTTTGAACTTCAGCGTGTTTTATTTGTTAGGCACAAGACTTCACTTGCTAAGAAAGAAAAAGCATCCAGAACATGGAGGAGACTTTCAAAAGCATTCTGATTCTCCTGAAGCAATTGAGAAGCTCTGTAGTGTAAGTAACATGGAATAAGCAGTCAAGCAGGTTACAGGGAGCTAAGAAAAGAAAGCCTTTGTTTGTCCTTCTTATGTACAAGATCTAACCAAATGACTGCGAATTTGGGCAAATCCCTTAACATTTCTAGACCTCTACTTCCTTACCTGTTAAATTAGAAAGGGGCTGGATTTTACTAAGATTCTTTCTAATATTCTTTTAATCTGTAGATAACACCTATTTTCTAATGGAGGGAAAACCTTTTTTTTGGAGTTACTTTTTTTCTGTCTTATTTTCAGGTTCAGATTCTCTCTCCCCCAGCTTTCTACCCTTTCTCTCCCATTGAGAAAGCAAGAAAAACAAAACTCCTGTTACAAACATGTATAATTAAGCAAAATAAATTTTCCTTCATTGACCATGTCCAAAAAAACATGTCTTAATCTTCATTCTGAATCTATTACCTCCATATCAAGAGGTGGGTTAAGCATAAATCCTCTGGAACTATGGTTGGTTATTGTGTTGATCAGAGTTCTTAAGTCTTTCTGAGTTGTTTGTTTTTACAATATTGTTATTTTTTATACATTCTTCTCATAGTTTTGTTCATTTCACTCCACGTCATTTCATATAAGTCTTCCCAGACAACCATCTCCTTAATTTCTTGCACCACAGTAGCATTTTAACACATTCATATACTGTAACATGTTCAGTCATTCCCTATTTTATGGGCACTCCTCAATCTTCAAATCTTTGCCACCACAAAAAGAGCTAACAAAAATATTTTTGTTTATATGAGTACTTTAACTCTTTCTTTGATCTGTTTCTTGGATAATGATACTGCTGTGTCAAAAAGTATGCACAATTTAGTAGTTTTTTGGATATATGTATAGTTCCAAATTACTTTCCAGAATGAATGGACCATTTCACAGTTCCACTCACAATGTATAAATGTACTTGTTTTCCCATATCTGCAGTAGCATTTGAC
Source organism: Petaurus breviceps papuanus (assembly GCF_028583685.1). Taxonomy (NCBI): domain Eukaryota; kingdom Metazoa; phylum Chordata; class Mammalia; order Diprotodontia; family Petauridae; genus Petaurus; species Petaurus breviceps. The sequence goes on along the minus strand of NW_027187398.1, from coordinate 80,307 downwards.
ATTTTACATATTTGTTAGTTTTGTCAATCTGATGAGTGTAAGGTTAAACCTCAGAGTTGTTTTAATTTGTATTTCTCTAATTATTGGTGATGTAGAGCATTTTTTTTCACATGGCTATTGATAGTTTAAATTTCTTCCTCTCTAAACTGCCTATTCATATCTTTTTTTCTTTTTATATTTTTTGACCATTTATCAATTGAAGAACAACTTTTTTTCTTAAAAACTTCAGTCTTCTATATATCTTAAAAATGAAACTTTTATCAGAGAAACTTGCTCCAAAGATTTTTTCCTCCCACTTACCTGCTTCTCTTCTAATTTCAGCTGCATTAGTTTTGCTTGTGCAGAAACTTATTTTTATGTAATCAAAATTGTCCAATTTACCGCATGTGATTCTCTCTGTCTCTTGTTTGGTCATGAACCTATGCATAGATCTGATCAGTAATTTCTTCCATGCTTCTCTAATATTTTTATGGTGTATCTTGTTTTTTTAGTAAATAGTATTTTTTCCAGTTACACATAAAAATAATTTTAGACATTTGTTTTTTATAAAATTTTGACTTCCATATTTTTCTTCTGTCTCTCAAACCCTCCTCCCCAAGATGGCAAGCAGTCTGATATAGTTTATACATGTCCAATGATATAACTCTTTATGTCTATATCATATAACCATTTGGACCTTGTTTTGGTATATGGTGTGAAATGTTCTATACCTAGTTTCTGCCACACTGCTTTCTAGTTTGAAGGGAAAACAAACCTGATGATTTTATCTCCCCTAAGAATCACAAAAATCCTGTACCAATCATGCCTGTGATACATTACTCTATAACTAACCAATCCCATGGAGACTAGGGCATTTATTTTCTGTCTCTCTAAGGGGTCCTAAACTGTGAACCCATGTATTTGGAGTAGAGGAGGCTAAACCCTAAAGAGAGGAGTTAGCCTCTTCTTTATTTGAACACTGACTCCTAGAGTTTAGGGTTAGCTCCCATCTAGAGTTTCCCTAAAATGGGGGGAGAGGGGTTAAAGTTTACTCTCTGCAGTATAGGTCAAGTATAGGACAGCTTTTTATTTGCTTCACTCATAAGAAATGATTAAAACACAAGCAGTCACAAGTGCACATTGACAAAACTTAAATGTGAAGCTAAAACTGCTGTTATGCTTTTTCCAGGAGATGAACACTTAAACACTAAAACATAGAGCCCTTAGAGGGACTATTAAATAGTAATTTCATCTTCACCTCAGCTTTGCACTGTTCATAAAACTCCCTGAGGGACTCAGGAGCTCCCAATCTTATGAATTCACAAGGCTGCCTCCAGAGTTGGAAACTGCCATCTTAAGGATCACTTTTCAGGATCACCTTTGATAAAGAAAAAATGCACAAAGCATCAACGGCAATCAGAGATCTGAGACTCAGGCTCACGTAGGCAGAATATATGCTTCCCTGTAGGTCATCCTCCAAATCCCATTCCCCATTCCATACCACCCTATTCCTTATTCCTGTCCTCCTTAAACCTCTCACCCTGAAGTTTCAACCAAATGCTACTCCCCATCTCTGTTATGGAATTCTTGTTCCATAGGCAACAAGCTTCCCTTCCTAAATTTTTTCTTTTCCCAGTCCTTCCATCTTCTAGCTGTTACTAGAATCTACTTCTCCCTGATAACATAATCTTCCTGACTACCCTTTCCAGTACTGGCTATACTTTTTTACTCATTCTCCTTAGCTTATTGGTCAAGGCAGAAGAGTCAGAATACTTCTTGTTCCCCATTGCCACTTCCATCCTATTTCTTTCACTCAATAACCTCTCTTCCTTCATGCTATTCATCTCTACACCCAGTCAAAATCACCATAGCAACCTCCCCCCACAAGTCACCCCTCTTCCTTCCTCAGTGAGTTCAGTAGATGGTTCACAATTTTTCTCTCCTCCTCAATTCTTGCCCTCATGCTAGGGGACTTGATGTACACAGCAACTCTCCCTCAAACACTTTAACTACTCAGTTCCTCAACTGTTCACTTCCTATGACCCACTCCTTCAAACCACCTCAGTCACAACACTAAGATAGTCATACCCTTGATCTTGCCATCACCTATAAGTGTACCACTTTCTTCAAGAATGCTAAAGGCAGGGGCAGCTAGGTGGCACAGTGAATAGAGCACTGTCCCTGGAGTCAGGAGGACCTGAGTTCAAATCTGGCCTCAGACATTTAACACAAAATAACTAGCCATGTGACCTTGAGCAAGTCACTTAACCCCAATTGCTCTACCTTCCCCCCACCAAAAAAAGCAAAAAAAAAAAAAGAATATTAAAGTCGGGCAGAACCAAGATGGCTGAGTAAAAGCAAGGACTTGCTAGAGCTCTCCCCCAAACCCACTCCAAATACCTGTAAAAAAATTAAACAAATTCTAGAGTGCAGAACCCACAAAATGATAGAATGAGACACATCTCCAGCCCAAGACAGCCTGGAAGGTCAACAGGAAGGTTATATCGCACCAAGCTGGGAGTGGAGTACAATCTGGTGTGGGCTGTGCCAGGCAGATGGGGCTGGAACAGGCCCCAAGGGACTGAATCGCTGGCAGCTGGGGTGGTTTTCAGACTTTTCAACCCACAAATGCTGAGAACAGCATAGAAAGACAGTGGGGGAACTCTCTAGGACCTAGATGAAGTAGGAATGTGTAGTCCTAGCCCCAAGGCTATGGAGGTGGTAGCAGTAGCAGCAGCAGTAGCAGTAGCAGTGCCTGCTTCCTGAGTTCTGGGCCCACAGATGGTGGGAGATCCAGTGGCTGATACAAAATCCCTGAATCCTGAGACAGTACACCCACCCCAACACCCATTGGAAGCAGAGTCTTGCCTTGACAAGGAGTTAGTCAAGTATTTAGTTGGGAAAATGAGCAAACAGTGTAAAAAAAAAGTCAGACTATATATCTTTGGTGACAAAGATCAAAATACAACCAGAAGAAGACAACAAAGGCAAAGCTCCTACATCAAAAGCCTACAAGAAAATTATGAATTGGTTACAGGCCATGGATGAGCTAAAAAGGATTTTGAAAATCAAGTAAGAGAAGTAGAACATCCATGGCCCACCAGAAATTATGCAAGGTCCCAAAGACTTAGAGGCTCACCTGTTTGCCTCCAATTAATTAGCCTAGAAGAATGTAAGTTACTTAAAGGCAGAAACTGTGTATTATTTCTGGCACCAGTACTTTGCACATAAACTGTTGTTACTACTGTTTAGTCATTCAGTCATGTCCAGCTCTTTGTTACACCATGGGCCATACCATGCTAATATTGTCCATGGAGTTTTACTGGCAAAAATATTAGAGTGGTTTGCCATTCCCTTCTCCAGTGGACTCAGGCAAACAGAGCTTAAGCTTTGTCAACTTAAGTCAACTTAAAGTCAACTTAAGTGACTTTCCCAGGGCCACAGAGATAGTAAGTGTCTGAGGGTAGATTTGAATTCAGGCTTTCCCAACTCTAGGCCAGCTGCTCTATCCATAGAACCACCCAGTTGCCTCTTTTGCACATAAATGGTACTTGGCAGTTGTTCATTGAATTAGTTAAGTTCAGTTGAATAAGTCAATATGTGATTAAGTGCTAAAGTCTATGATTAAGTGTTTAAAGTTTTCTCTAACCATTAATTGTACAGACTAGAATAGTTAGTCCTTTTGGAGCCTAAGAGAGCAGGATAAAAGGGAGTCCCACTGGTTTCCTAGGTAATTTAGAACTGTAGAAATAAGGTTTATAAATAGTTGTAGGGTGTAGTTGAAACAGTTACTTCACCTCAGGTACATTGTTTATCATTAGTCTAAAACTGATCATTGTTCTGCTTGAAAACAAAATGTTCAAACCAACAGTCCCCTCATACTCTCAGAAATGTCTATCTAACAGAAAACATGAAATAATATTTATAGTATTCTTGGACATAGGAAAATTGATAGAACATATTTACACAGTTCAAGGTTGGCATTTTGCTTCATCAAATAAAATGCTAGTCATTTAATCTTCTGGATACAATCTTGGAGAATGATTTTCCTGAAACTACTCATTCCCTATCACTTTTATCCAGAGATCTCCCCTATGATAGTCACTGGTGATGTAAAGTAATAAAAGAGACCTCCTCCCTTGGATCAATACCCTATTGCCTTTAGGAAAATGAGGAAAGAGAACACTGCTCTTGGAGGAGAGGAGTCTTATCCCTTTTAGGCATCCAGGCCCTTCTCTTGGTACCACACCTTTCCCCTCTGATAGAGAGTAGGACCTTTTTGCAGAACTGATAGTAAAAGAAAGACTGAGGAAGGGTTTTCTTCCAAATTAGTCCAAAGGCTTGAACTAGGATACTTTTAAAATGCATTCTTACTGTTTCTTAAAGAGAAATGAGGGAAGAGAGGTTTGACTGCTTCCACCATTATCAGAGGATTTCAGCTGGACTGAACTGGCCTGTAACCTGTTGTATGGCCAGAGCCAAACAGAGCAGGCTAGAAACAGGAGAGTCAGGAATCAAACAGAAGCTTAGTTTCAGAGTGGGAGGGAAAGGTTGTCTAGTTGTTGAGGTTTAAGGTTTAAATTAGGGGTGCTCAAGACCCCAAAATATCAACACAATGGGTCCTGCCGAATGAATTTGATTCAAGCCTTCTCTCAGCCAAAGTAAAGCAAAGTTTATTAAAGATGTGCCATAATGGGTAGACAGTTAAGGAGCCTAAGTATCTGTGACTCTTGTATTGGACAAGCAGGCCAGAATAATCTGACACAGACTTAGTCTGTGCTAGATTGAATTCTCAGCCCTTTCTTGGAGGCAAAATGCATCTTATATACAGAAAGATTGTGGGAGGGATCTAAGGTGGTCTAGAGAATGAGTTTGGGGAGGGTCTTGAGGAGGAGTCTAAGAAGGATCATGCCAGAATTGAGGTCAGACTCTAGGAATGGGATTAAGTGTGGGAAATAGCTGAAAGCTACCTGGAGATGAGAGACTATGGAGGGCTAGGCTAGTTTAAGGGTAACAGATTTGGGTATAGATATTTTGATAAGATCAAGGGTGGGAAGTAGCTGGACAATGGAGGGCTAGGCTAATAAGAGTAAATGATTTGGGCTTAGCTATAGTGAAAGGCAGGCAAATGTCTTTTCAACTGGGAAGATTCAATCAGAGTTCAAGGGATTTTCCAGAGCCTGCGCCCCATCATAGTGACAAAAAGTCCATAGTTGGGCTTCATGTCTTGGGTGCTTGCCCAAGCTCAGGGATCATCAGTTCTGTGATTTAGTTGCAGCAGTGTTCATCCAGAGGGTGAGTGAAAAGGAGTGTTTTTATGCCAAGCTCAGGATGAAGCTTGCTTGCTGGGTGGGCATTAGCTCTGGAAAACAGGGTGTCTATAAATAATATCTTGGCAGTGGTTTTTGTTAGAATGAATGAAAACACATTAAGGGCTTACTATATACCAGGTACTATGCTAAGTGAGCACTAAAAATACAAAAAACAACAAAAGAAAGTCTGAGAAGACACATCTAGGGAGAATGGTATTTTGATCTGAGAAGTCACCAAGCACCATGGTGGGTGGAGTCAAAGGCAATTGATTGATTTGTCTTTTCTGGGAATGTTAGAGTCACCTTATTCTTTTCAGAATGAGAGGTAGAAGGTAGGGAATGGGGTGAGGTATATGGCTGGAGGGCTGCACAGTATGTTTGGGGGGACCTAGATGTGGTGAACTTGTCTCACCTATTAGAAATACTGGGTCCAAGTATGGGAGGAAATTGAGAGGAGAAACCTGAGGAATACAGCAGCTCTCTCATTATAGTCTTCTTTTTAGACAAATGCCAATGTAAAGTAATTTCTTTTTAAAAATTTGTATTATTACATTTTGTTTTAATTTGACATTAGTCATTTCCCAGCAAACAACCATCTTATAGTGCTTTCTCTTTAAAAAAAAAAAGTTAAGCTACACTGCCTTAAGGGGGTGACTGTGACACATTTGTTACTTTCCAATTTTTATAATTTTCTGAGAAAAATCCTTTCTAACATCGTTCACTTAATAGGAGCATTCTGTGGAATCACCTTCTTCAATAAATTCTTCTGAGGATATAACAGATGAATTTCTAACCCCTGATACTGATTACTTTTGTACCCCAACTGTTCAAGAACATTTAGAAGTTAAAGTAAAAGTTAAGTCCCAGGTAAGGTATATTTTGACATTCTACAACCATAGTTTTTCCTAGAGCTTATTTGCATTTATGACTTCTAGGCAGTACGTGTTTGGAAGGGAAAAAAAGTCTTTGAAAATTGAAGGCTATGAGTCTTTTCTTCAAAATTTACCAAGCTAAGAATAATACCTCACTTTCACTTACATTCTTTTATTGACATCTTGTGAAATTAGAAAGAAAAGCATTCCTCTCTTCCTTCATTCCCACACGCCAATTCTGGGAAGAAACTGAACCAGAACCAGTAAGTGATTTGCCTTAGTCATGCCACTTTAGTGAGAATGCATCTTGGACTATCCACTGCACTGGCTTTGCCTCAAAAATTGTGAGAAAACCTGATTTGCACAGTTTGTTTGTTTGTTTTTTATCAACAACACAACCATTTTCATCCCTGCTCAGTGAATTTTTCAAATTTACTTGCATAGTTCTTCCTTTGCTCATTCTTACCCTTCCCCCTCTAGCTCACTAGTAAAGAAGAATGGAGGAATTATTCAAGTAATCTACATCCTTTCAACCCAGAAGTGTGGACAGGAAGCCTCTTCTTTTGAGCTCTGGAAAACTTAAGGCAGGGCTATGGAGTGGCTAAGATTTGTTCTACTTTGGGGATAAGAAAGGAATCCTTCATGTTTCTTCACCTTTTTTTAAGAAGCCTTGAGCATGGGGCGGCCAGGTAGCACAGCGAGTAAGAGCACTGTCTCCAGTGTTGGGATGACCTGGAGATAGTATAACCTTGAGCAAGTTACTTAACCCTGATTGCTTAAAAAAAAAAAGCCTTTAGCAGCTTTGACTGTCTTGTGTCCCTGATATATCTCTCCCCACTTTTCACTTCAAGCATAAGAAAATACTGTAGAGGGGCAGCTAGGTGGCACAGTGAATAGAGCACCAGCCCTGGAGTCAGGAGGACCTGAGTTCAAATCCGGCCTCAGACACTTAACACAAAAACTAGACTGTGACCTTGGGCAAGTCACTTAACCCCAATTGCCCTCCAAAAAGCAAAAAAAAAAAAAAAAAAGAGAAAGAAAATACTGTAGAAGATGGGAAGGGAAGGAATTATTTTCTTTCCAAAAATGGGAAATCTTGAGGAAGGAAGGGAAAGAATGTATCCATATCTTGGGAAGAGCTAATGTTAAATACAGTACTAGTTTTTTTAAAAATAACTAACTTTAACATTGTGGATCCATCAAACATTAATTTCTTTTAAAAGTTAGTGTATTCTTTTCATATATAAGATGGAATTACCTTGGGAAGAAATGTCAATATTTGAAAGAAACTCAAGCAGCTGTATTCAGCTTAATATGCTCTTAAAGTATCCCTATCTTATATGGGTTGAAGGTTCTATATCTTATGGGAAATATTTCTTTGTTCCTGTCATCATTTGTGCTCTCCTTTGTCTAGCTACATGTTATATCCCCACCCCTTAATGTAGTTCCTTAAGAGCTGGAATTTTACATTTTGTGTTTATATTCTTGATGTCTATTTCAGGGCCTTCAACCCAATGGGCACCTAGTAAATTGATGCTTGTTGGTTAACTTATAACTGAATAATAGATTCTTAATCCAGGTGCCCAGGTTCACTACCTCAAGCCATACTCAACTCCTCACACTACATCACCCCTTCTATCATCAGTTGCCTGTTCTACTTCCAACCCTTTCTCTCTTTTTTTTACCCCATCACCACCCTCATTCAGGCCCTCATCACTTTTTGCCAGGGTTGTTGCAGTAGTCTTCTACTTGATCTCTCTCCCTCAAGTGATCCTCAATTTCTCCTCTCCTTAATACATTCTCTACACAATTATTGCCAAAGTGATTTTCCTAAAGCAAGGGCTGACTCTTTTATTTACTAAATTCCTTTGGTTCCTTCATACCTCTAGATTATTTCATGCTTGGTATTTAGTACACTTCACAAATTGGACCCAACTAATTTCTAACTTTTATGTAGAACTCATCATTATATACTCACTGGTTCAGTCAAGCTAACCTCCTTGCTATTCCCTGAAGATGACACTCCAACCTTCATTTCTCTGTCTTTGTACAGGTTGTCTCCAAATGTGGAATACATTCCCTTATCACCTCACCTCTTAGAATCCCTAATTTCCTTAAAAGCTTAACTCAAGCATATTTTCTACATGAGGTTTTTCCTTATCCCTCCAGGTACTAGCTCCTTCCTTGACAAAATTGCCTTGTATTTCTTTGGTATCCATTTTTAATTCTTTGGAGCCTTATATTCCATATTTCACTGCTATGCAGCAACACAGGTAGAATGTTGCTATTAAAAAGCTGAACTTTTGTCTCTATGGGAAGCCTGTAGATCATCAGAGGAGCTTTGCAATTTCCTAAAGGCAATTTAGCCCACTCTCCTCCTCCAGTCCAACTCCTGTCCCAATTTTGTGTTCCCCTAAACTGTCTGTCCCAGTTATGCGTACTGATGGACAAGTTCTTAAAGGGCAGCCATCCAAATGCATTTTATAATCTAGACAATAAACATGCTTCGTTCACTTAACATATCTTTTGTATGAGGGCAGTGGAGAAATATATGGTGCATATAAGGAGGCATACATATTATCAGTGAGGAAATGAGAAGAACAGAGTAAAAGATTTCATTAAGAATGGGAATTATAGGATAATCATATAACAAGGGTGAGGGATAAGAGTGGACATCCCACCTGTTCCACTGGTACTCACAATGTCAAGAGACTTCATGGGAGTCCTTCAGCATTTTGTGTGGATGCCTTGTGGTAAACTTATTATAAGAGATGGACAGGAGTTCAACAGGATAGCTGACTGGGATGGGTTGTAATTTGTACTATTGGAAAGAATGCCTAAATCCATAAGTTCACAGATCCATTTTCATATCTGAGTATATTTTGCTTATACATACATATGTGTATATAATATCTGGTCTCTCTAAATAGAATACAAACTCCTTAAAGGAAGAAAATGTTCCATTTTTGTCTTTGTCCTAATGCCTGGCTCAATTCCTGGAACACAGCAGTGCTTAATAAATGCATTAGTGATGGAAAAATAAATACTTGCTGAATTAGATTAGACTTAGTTGAGTTAGGGGCCATATCTTTGCTGTTTTTTAATAATCTTATTTCCTTTACAGACTTTAAGTCATGAAGAAGATGACTTGGAAATTACACAAGAAGTCTGTGGTGTCCAAAAACAAGATTCTGGTAATATGTGGTCAGGTCAGAAATCACTTGTTTTCCTCCTGTATAAAGTCCTAGAAGGTTAGAAATGAAAGGGAGGTTAGAAGAGTGACAAGCATACCTGGATGATCCAGATTGCATGAAAAGAAAGCACACTTTTAATTAACTTTTTTATTTTTTTTTGCTTTTTGGAGGGGGGAAGGTAGGGCAGTTGGGGTTAAATGACTTGCCCAAGGTCACAAGGCTAGTTTTTGTGTTAAGTGTCTGAAGCCGGATTTGAACTCAGGTCCTTCTGACTCCAGGGCCATTGCTCTATTCACTGCACCACCTAGCTGCCCCTAATTAGCATTTTTGAAAGAAATATCTCAGGTTCATAGGATTTAGAGCAGGAAGGAATTTCAGAGATCTAAGTCCAGTCCTCTAGTTCTAGGTGGCACACAGTCACATAGTGAGCAGTAACATAGCTGTCATCGACTCCTAGATCCTCCAACTCCAGGCACAGCGTTTTCTTTTTTTTTTTTTCACATCACCACAGCCCTCTATCAACTCCTATGTCTGAGAATTTGGGTGGGAAAGTCACACTTAGGAATTATTTAGTCCAACCCTCCTTTTAGGGAGATTCAGTGACCTGTCCAAGGCTACATGGACAAGTAGGAGAAGTAGAAGCGAAACCACATGTTCAGACGTTTGGTTCCCTGATCCCAAACAGTCAAATCTCAACAAAACTGGTCTTTGCTTAATGCTTCATTAAAGAATGGCCTCAGTTCATGGCATAGACATTTAAATTTGTCAGTCATCATTTCCAAAGTTTATTTGAAATCAATTTTAAATTGCCCCTCAATCAGCAACTTGTAGCATGGAACTTGTTTCACGTTCATGAATTATTGGTTTTAATACAAGTTCTGAAACACTACATGTTAATGCCCTTCAAAGGCATGCACCCTGCCCACTGATATATATATATATATATATATATATAAATACCTATATGTGTGTATTTATATCTCCATTTGCTCACCCTTAGAACTACCCAAGATCATACTAAAGGTAACCCTGAACAGGAGGTAGAATGTGGTTTCTGAATCTATTCTCTTTTCCTTCCATCCATGTTTCCCTTACCTCTATCCCTGAATGAGACATATAAAAATTTTAACCCTTAGCCCTGAGTTGCATGCCTTCTCACAGCCCACCACTTGTTTGTGCTCATTGGAAGGCAAAGGGGACTAGCAAGCAGAAACAGAAAGTCAAGACTGCCCCTTCCTTTATCTCCTTTTCATTCATTCTCTAGCTTTTCAAAGCATCCATTTCTCTGATGTCATTAAATATATTAATGTAAACCAATTTTTAAAAACAATTCCCCTTCCCCACAATTGGATTTTAAAATAGGTTCTGAAGGAGGAGAATCCAAAGGAATAAATATTCCACAGTGAAATTTTAGGTACATGGGTAGGGGACATATTATAGGAGGAACATTCCCAAAGGTCTTTAAATGCTGCTTCAGGACACATTTATGCCCAAATCAGATTAAACTATGGTGTGTGAAATGGGAGAAGCTACTGTCTGATTGATTGATCATTCCCTTCTCCATACTTAGTGTAAATAGCATGGCAGAAAAAGCAGACCCATCAGAAATGATGATTTGCTTTGGCTGACATATCTTTGAATGACCTGACTTTAAATGACTTTCTAATTGAAAATCTTCTGTCTGAGAAATTGCATAGTGGTACAGTATAGCATATGACAGCAGGAAAAGCCCTGAATTCCAAGTCAGGTTCAAATCCAGTCTCTGCTGCTTGCTTCCTTTGTGATTTCAAGCAGTCACAAAGGTACTGTGCTTCAGTTTCTTCCTCTGTAAAATTTGGGGTGGGGTGGGCAGAAAAGAACCTCTTGTGGCTCTAAATCCTAAAGTTTTAGTTTCAAGTAGTTATAACCAAGGAGGAGAGGAAATTGTTACCTTGGGCTACTTAGATCCTCCAGCTGCTGCATGACATAATTAAAAGAGGGATAGACTTGGACCCAGCCAAACTATTTTTACATCTGACAGTTATGTGAACACATGGTTCAATAGAGAGAATGTTGGATTTGGAGTGAAGGAACCTACATTCAGATCCTAGCTTTGATACTTATCATGTAACCTTAGGCAAGTCACTTTCTCTGGTTCTCAATTCTTGCATTTGTAAAAATCAATAATCTCAGAAGTCTTTTTCTGGAATATTCACTGGTTTCATAGAATTGACTTGGAAGAAACTTTAGACATTATCTAATCTGTTTCCCTCATTGTACAGAGAGGAGTAAATTGAAGCCCAGACCTTTTATCACCCTTAGAATCATGAAAGTACCATGATTTACTCTCTAGTCATTTGACTCCAAATCCAAAGTTCTTTCTGCTACTCTGTGCTGCTACCTCTCTTAGCCTGGGTAGTATTTGGCTTAGAATTTTAGAACCAAAGAATATTAGAGCTAGAAAGTACCTCAGAGACAGATCAAATCTATTCAACTCTTAAAACTACTCAACACTTAAAATGCTTTTGGAATTACTCATCATCTCAGGGTCAGGCTCAAGGAATTTTTCCACAGAATAATATAATTTATGCATATACTGCAACTTTCCCTGATAAAGGTCTCATTTCTATACATAAGAATACATAATATATAATACATAAGAAATGAATTCAAATTGATAAGAAGAAAGCCATTCTCCAGTTAATAAAGGTTCAAGGGATAAGAATAGACAGTTTAGGGGCGGCCAGGTAGCACAGCGAGTAAGAGCACCGGCTCCAGTGTCAGAAAGACCTGGAGATCGAATCCCGGGCTCAGACACTTAGCACCCACCCAGAAACACCTGGCCGTGTAACCTTGAGCAAGTTACTTAACCCCAATTGCTTAGGGGCGGCCGGGTGGCTCAGCGAGTAAGAGCACCGGCTCCAGTGTTGGGACGACCTGGAGATCAAATCCCGGGCTCAGACACTCAGCACCACACCCAGAAATAACTGGCCATGTAACCTTGAGCAAGTTACTTAACCCTGATTGCTTTAAAAAAAAAAAAAGAATAGACGGTTTATGGAGGAAGAAATACAAGCTCTAAATAGCCATATGAAAACGTGTTTTAAATCAGTAATAATTAGAGAAATGCAAATTATAATGCCTCACACCCATCAGATTGGCAAAGTTGACAGAAAGGAAAATGTCAAATATTGCAGGGACTATGGGAAAACAGATACATACACTATTGGTAGAACTGTGTATTGCCCCAGTCATTCTGGAAAGCAAATTGGAACTGTGCCCAAAAAGGTATTAACTTGCACATAGCCTTTGACCCAATGATGGCACTACCAAGTCTGTAACCTGAAAAGAACAAAGAAAGAGGAAGAGAACCAAAAACCATTGTGTATAAAAAATTTATAGCAACTTTTTTTGTGGTAGCAAAGAGTTGGAAACTGAGCCTGTCACTTGGGGAATGCCAAACAGGTTGTATATGAATGTGATGGAATACTAAAAGAAATAATGAAGGGGATGGTTTCAGAGAATCCTGAGAAGACTTGAATGAACTGATACAAAGGAAGTGAGCAGAACTAGAAGAATAATTTATATCATAACTGTCGAGATTCAGAGTTGGGAGAGCTGGTTCAAATTTTTTGAAAGAATTCAATCAGACCTTCTCTTTAGCCAAAGGGAACTTTATTAATGCAAAAGCATGCAGGCCTGAGACTTAGCAGGGAGCTAAACAAAGGCATTGATATAGGACTAGGACCAGACTTAAATAGACAGAAAACCATACAGCCTATAGGATGGTGATGTAAGTTTTAGGATTTCTTTTCTTTTCTTTTTTTTTTTTTGCCTTTTGTTGGGCAATTGGGGTTAAGTAACTTGCCCAAGGTTACAGGGCTAGTTTTTTTTGTGTGGGTGTTAAGTGTCTGAGGCCGGACCCGAACTCAGGTCCTCTGATTCAGGGCCAGCACTTTACTCACTGCGCCACCTAGCCGCCCCAGTTTTAGGATTTCTAAAGGGGGTTGGAGATTTAGAGACAAGATAAGTCTTGTAAGATAAGGATGAGGACAATGAATGACACAAGATAAGGGAGATAAGGAAATTTTTATGACCTGGTGGGAGGAGACAAGGAATTTTAGGATAAGGGAAAGTTTTGTGGTATTTCAGGATAAGGGGAGACTTTAGGACACCAGGGAATGAGCAACTCAACCTTTAGGGCATCTTTGTATCCACATCAATAACAACGGTATTGTAAAGACAATCAACTCTGGAAAACTTTAGGAACTCTAACACAATGACCAACCACAGTTCTAGAAGACTCGTGATGAAAGGGAAAGGAGGAGATGAGAGGTAGAAAATGTGGATCTGAAAATAAAAAAGAATTAAATGTAAAAGATACTCATTTATGTTCATAAAATCCAATGACTACACACATTTCCTTTTCTTTCAGGTGGAGAAAGGTTTCAAGTGATTGAAAAAATCTATGGAAATAAATCTGAGTGAGTAACAGAACTTCAGTTCACATCCATACGATTTGAGTTGTTAATGTCTTAGTTGCTCCTTCAGATTCAAAAGAAAACATTTTAATGGTAATATCCCACATTGATGAAGTGCTTGAGTTCAAAATTCTGCCATCCACTTAGTCAAAACTTGGCCCAGGAGAATGTGGTGTCAATAGGACCTTTCTAGGATAACACTTACCATCCATTCTTCCATTTTTTTGAAGCCCTCTAACAGTAAAGTACTTAACCCATTTCCTCAGGGTCCCAGCTTTGTTCTCCTTAATTGGTGTTATAGAAACCTATATCTACTTATATCTGCTTATCTGTTTATAAGTATATGTTTTTTCCTCCCAGATGATATAATAGCTTAACCTAGTTCATTCATTCATTCTACTAACCATCTTATGTGTAACACTCACTGGAGGCTACTGAGGGAGATTCAGAGATAAATGACTGTCCCCTGTCCCTAATAAGTTTAATCCAGTAGGAATAATAAATCATATACTGCCATGGGCTGCTCAGTGTCCAGCACTTAGCATGATTTGGAGACGTGAATAAGAAATGACCAGGCCATGTGGGTAGTTCAAGGAAGAAAGATGAACTCCATTTATTGATTCTTAGGACAAGGTTTTTATAGAGCAGTGAGACAAAGGAAGGGATCTCAAGTATTCATATCATTATTTTAGTCTGTCATATCCTGGAAGTAGCGTGGCAGTAAGGCCTTTTGTTCTCTTGGTGCCAGAAGGTCTTAGGAAGAGCCAGTTAACTCCTTTCGTATGCAGTCACATTACAAAGGATGCTCTTGAGGGCTGGCTTCAAGGCCTGAAGCCAAAGCCGTGTCATCAAGTACATCTGCATAGGAACTGACCACCTAAGAATTCAGATATTTTGGTTTTGAACAATAAAGTCTTGGGGCAGAGCCTATTGGTCTCAGAGCTCAAACAACATCCTTATAAGTGTAACCCATATCAAAAGAACTCAGGAGCTAACTTCATGAAAAGTCGCTTCTCAAAGAGGTCTTTGATAGTCAAGTCCACTTTGGCTCCCAACAATATACACAATTAAATATGATACAAAAACACTAGTATGTTGGTTGTTTATTTTATAGTAGTACATAAATGTAATATACTCATATAATTTCAATCTAGAGGGGATCAGGGAAGACTTTATAAAAGAAATGTCATTTGAGCTAGGCATTGAAGTATGGGTAGGATGTTAACAGGTATACAGAGGGTATTCTGGGAATAGGGAAAGGCCTGGGCAAAGGCACTGAGATAAGACTCCAAGAAAGCACGAAATGATCCATTATGACTGGAGCAATGATTATGTAGGGGATTTTTCAAGATGAGGTTGGAAAGGTAGGTAAAAACAAATTGAAGGGGTCTTGATTGTCAGGATAGTAAGTTTAGTCTTTATTCAGAGGGTAGTGGGGAACCATAGAAGGTTTTTGAGCATCTATAAATGATGATCTATAAATGAATGAAAATAATTTATTAAGCACTACATCCCCAACTCAGTGCTATGGATACAAATACAAAAGCAAAGACAGTACTTGCTCTCAAGTACCTTACATTTTTTTTTAAATAACAAGATATTTTCATTTATCTGACTTTTCCACTCCTCCCCCCATTAAGCAAATTAAAAATAACAACTACCTACATATTCCAGCAAAACAAATTCCCACATCAGCCATGTCCAAAAATGTATGTCTCTCTGCATTGTGTTCATCATGTGTGTCGGGAAGTAGAATGTTTTATCTTTGTTCTTTTGGACTCTGGTTTATCATTGCCTTGCTCAGATTTCTAAAGCCTTGCAAAGTTTTTTTCTCTATAATGTTGTTGTAATTGTATAAGTTGTTATCCTAGTTCTATTTACTTTGCCCTACATCAGTTATATGTGTTCTTCCAAAGTTGTCCATTTCATCGTTTATTTTGGCACAAGGAATATTTTATTAGATTCATATACCACAATTTATTTCAACATTCCAGAATAGAATATTTCCTTGGTTTCTAGGTTTTGGCTACCTCAAAAAGAATTACCATCAATAACTTTGTACATATGGGTCCTTTTCCTCTTTGATTTCTTCAGAGTATAGGCCTAGTAATGGTACAAATGGGTTATAGGGTGTATATAGTTTGGTAACTTTCTGGGCCTGATTCCAAACTGCTTTCCAGAAGGTCTGGAATTCATAGCTCCACCAACAGTGCGCTAGGGTACTTGTTTCCCACAAACCATTCAACATTATTAATAATTTTCTCTTTTGAGCTTACATTGTAATTGGGAAAACAACTGACATAAGGGAGTAGTGGCCAAGACGGGGCACTCTGGTCCAGAAAGTTACTTGGACAGTGAATGAATGACACACTCCATCCAGGACTGGTTAGAGGAAAGGGTATACTGGTGATTCAGCTATGAGGAGTTTTGAGGAAGGTCAGAGAATGAAGTTTGTCTAGGGCTCCAGAAATAGTGTTCCTAGAGTGGCAGTCACCACTTAAGGCTCCAGGTCTCTTCCTCCCAGTTTCCTCTCAGAGAGAGGCACCAAGATCTGCACCAAGAAGAGGTCTTTGTCAGAGTGACTGACCTTAGAGGAAACTCCCTTGGCTTCTGGCCTCAGAGCTGCTTCCTACTTTAAGAAAATAATTCTGATAGAAGTTTATAGGAACAATTGGAATAAGTGTAGGTGATGACAGGAGGCAGAGAAATCAATTAGGTGACTGTTGAACCAAGAAGTAATAAAGGCCTAGTAGTGACCATCTCAGCCGCTGAGAGAGGCCAAGGGGAGATGTTTTTTAGTAAGCTTTTGTTCAAGGTTCCTCAATTCACCCTTCATAGAAGTGGCTATCTACTCTGCTTACTTGTAAGGCCTATATAGTCTCTCTACCTCTGAATGATATCATCTCAATCATCCCATTAGATATTGCACACATAAGAATGGAAAGGAGTGTTGAATAATCTATTCTTGGTTTTCCCCCTCTTTAAAACAGAGGCATTTTTCACCCTGAAGAGCAGAGGAGAAAGGAACAGATTTACAGTCAGAAAATCCCTTAGTAATTCTGGACTGTGAGTTATTACTGTCTCTGCTTCTGGATTTCTTTCACCTTGGATGCTAAGAGAAGTTACTAAGTATTATTAGGAAGCAGACTGATTACTGGCTATGGTCCCTAATATGGAAACTGTTAGCTGTCACCATGCCCCATGTATGATCACAGGCTGAACCCTAAGCCCCAGGGGCTATATCATCATCCTGTCATTATAATGGCTAGCATTTATAAAACACTTGTAAGGTTTGCAAAATGATGTACAAATATCATCTTTGTTTTTATGCCCAGCAACCCTAGGAAGTAGGTGCTATTTTTATCCCCATTTTGCAGATGAGGAAACCAAGGCAGACAGAGGTAAAATGACTTGTTTGCCTAGGGACACTAAGAAGTGAGTCCAGATTCAAACTCTGTGCACTAATATATAGATGCCTCCTCTATATAGATTCTGTACAGGTCAGTAAAGGAAAGAAATGGAGAAAATGAGAAGGTATTAGTGGGTTGGGATTTGCTGAACTGTATTTTAGAGAAATTCACATTGTAGAGAAACTCACTTTCTCTTAATGACTTGGGTAAATAAAGGTATAGATGACAATCAGGTCAGAATCACAGAATTTCAGAATCTATCCCATAAGTGAGGATTGCCCTCCTCTCCCTCCAATAGTTTACTCACATCCTCAGCTTCTGCTTGGACCCATCACCTCTCAAGGCAGTCCATTCCATTTTGGGCAGCTTTATTGTTGAGAAGTGTGTCTTGATATCAATCCTTAATTGGTTACTTTGCACCATCCGAATCCCATTGCTTCTGATTTGACCCTCTGGGCTCAAGCAGAACACATTTGATCCCTCCTTCATGTGATCGCCCCTCTTATACTATCATGTCCCTCCAGTATCATCTTTTCTCCTGAGCCAACAGGGTCAGGAGGGACAAGGAACACTTTGGGTGACAAAGTCAGGATCCAGAAGGAATGAAACAGATATTAGTATGATGGCTTCAAAGAGAATTAGATGAAATTTATTAGGGATAAATGGAGAGTTACATTTGGTTTTAAAAACTCAACTTTATAAGTATGATGTGACATTCAGAAAAGGCTAATGTAATCTTAGGCTACATTAAGAGAGTGTAATGTCCTGAACTAAGGAAGCAGGCCATTGAGGGGAAGACAAAAGGAATAGGAACTCTGTCATCAAGAATTGGAAGAACTGTCACATGGAAGGGTGATTAGACTTGTTCTGCTTGATCCCAGAGAGCGGAACCAGGAACAGTGGGTGGAAGTTACAGAAAGGAAAATTTAGGCTCAATATAAGGAAAAACTTTCTAACAGTTATAATTGTATGCAAGTGGGAGTGGTTGTCTCAAGAGACAGTAGATTTCCCCTCACTGAAATCTTCAAGGAAAGACTAGCTGACCCTTTGCCTGGTGTGTCACATGGTGATTCTTGTACAATTTAGAATAGACAGCTACTAAGATACTCTGAGATTTTGTATTTTGATAGATCAACCTAAAAAACAAATCTAAGTACTGTTGATTTGGTGAATTTAATAATGCTTTTAAATTTAAATTGATTCAAATAATTTCATTTTTTCTTATCAGTCTTGGAGAAGAAGAAGAAACATTAGAAGAACTCTCAAAAGAATTGAAAGAGAAGGATGTGTATGTTGGGGTACTTTTTTTTTAATAGATAGACTAGTCACAATTCTTGATTAAGATGGGAATATTTTATAATTAATCCCAACCCATGTTCTCTAACATGAATATAAAGGGTCAAGCTTTAAGATGTTCTCAGAAGGTTCAGCTAGGTGGCACAGTGAATAGAGCACTGGCCCTGGAGTCAGGAGGACTTGAGTTCAAATATATTCCCAGACTGGTCACACACTAGCTGTGTGACCTTGGAAAAGTCACTTAACCCCAATTGCCTTGCCTTCCCCCTCCCCCCCCAAAAAAAGTAAACTCTAAACCCAAAGCATCAAAGGTAAAATGAAATTACATAAAGAGAATTAAAAAGAAGATGGTCTCAAAACCATTAAACCCCATAGCTATGGAACATTGCATATAATATCAAACTACATATAATATGGAACTTCTTTTTCCTCTTTTTTTATTCTTTGTTTATAAGAGATGGTTTTTTGGGAGGGGAGGGAGGATGCGTCGGGACATACAAGTAATGTTGAAATAAAAGCAATCTATAAAAATTAAGAAAAGAAAAAAACCCTTGAATCATATTCACACAGGTACAAGTCATTTTACAATTATTCACTTAGAAAGTTGGAACCTCTACTGCCCATAATTACTTTATGCATTCTCACTGTGCATTCTTCAGTTGTCTTAGTGACTTCGTCCTGTATATGACATAGACAAAGAGATTTCAAAGACTGTTTTGACCAGATAAGACCTTATTGTTGCATAATTGTAGGAAAAAATTTGTAAAATATAATTTTGGTGTGAACCCCAGTAAAGATGAAAGTAGTTATTTTTATTTGTAGAAATGATTTTTAAAGCTAGAATTTCATGTGTCATTCTAAGCTGCTTCTTCACAGATTGTGGTGTTTTTGATAACTCAAAGTTTTATAAAGTGTCCTGGCTCAAACACTGTATACTAGCTGCTTGACCATACTCAAGTCACTCCAAACCTCTTTGAGCCTCAGTTTCTTTTCTCTAAAATAGATATAACAATATTTGCAATATTCAGTTCAGTAATTCAGTAAACTTATATGAAGTACCTACTAGGTACTAGGCACTGTGTTAAATGCTGAGAATGCAAATAAGAGAAAGACAGTACCTACCTTCAAGAGCCGACAATCTAATGGGGGAAGACAACATACAAAAAGAGTCTGGGAAGGAGTGGGGTTCAGACTCGTTCAGATATGTTCTAGCTATTTGTCTACCTCTTTGTTCTCCTCTGTAAAATGGGGATATAATGTTTACACTACATGCTGCTTAGGATTTTTGTAGTGAAACTAATCCATAATCATAAATCAATATGTAAGTGTGTTATAATAATTATCACAAGGACATAATTGAAAAAGAACTAATTATCTATAAGTGGTGTTGGACTATATGACACCAACTCTATCACCTTTGGGAATTATATCAGAAAGTCTTGGGGGAGGGTCCTATTTAATATGATGAAAATGATACTGTGAATAGTATCATAAGTAAGTAAATGAATGTACTTTCAGATTTCCAGAAAAATCATAGGAGTTTTTTGATGGTTTGTTACAGTGTTTTTGAATAGCCTTTCCTAATTCAGTGTTTCCTTTTAAATTCTTTAGATCATTGACAGATATTCAGGAATTGTCCAGTATTTCTTGGGAACAAGGAAACTCTTGTAAGGAAGTACCCTGCAAAACACCTAGAACAAGCCATGGACCAACCAGTGTCAGCACTCCACTCAACCCAGGTAACCACAAGACAGAATTCTCTTAAGAAGTTCATCCAAGGAAGGTCAAGAGTTAACCAGACCTGGCCAGTGAGCTCAGTTGCTATTTTGTCTTTGACATTTGAATGTTCATTTGGGCCAAAGAGTACTGAGGCAAGATTATAGTAAATAAAAGAAATGTGTGCTCTGGGGAAGGAAGTAGATCATTAAGCTCCCAGTGCAAGTTTTACAAATGCCATTATAGAAACCGGCCTAGCTTGGTGAGAAAATGTCAGGTTCTTCTTAGTTTGCAAAAGGTGATGTGATTGCATTTAGGATTAGATACTTTTAAAAATTTCCTAAATATTGCATTTCTAGCATAGTGTATATCAGATGATTTTACTTTAGTCTGATGGGCCTGGTCCTTTGTTCTTGTTTTAAAATGTGATATTTGGGCTTAGACTACACACTTTTTTTTTTTTTTGCTTTTTGGAGGGGGGAGGGCAGGGCAATTGGGGTTAAATGACTTGCCCAAGGTCACATGGCTAGTAAGTGTGTCAACTGTCTGAGCTCAGATTTGAACTGAGGTCCTCCTGACTTCAGGGCCAGTGCTTTATTCACTCTGCCACCTAGCTGCCCCCAGACTACACACTTAATGGATCTGATTACTAAGCACAATGGAAACTATCTGGTATATTTAATTCCAAAACCAAAAAGAACCCTAGCCAGGGTTCTAGATCCATTATGACCTCCTGTGAGAAGGTCTTCTGTTAACTCTGCTGACTCCTTTTCAGTAGCAGGGGCAGCTTCATCCATCACCACTCCGTATAAAGACTATTCTGGAGGGAGTTCATCATCCCAACCTGAAGCCCAGGAAACCTCTTGCTGGGACAGCCAGAAGTCCATTAAGACAATGTCAAATATATTCATGACAACCAGCAGTAAAAAAGGCAGGAGAACTGATTTCTTCTCCTTCCCTTCTGAAATGCCTTCTTTTGGATTGACAGACCATGTAAGTAGGAGGATTGTATATTTATTATACATTCTTGTGCCAAAGTCCAACCTAGCTCCTTCCTTTTTATCCTGTTAGGTATTAGAAGTCCTGCCTTTAAGTAAAATTAACATTAATAAATCAGCCCTCTCCCAGTCATTTTTTCCTCAGGGAAATGAATGAATGAATGAAGCACTGTGCAAAGCACTGTCCTAAGTTCTGGGAATACTAATAGAAAAGGAAGGCAGGTTATACTCACATTCTCCTGAGAGATAATACATATACATATACAAGGTCTCAGCTGCAAGTTAGATAGGAAAGTCCGTCAATCAGTATACATTTATTGGGTGCCTACTATGTGCCAGTCACTGTGCCTTTAAGCTCTAGGGTCTATAAAAAAAGGCAAAAGACAGTCTGCCTCAAGGAACTCACAGTCTAATGGGGGAGACAACATACAAACAAATATACACAAAGCAAACTATATACAAGATAAATAGGAAATAATTAACAGGGAGAAGGCAATAGAATTAAGAGGGCTTGAGAAGGGCTTCCTGTAGAAGGTGGAATTTTAGTTGGAACTTAAAGGAAGCTAGGGACGCCATCACACATAAATGAAAAGGGAGCTCATTCTAGGCATGAGCACTGGCTAGAGAAAACACCCAAAGCCAATAGATGTATTATCTTGTTCAGGAAGTAACCAAAAGGCCAGTATTGCTGGATAGAAGTATGTTTCTGGGAGTGAAGTAGACTGGGAATGAGAACACTGGAAAGATTAATTAGAGAAATTCAAATCAAAACAACTCTTAGGTACCGTATTTCACGATTGGCTAACATGACAAAACAGGAAAATGATAAATGCTGGAGAAGATGTGGGAAAATTGGAACTCTAATATATTTTTGGTGGAGTTGTGAACTGATCCAACCATTTTGGAGAGCAATTTGGACCTATGGCCAAATGGCTATAAAAATGTGCATCCCCTTTGACCCAGCAATACCATTTGTAGGGCTGTATCCCAAAGAGACCATACAAGTAGGAGGAGGACCCATATGTACAAAAATATTTATAGCAGCTCTTTTTGTGGTGGCAAAGAATTGGAAATCAAGGGGATGCCCATCAATTGGGGAATGGCCGAACAAGTTGTGGTATATGAATGTAATGGAATACTATTGTGGTATAAGAAATGAGGAGCAGACAGACTTCGTAATAACCTGCAGAGACATATATAAACTGATGCTGAGTGAGGAGAACAGAACCAGGAGAACATTATACACAATTACAGACACATTGTATCTGTGATAACTGACTGATAGACGGGCTCCTCTCAGCAATGCAAGGTTATAAGACAACTTCAAAGGACTTATAATGGAAAAGGCTCCAAAGGACTCATAATGGAAAAGGCTATCCACATCCAGAGAAAAAATTATGGAATCTGAATGCAGATTGAAGCAGACTCCTTGCTCTCTCTTTTTCATTTTGTTTTATTTTTTCTTCCTCGTTATTCATTCCATTGGTTATAATTCTTTACAACTTGAACTAATGATTAATGTGAAGGTATATGTAGAACCTATATCAGATTGCATGCCACTATGGCGGGGAGAGGGTGAGGGAGAAAATTTGGAACTCAAAAATTTGTGTAACTGAGGGGCGGCTAGGTGGTGTAGTGAATAGAACACTGACCCTGGAGTCAGGAGAACCTGAGTTCAAATCTGGCCTCAGACACTTAACACAAAACTAGCCATGTGACCTTGGGCAAGTCACTTAACCCCAGTTGCCCTACCTCCCCCATCCAAAAAGCAAAAAAAAAAACAAAAAACCAAAAGCTAATGGAACTGAATGTTGTAAACGAATAATAAATAAATTTTAAAAACAAAACAAAAAGACACTGGAAAAGTAAGGAGAGGGCTAGATTATGAAGGGTATTTTGTTTTTTATTCTGGAGGCAACAGAGAGCCACTGGAGTTTATTGGAGGGCAGGGGAAGGTGTGCGTGACATATTCAGATGTGTTTTAGGAAAATTGCTTTAGTAGCTATAGGATGGCTTGGAGTGAGGAGGCACTTGAAGCAGGCAGACCCATTAAGCTATTGCAGTAATCCAGGTGTGAGGTGATGAGAGCCTTCACTAGACTGATGGCAGTGTCAGAACAGAGAAAGGAGTATATACTCAAGATTTTACAAAGGTGAGATCAGCAGATCTTGGGGTCGATGGGTGGAGGGTGAGAGATAATGAAGAATCCCAGGATAACTCCTAGGTTGTGAGCCTAAAGGGCTGGAAGAATGGCATTATCCTCTTGGTTGTTGTCCTTTGTTCTCAAAGAGGACCAAAATGACATCACTGTGCTAAAATCAAGTTTCAGTATGTCTTATTATGATAGATCAGACCAATAGGAGCTCAGAATGCTCTAATACAAGTTGGGCACAAATAGTCCATGTGAACATTTGCACAACCTGCATTTTCGTTGAGCTGTTTCACTTCTGCTTTGCTCATACAGGACAGCACCTTCTCTGATGTGGGCATGCTGGGCTGAGCGGTCTTGTGCCAATGTCTCCCATGTCACATAATCAATTCGAAAGTTCTTGAGAGACACCTTGAGAGTGTCCTTGTATCACTTCTTCTGACCACCATGTGAATGCTTGTCCTGTGGGAGTTCTCCATAAAACAGTCTTTTTTGGCAAACGTACATTTTGCATGCTAACAGCATGGCCAGCCCATCAGAGTTGTGCTCTCTGAAGCAGAGTTTTAATGCTTGGCAGTTCAGTTCAAGTACAGATCTGTGTCTGGTCCCTTATCCTGCCAGGTGATCCTCAGAATCTTCCTAACACAATTCAAATGGAAGCAATTCAGTTTCCTGGTTGTTGTTGTTGTTGGATGCATTATCCTCTACAGTAATAGGGAACGTAGCAATAGGGGAGGATTAGGGGGAATGCTAATGAGTATGATTTTAGACTTGACAAATTTAAGATGTCTACCAGATATCTTTTGGACTGGAGATGTGGGATTGGAGATCAGTAGAGTTTGGGGCAGGATAGATGGATTGAGAATCCTTAGTGTAGAGATGGTAATTAAATTCATGGGAGCTAATGAAATCACCAAGTGAAGTAATATAGAGAGAGAAGGAAAGAGGACCCAGAACCAAACCCTGAGGGAAACCTGTGGTTAGAGGGTGTGATACGGAAGAGTATCTAGCCAAGGAGGGAGAGGAGTGGTCAGATATATAGGAGGAAAATCAGGAGAGTGGTGTCCCAAAAACTTAGAGAAAAGAGAATATCAAGGAGGAGAGAGTGATCAACAATGTCAAAGACCGCTGAGAGGTCATGGAGAATGAGGACTGAGAAGAAAACATTGGATTTGGCAACTAAGTAACTGGAGAGAGCAGTTTCTGTTGGCAGCCAGATTGTAAGGCTTTAAGAAGACAGTATGGAGAGTAGAGGCACCTATTGTGGACAGCTCCTTTGAGTTTAGCTTCAAAACCTACAAAGAAGAGATATGATAGCATGAACGGAGGGGATAAGGGACAGTTTAAGCATGGGCATGTTTGTAGACAGTATCAAATGATCCAGTAGACAGGGAAAGATTAATAATAAGTGAAAGAATGGAGATAACAGAGGAGCCAGTCTGTTGGAAGAGACAGCATGGAATGGAGTTCCTTGTACAGGTAGAAGGGCTGGACTGCCTCACCATGTGAGACAGAAGTGAAGGGGGAGAGAGTGGCAGAAGACAAGCCAGATGGTGTTGGACTACAGCTATAGACTTCTTTTCTATCGTTTACTGTTAATTCATGTGTTCTAGTTAGGTTTCCCCCAATAAATTGAGTTCTTTGAGGGCAGAGTTCACATCTTATTCTTCCATATCTCCCAATTATATTATAGGCCATATATTTTATACTCAAAATTGGTAGTTTAATCTTTTGTCATATTGCTTCACTGGGTACCTATTTCTGTATTGTTCCAGAAATCAGCACTGATTCCTCCTTTTATTTTATTTTATTTTTTATCTGGGGTTTTTTTTGTAATTTATTTTTAGTTTTCAACATTCATTTCCACAAGATTTTGAGTTACAAATTTTCTCGCTATCTTTCCCCTACCCCCACCCCAAGATAGCAAGCCTACTGAGTACCCCTTCCCCCAATCTGCTCTCTCTTATATCCTCCCCATCCCTCCCCAACTTTCTTGTAGGGCAAGATGGATTTCTGTACCCCAATGTCTGTATGTATTATTTCCCAGTTGCATGTAAAAAATGGTTTTTTCTTAACATTTGTTTTTAAAACTTTGATTTCCAGATTCTTTCCCTTCTTCCCTCCTCACTCACCCCCACTGGGAAGATAAGCAATTCAATATAGGTTCTACATGTGTAGTTATGCAAAACGTTTCCATAGTAGTTATATTGTGAAAGACTAACTATATTTCCCACCATCCTATCCCACCCCCCACTTAACTCTATTTTCTACTTTGACCCTGTCACTCTTCAAACGTATATGCTTCTAACTACCCTCTCCCCCAATCTGCCCTTCCTTCTATCATCCCCCCTTTATCTCCTTTCCCCCTACTTTCCTATAGGGTAAGATACCCAAATGAGTGTGTATGTTATTCCCTCCTTAAGCCAAATTCAATGAGAGTAAAGTTGACCCATTCCTTTTCACCTTCCTGCTCTTCCCCTCCATTATAACCTTGCCTCTTTTATACTTCTACACTAAGGGACTGAAGGGCTTGGAATATGATATTCCAATTTACCCTGTTCTATGTCATTTTTTCTCTTTCTCTCATTATATTCCTCTCCCACTTCTTAATTTTATTTTTTAGATATCATCCCTTCCTCTTCAACTAATCCTGTGCCCTGTCTATGTATATGTATACACACATATACATACACTCACGTATGCATTTATGCACAAATACACCCTGCTTTACATACATATACATGGTTCCAGCCTCAGACACTTAACACCCACACACACACACAAAAAACTAGCCCTGTAACCTTGAGCAAGTTAACTTAACCCCAATTGCCTTCCAAAAAGGCAAAAAAAAAAAAAAAGACTGTTTGAAAGTACTCTTTCATTGAATGGCCATATTTTCCCCTGAAGCATTATACTCTTTGCTGGGTAGGTGATTCTTGGTTGTAATCCTAGCTCCTTTGACCTCCGGAATATCATATTCCAAGCCCTTCAGTCCCTTAGTGTAGAAGCTGCTAGATCTTGTGTTAGCCTGATTATGTTTCCACAGTATTCAAATTGTTTCTTCATGGCAGTTTATAATATTTTCTCCTTGACCTGGGAACTCTGGAATTTGGCTATGATATTCCTAGGAGTTTTCTTTTGGAGATCTTTTTCAAGAGGCAATTGATGAATTCTTTCAATTTCTATTTTGCCCTCTGATTCTAAAATATCAGGGCAATTTTCCTAGAGAATTTCTTGAAGGGTGATTTCTAGGCTCTTTTTTTGATCATGGCTTTCAGATAGTCCAGTAATTTTTAAATGATCTCTCCTGGATCTATTTTCCAGGTCAGTGGTTTTTCCAATGAGGTATTTCATATTGCCTTCTATTTTTTCATTTGTTTGGATCTGTTTGAATAGTATCTTGATTTCTCCTAAAGTCATTAGCTTCCATTTGCTCCAGTCTAATTCTGAAGTAATTATTCTCTTCAGTGAACTTTTGAAATTGCTTTTCCATCTAGGCAATTCGAGTTTTTGAGGCATTCTTTTATTCATTGGCTTTTTGGGCCTCTTTCGCCATTTGAGTTAGTTTATTTTTTAAGGTGAAATTTTCTTCAGTATTTTTTTGGGTCTCCTTAAGCAGGCTATTGACTTGCTTTTCATGACTTTCTTGCATCATTCTCATTTCTCTTTCCAATATTTCCTCCACTTCTCTTACTTGATTTTCAAAATCCTTCTTAAGCTCCTCCATGGCCTGTAAACAGTTCATTTTTTTTTTGGAAGGTTTTGATGCAGGAGTTTTGACTTTGTTGTCTTCTTCTGGTTCCGTGTTTTGATCCTCTTTGTCCCCAAAAAAGGATTCTTTGGTCTTATTTTGCTTCCTCTGCTTGCTCATCTTGCTAGCCATTTACTTGACTTTTGAGCTCTTTACCACAGTAGAACTCTGCTTCCAGAATGGAGAGAGCTATGTCCCAAATCACTGGGGTTTTCACAAATGTTGTCAGAGGTCTCAGGAGGGCACCCTCTCTAAAGACACCACAAGCTCTGGCACACTGCCATACAGCCCAAGACCACAAACCAGATCTAAGCAGGTCAAAGCAAGACCCTCTGAATGGTCACTTGGTCCCCCTATGATCTGCAGGCCAGGAGCTCCAGAGGCAGCCACAGGACAGCACCCCTGGGCCTCCTCTACCTCTCGCCCTGGGGGCAGGAGCCAGACAGCCCTCTTCTGTCACTCTGGTTCCAACAGAATTCCCCACTGACCTTTTAATTTCTCTTTGGCGTTTATGGGTTGAGAAGTCTGGAAACCACCACAGCTGCCAGTGAGTCACATGCCTAAAGTCTGCTGGGGCCAGTCTGTGCTGCTGGTTGGTCCACCCTGGGGCCAGGACCTGGTGGCTCACGTGGGACTGCTCTTAGCTCCCAGTTCAGTGTGATAGACCCTTCCTGTCAGCCTGCCATGCTGCCTTCAGCGGGAGATTTGTTTCTCTCTGTCACTCTGTGGGTTCTGTAGCTCTAAAATTTGTTGAAAGTCATATTTTATAGGTATTGGAGGTAGTTGGATCTGGAGCCTCGCAAAGTTCCTGGTTTTACTCTGCCATCTTGGCTCTGCCCCCCTGATTCCTCATTTTATTAACCAAATTAGGTAGGGTTATTTTGGGGGTGCATGGTAAAGAACTGAAAAGGGGAATTGATCCAGTTCTTCTATTTGCCCACATTTACAATCATTTTTTCTCCAAATGAGTGATTTTGTGGTTAATTAACCACCACACACACAAAGAAAAGACATTAGACATTAAACTTCTGTATCCTAATGAGGTTTGTTAAAGGATATTCTGTGCAGTTCAAGGAGAGCTGGAGATGTTACAGGAGTGCTATGGTTCCTCTAGTACTTGACTTTCCTCTACCAGCTATCTAGGCAGCTCAGAAACCCTTGATAGATCTTTCAGGAATTGTCAACTCCCGTGTGGCTTTTGGGGGTGCAGCACCAACGATAAGGTGGCAGAACTACAGATGGGACAGCCAAAGCACCTTAAAGAGAGTGTTAGCACCAAAGATAAGGTCACTAGCTTTCCCTTTTAAAAAAAAATTCTTTATTTTTAGTTTTCAACATTTACTTCTATAAGTTTTAAATTTTTGCCCCCCTTTCCCCTCTCCCTCCCCAAGACAGCCTATAATCTGATATAGGCTTTACATATACATTCCTATTAAACATATTTTCACATTAGTCATTTTGTATGAAAGAATTATAACAAACGTGAGAAACCATGAGAAAGAAAAAACGAAAAGAGAAAATAGTCTGCTTCTCTCTGCATTCAGATTCCATAGTTCTTTCTGTACATGTGGATGGCATTTTCCATCATGAGTCCTTTGAAAATGTTTTAGGTCCTTGCATTGCTGAGAAAGGCTAAGTCTATCAAAATCAGTCATCACAGACTGGCAGTTACTGTTTACAATGTCCTCCTGGTTCTTCTCACTTCATTGAGCATCAGTTTATATAAATCCAGGTTCTGAAGTCCACCTGCTCATCATTTCTTATGGAACAATAGTATTCCATTACATCCACATACCAAAATTTGTTAAACAATTGCCCAGTTTATGGGCATCCCCTCAATTTTCAGTTCTTGGCCCCCATAAAAAGAGCTGCTATAAATATTTTTGTCCATGTGGGTCCTTTTCCCATTTTTATGTTCTCTTTGGGATACAGCCCTAGAAGTGGTATTGCTGAATCAAACCAGCTTTCCCTTTTTATATCAAAAATTATCTCCTTCTCAAATGCTTATACTTATGTTTCAGGTTCCTTCTTCCTAGTAATTTTATGGCAGTGACAGGCTAGATGACATGACAAGCATTTTTTCTCTCAGCATTTGGAAATCTATTATCCCTAGGAACTGGGATGCTATTAAAAGCTGTTCCATTTAGCCAGAGATCTATTTGAAACCATTAAGAGATCTTCCCAGCATCTTAGAGGGGAATATTAGGGAAAATGAGGGGTGGGGGGGAACAAACAGACCATGCAGAGTATGTTAAGGAGTTTTTCCTTTGTCTTCTAAATAACTTTTTCCCTCATCAAAGGAGCTGACCCTGAGACTGCTCCTTGGTAGACCTTTTGCTCTGAAGAGTTTGCAACTTTCCCTTGAAAGTTTGTATATGAGTATTGACCTTGTTGGGATAGGGAGGAGCTTCACAAAGATTATATTGTTAGGGAAACTGGGACCTGTCTATAGATATGTATGCATATATTAATTCTTTAGCAAGAAATATCAGTCTGTTTTCATTTAAAGAGGAAGGATTGCACTTGCCAAGTTAAAAATGCTGGATGGCAAAGCTATACTTATGTACAAGATAAAAGTTGTGGGAATTCACAACTATGGGAAGCCAGTCAGCTGTACTAACTGTGTTGTCACCAATGGACTCTTGGTCCTTTGGCATTGGGAAGACGACTACTTGAGAAGAAGGAAGACAGACTGGTCTGCTTCCAGGTTGTGCTGTTCAACTTGGGGTAATTTGATTTAAATCCCGGAAGTGTCCTACATGGGTTTGTTTTATTTAGCTCAGTATGCATGAAGCCAATGCTGTGTTTCTTTGATCAGTTACAGGGTAATTTGTCCACATTCAGTGGACTAGGCTCTTCCATCACCGAGGCCAAAGCAGAATCTAGGAAGCTACTTCCTGCCAGTCAGCAAAGCAGACCCCAGAAAGGTATTGTGTGTACCCCAAAACTGCGTGCAACAGAAATCCTTACCCAGATAATACTCAGAGGTTTTTCAAGGTAGGAAGCAGAAAAAAATGGTTTATTTACGATCTCGATCTCAAGAAAGGGCCACTCTCCTGACAAATGGTCAGGGAGAGGAAGCAATTTGCAAAAGGAAATGGTGAAGTTATAAAGCCCTAATGCAGAATTCTCCCCCACCTCCCTCCTGACCCTTTTCTTCCATTGGAAGGTAGGTGTACAGTTTAAACAAATCTACCTCAAGTACCAGAACAAGGAAACAGTAGATCACCCAGTGTATATTTGAGAAAGCACTTCTGTCCTTATCTGGCATATCTTGTACTGAGGTGGCACTGGGGAGGATCTCCATTGCTCTAAGTCCCAGATTCCTGCAGGGTCAGGTGACTTCTAAACTTAGGCCTAGTGGATGCTTGCAGCCACTCTAGATTTGATTTTTCAGAATGGGGAAACTTCACTGAAAATTATCCTTCACAGTTTTATGCTTCAACTTGAAATGCCTAGCACATGCTATTTGACTGACTAATGCAAGACAAAGTATTAAGGAATACTAAGGGAATTCTCAAAGCCTATCCTTTAAAACAATATTCTGATTTAAAAGATTGGAGTATTTGGTAAAGCTACTTAGTTTCCTGGGGGGTTTGGGGGGAACGGGACATCTAGGTGATGCAGTGAATAGAGCATTTGCCCTGGAGTCAGGAGGACCTGAGTTCAAATCCAGCCTCAGAAACTTAACACTTACTAGCTGTGTGACATTGGGCAAGTCACTTAACCCCAATTGCCCTGCTTTCCCCCCTCCAAAAAAGAAAAAAAAAAGAAGTTTACTGGGAAGGATGAGGCTTTTGTGACCTTCAGGAATTTTTTTATTATTGTGAATCAGCTTAAATTGGATCTGCCCTATAGGACAATGACCTGTTAATAAGTGTTTGCTAGTCCTTGCTGATCCCCTGGTCAGTTTATGTATGTTTCCTTCTGTAGCAACCCCAACCTCAGATCCAACCTTAATTTCAAAGTTAATGTTCCTTTTTCTTCCCCAGGAACTCCTACGATTAAGTTTCCAAGAGGGAGAGGCACCTAGAACCTGGGAGCATGAGGAACATTGTCAAGGAGGGAATGACAACAATAACTCATATTTCTATAAAGGCAGTTTATGTAGTGAAAAGAGAGCTAACATCAGAGCCAGAAAGACCTAGGTTAAGGCCCTGCCTCTGACACATACTGGGTGGGTAACCTTAAGCAGAATTCCTCAGCCCAGAGATCCTGAGATCTTCTTACAGGGGACTTTCTCCCACCCAGGTCTTTAGGACTGGAGGTCAGTAAATCCAGAGGCAAGACTAGAAGATAAAAAAGGTTAATTATCATTAGCTGAAGGGCAGTTAGTTGCCAGGTGGATAGCAAAGCAGAGGTAGATACAGACACATAAGAGGATTTTAGCAGCTTTAGGACAGACAGCAAAAGGAAGCTTTTAGGTGAGGCTGCTTAGCCACTTATGTGGGAGTCTGAGTTAAAAGGACAGAATATCAGATAACTGGGGATAATGAAAAGAACTCTTAACTTTGGGGTTGCCCAAAATCAGGTCTGTTAGAGTAACAATGTTTCCCAGTAGTCAGTTTCATCAGACCCTCTTACCAGGCTGAGGTCTAAGATAGTGGAGGCTTCCCTTTAAAACAGAAATCAATTTGCCTTACACAGCCCTACAGGCCACTTTTCTTTGACCTCTAAGGCAGCTATTTCTGGGAAGATATTTTCCCGAAGTTCCCAGCACCCAGGTTTTGTCTATTTCCTCCACAGCATTTTAACCTTTCAATGTCCAGAGACTGTCAGTTGCAGAGAAGGTGCTAATCTGCATTAGTAGGAATTTCCTATATGAAATGCTAGGCCTAGTCCCTCCCACTACTTCCCCCAACCCCAACCCAAAATCCTTCCTCATGACAATCCTATAAATTAAGTTGTGCATGTATTATTATTCCCATTTTATTGGAGAGGACAGTGAGGATTTGGGAGGTTAAATTACTTTCCTTTGATCACAAAGACAATAAACCATAGGTGTGTGAGACTGGATTTAAACCCAGGTTTCTTGCCTCTCATTTAGCACTCTTTCTGCTACACCCTGACAATTCAAAAGTATCTGCTCTAGAGTATAATACCCACTTCTACATGGTTTGTCTGAGCCTCAGCTGGACTTTCTTGAGAAAGAGGCCCTTTTTCTATTGTTTGTTACTTCATTGTTAGGCCATTCATTGTGAAGGAGAACATAGAATATAGGTCTGCCAAGCCTAGATCAGTCTTTGAAGGACTAGTTCCAACAGGAATATCATTTCAGCTTGACTCTTCGTTCTCTGTTTAGACCAACAGATTAATCATTTTTTCCCTTTCCCTTTTTTCATCTTTAAGAGGGAGCAGATTCTCTTTTACCAGAGTGTATTGATGAACTGCCTCCACCTTCCCAGGAACTCCTTGATGAAATAGGTAAGGGAAATGGAATCCAGAGTATGGTGTGGGCCAAAGACCCCCTCTTCAGCAGGGGAAAGAGCTCACCTGCTGCCTTCATACCCATGCAGCTCAGCCCATTGTTGAGCACTGAAGTGGCAGCACCAGATATAGTGAGATTCGTATTTCCAGTTATAGCATCCTTGCAGACTCCCTCTAGACCATTTCTTATTTGAAAAGGCTGCTACTGATCAAGTGGTGTGAGGAGTTGGACAGAAGTATAGTTGATAAGACTGGTCATATAGATAATGAAATTTCTTCCTTGGTCTTGGATCAAAGCATATATTCATAGATCCTCTTGCTCTTTGGGGGTTTTACCTCATGGTAGTTCGGCATTTTTTCACAAACCAGGTCTAGTCATGCATGCCATATGGTGACTCCCCTGCAGGGTTGGCCTGTGACCATCTGTATTCCATTCATTTCTCATAGTGCATCTGTAATCCCAATCACTATTCAGATGCCCTATTTCATTCACTTCACCATTATAGTAATTAATTGTTCCAAATTTCTGAATGAGAAGTAACATATCAAGTTGAGTTAGTGGTCTAGAAATCAGTTCTTCAGGAATTGAAAATCCATTCCCCTGAGAACCCAGAAGTCAAAAGATGAGGACTGTATCAGGGTAAGAGAAGGCCATATTTGTCCTGAGCTTCATACACAGATGATGCTGTATGGATTGGATTGGCTAGAAAATCTCTCCTCAGTGCCTGGTCTTCTAGAAGGTAGTGCAACAGCCACAGAAAGGCAGGTTGCCTTGAATCTTTTTGCTTTTATGTTATAACAGAGCACTTGAAGCAACAAAGTGCTTCTTCCTCAATGTTTGATGAGAACAGGTCGAGTTGCTGTGATCTGACATTAAATGGTAAGTGGACTATCCTGAAGACCTTTCTACAATACTGTGATCCTGTCTTAAGAGTCCTATGCAATAGAGCCATCTCACAGGTGAAATCAGGGTGGGCCTAAACAAAAGTGTGATCACGAAATTTATTTTTGAGATTCTCAGCCTCTTTGTTCTCTTCTCTTTGTCTCACCCCCATCTTTCAGACATATTAGTTCTACTCTATCAAAATATACTCTCAAGAAAGGAGACAATCTCAGTTATTTTACCTTAGTGTGAACTTAAGTTAAGGTGTTCCCTCTTCCAAGGACATTTGTATTTTCAGTCTTTCTTCTTTTCTGCTTGATTATAGTTGACATTGTAGAAGAGATTTTGGGGGAGATGGCCAAAGAAACATTCCCCAAAATCACACTGTGGAGGTGGCTGCCAGTTCTATCTACTTAGAAATCTGGCCTTTGGTTGAGAGCCCTTTACAGCATGGTCTTCTTAGTACTTTAGTCTAAGACATATCACATGATATATTCTGTCTGAGAGAGGGAAGTTCCAGTGGGTAGACTTGCCCTGAACAAATGTGATCTGATCAGACCTAATTGCATCTGCACTAACTGTGCCCTATAAGGTCACTGGGTCTTAAAATATGTTCTCAAAAAATCAATGCACAGTATGAGAGGTCTGTCTGTCATTGGGACAGAGACTAAAATTGAAATGCTTTTCCAGTCCCTGTTGTCTTGATTGTCTTAGGGCAGGACAGCTTCAAGTACAGGTCATGACATGCTCTGCATCTTCTTAGATAAGTTGAGTTTGCAGCCTGGAACATTCAAGAAGCTTGCCAAAACTTGAGACAGCCCCAGCTGTATTAAGCATCACTAATACTCAAGTGAGTGAGTAACAAGTGCTTTACTTGTCTACAAGACTCTTTGAGTATGGTCCAAAACTCTCATGCTTCCAAAGTGTTTTGATATTGCCTACATCTTTAAAGAAAAAAAAGGACCACCAGGAAAATGAGCTCAAAGAGGACAGTTTGATTTTCTAGCAACTGAATGGAAGAAGAAGAAATGCCTTCCTGGGACAGAAAGATTAGAAAGAAATGTATTAAATGTATTAGAATGTACTAACTCAATCTTTTCAGCCTTTATTCCAATAGTCTTTTAAAATTTTTTACTATTCTCCTTAAGTAAATCTTATTAATTAGCTCTAGGTCAAAGGCATTTAGAAGAAAAGCTAATTCCAAATAAAGGAGAAGATGGCAGTATACTTTGGACCAAAGAAACCCTGTACCTAACAGAAGAAACATACAGGTTAGTGAAGAAACTGGACTTTCCAGAGGACTTGTATCCATGTCACTACATGAACACCACATACTCTGTCCCTGTAGGACAGTGGCTTGATGGGCTTCTTTCATTGCATTTTTAGAGAGACAGAAAACTGCACAAAGTGAACCTAGAAAGCTAATGTGGTCTTAGATTGCATTGAGAGGTTTGTCTAGAAGCAGGGCCAGAGAAATGATAGTCCCTATACTCTGCTTTGTCCAGAACACATATGGAGTATTATGTTAAATCCTGGACACCACATTTTATGAAGAATATCAGTAAGCTAGAGAGTATCCACAGGAAGTCATCAAGGATTCATTAATTCATTCAACAATCACTTATTAAGGACTGGGTCCTGTCCAAGGCACTGGAAATAAAAAGATAAAAAATGATCCCTTTCTCCTGAAAGCTTACATTCAGTCAGGGGAAAACAATATATATACAGAAAAGTAAATACAAAATAATTTGGGGGTTAGGGAAAGGAAAGTACTAGCAAATGGGAAAATCAAGATAGATAGGTTTTCTATAAGAGGTGGCACTTGAGTTCCACCTTGAAGGAAGCTTGAGCTTCTAAAGAGATGGAAGTGAAGAGGGAGTGGATTCCAGTCATGAAAGACAGCCTGGGAAAAGGCATAACATTTACAGGGGAACCATAAGTAGGCTAGTAGGGCTAGAACAATTTGTTGAAGGGGGTTGAGAGTATGAGGATTGAATGTTCCACTATTCACTCCAAGTTCTCTAATAAGGGGGGCATGGAAGTACCAATTCTGAACCCACACTGATGCTTTATTCATGGAATTGTCTTTGGGGAAAGAGTAGAAACCTTCTCAGTTGGCTTTTAAGGGTTTTTAGGGTTAAAGCAAAAAGCACTTTCCATATTATGGCGATAATTGGTAAGTGCCAGGAGAAGGGTTATTCTGTCATGTAAAGAATTCAGTCCCCCTACATTTGCTTATAATTTTTTTCTCTCTTGGGATTATACATGTGAAATGCTAATTCACATTCTATAGGGAGAGGGGAATAAAGTTAGGTACACAAAGATGTTAACAAGGGAGAAAGACCTTCCTTATTAATATAGCTAAGTATAAATGTGTGTATTTTCTGGAGCAAGCAACATTAATTCATTTAAAGTCCAGTAAATTACCAAGCAAGACATTAGGAAAATCATCACAGCAGTTAAAGTTTTGCTGTCCCTGCCACAACTGTAACTGGTTGAGATTTCCACGAGAAGGTGCAGAGAAGGCTGGGAAGAAAGCCCCGGATAGGACCTTAGCATATACCTACATGTTGGGGATGGTATCTGGATGAGGATCTAGTAAAGTAAACTGGAGAGGAATACCAGTGAAGTAAGAGAACAAAGAGTGAGCAGTGTTATAAAAATCCAGGGACAAGAGAATATGAAGAATATGAATATGAAGAAGGATGGAGTCAACAGTGTTAAAAACCCTAGGGAAGTCATAAAGAATGGGGATTTAAAAAAAAAAAAGACACTGACCTTAGCCATTAAGAGATCATTGGTAGTTAAAGGAAGTAGGATCTAATGGAGGGAGGAGGGCTAGCCTTGGATTCAGGAAGACCTAGTTTTAAGACCTGCCTCTGACATAAATTGTATATCTTTGGGTAAGTGTGTCTTAATTAGTACAAACAATGAATCCCCAAAGTTGTTGCATGTATTCAAATTTACAGTATTCAAAGTTCTAATTTTGTAAAATATGATAATTGGTTCCAGCTCAGTCCAGTGGAAATAGGCAGTCCACAGTTGAATAATGGGATCAGATCTAGAATCATAAAAGAAAAAAAAAGATCTTGGTAACTTCAGAGAGTGCAGTTTCAGCAGAATGATGTCAG
Organism: Petaurus breviceps papuanus; assembly: GCF_028583685.1. NCBI lineage: Eukaryota > Metazoa > Chordata > Mammalia > Diprotodontia > Petauridae > Petaurus > Petaurus breviceps. The sequence continues at coordinate 43,729 of NW_027187398.1, read as the reverse complement.
ATTGCTAGGGGCTGAGAAGTGAGTGTGGGAGGTAAGAATATGGAGTCTGGGAGTGAAGACATTCTTCTGGGGACTTGGCTATAAAAGCAGAAGAGACTGAGCAGGCCTGGAGTTAAGAGAGAGAGTAGTTGAAGAAACTAGATGTGTTTAACCTGGAATGTAATTAATGGAAATGTGAGTTTCTGTTTTCAAGTATTTGAAAAACTGTCTCATGGAAGATTAATTTTTGTTTTGTAAAATCGAGAACAGAACTGGGAACAGTAGATGGAAGTTGCAAAGAAGTGAATTTTGGCTTGATTTAAGGGAAATCTCTCTGATAATTAGAACTTTGCTAAAAGTTGCTTGGGGAAATGGGGGGGGGGCCTCACTGGAGGCCATTATGCAAAGGCTAAATTACCACTTATTGAATATGTTATAAAAGTAATCCTTTTTCAGGTATAGGTTAGAATTAAATTGCCTGCATGGTCCCTTTAAACTCTGAGATTCTGTGATTTAGTCTTCTTAGCTAAGAGAAACAAAAATGGCTAAGATATAGACCTTTTAAGGGGATTCTAATTTCTTGAGGGAGATTATACAGGCACTAGGGACACAGTCAGTCTAGAAGAGACAGTACAGAGACAGCATCAATCTGCTATGCCCAGGCATTGGGGCGGATCATGGTGAGATTAACAGTATTTTCTCTGTATTCTTCTAGAGTAGAAACCTACTTCTTCCTTATCTTCTTTCATCTACTTTGAGCTTTTATCCCTCCTAAAAAGAGAGAAAGCCCCTCTTGGCTGAGCATCTAGAAGTTTTATCTCTTTAAATAGTATGTTTAGTTGCATGTTTTATGTGTTTGAAAGTGTATTGAAACCAAATATTAAATTCTTGCCAATTCTGCTTTTTTGAATAACATACTGTTGGAAGGAGAGGGTACAAACCCAGGAGAGGAGATATAAATTACTGAAATTCCATAAATCAGATTTAAAGACCTAGAAAACATTCTTGAGGAGCCACTCCTAATAAGTGAGCCAATAACCATAGTGAGCTAAGGGAGCAAGTAGGCAGCTTTTACTTTCCTTGCCTTTATGGTGGGGCTAGAGGTAGATTAAAGGAAAGCTGTGCTCTGGAAGGGAAATGAACTCACACAATTAAAGAATTTGCTAGGAGAACTCTGCCCATATGAAAGGAGAAGGGAATAACTTCCCCAGGTGTAGCCAGTAGTTATAAATATAATTCAGATTAGAATATAATAAGTTAATAAATGGAAGGTACTAGTTCACAGGCCAAAAGCAAAGATATTTTTGAATATGTAGACTATTTTGAGGACTCTTTAAAATACACATCTCAACCTACTCTGATATAATGGAAAAGTTGTTGAACTGGGAGTCAGAGGACTTGGGTTCAACACTATGACTTTCTTGTTATGTCAAGTCACTTCTCTAAACTTCAGTTTCCCCTTCTGTATCATGAGGGGAATGAGCTAAATGAGCTGTGACATTCTGTGATTTGACTCTAGTGCCCATTCTGCCCCCATTTGGGGCTGTTTGCAATGGACTTGTGTTTATATGCCATAGCAGAGTATAGTCTTAGAGCACATACTCATGGAGAAGCACTGTTATTTACTCTTGTGTTGTAGACAAGAAATTTGGCTATAATCCTGAACCTCAGCATCCTTATCCATTAAATGGTGATGATATCTGTAGTACTGACCTCACTGTATTGTTGGGAGGGTAAAATGAGTTAATATATAGAAAGCACTTTGTAAACCTTGAAGCATCATATAACTATCAGTTATCATTATGCTATAATGATGATAAAAGTTTTTATCTTTCTTCCACTTTCTTCCTACCCCGTTGAAAAAAAGGAAGAACAAAACTCTTTTTTTATCTTTTTTTTTTCTTTTTGGAGGGCAGTTGGGATTAAGTGACTTGTTCAAGGTCACACGGCTAGTAAGTGTTAAGTATCTGAGATCAGATTTGAACTCAGGTCCTCCTGACTCCAGGGCCAGTGCTCTACTCAATGCTCCACCTAGCTGCCCCTTTATCTTTTTTTTTTTTTTGCTTTTCAAAACTCTTATAACACATATTTATAGTCAAGCAATACAAATTCTCACATGGGCCATGTCCAAAAATGAACATCTCATTCTCTACTCTCTTTCAGAAGGTGGGTAATATCCCACATCTCTATTATCATAATGCTTCTGGAATCCTGGTTGGTCATTAGCTTGATCAAGTATTAGTCATTTTTTCAGCTGAAACATGTTAGATTTTGCTCAGGCTTCTTATTTTAACTCTGTGTGAATCTTTGTTTCAAGTGTGTTTCTTGTAAATAACTTACTGGATTTTGCTTTCTAATACATTCTACTATCCTCTTGTGTTTTATGAATGAGTTCATTACATTCACACGCATAGTTATGATACTTAACTCTGCATTTCCCTTCATCCTGTTCTCATACCTTTTTTCTCTGAGTGAGAAAAAAAAGAGCAAAGTGATAAGAGAGAAGTGGTGAGCTCAGCTCCAGTGTTATAGGTTTGCTGCAGGCTACTTCCCCTCCCTTGCCCCCCTTCTCTTTCCTTCACCTGGAACCTAGTCACAATCCCTTATCTTTATTTTTTTTAACCTTCTTTAATAGTCATGAAATTTGAAGATCCCTTTGTATTGCTAAGCTAAGAGGTATTTAGCACCTAGTTTCAAATTAAGTCTCTTTTAAAGAAACAGAAGGTATGAACCCCTGTTGCTGAAGTAATAAGAAGGGGCTGAACAGGGAGAAGTTAAAACTGTATATAAGGAAGAGCACAAGCTGGAAAGTCAGAATATCCTGGGGTAAGCATCATGGAGGCAGGGCAGCTGCTGCTGGACTGAAGACTGAACTGAGAATTGAGAAGAACTGAGAAGAGGAATGAGAATTGAGAACTGAGACAGAATTTCTAGACTGGAGGCTAGATAAAGTGATTTTGATTTTGAGAATGGAGCTTATGATGCTGAAGACTTCTGAGGGCCAGCTGGAGCTGTTGAGGATTTCCAGGGGCCAGCCAGAGCTGCAGAACACTGAGGAAGCATGGCTATGGTGCTGATACTTTGTACAAATGTTGTTGTGACTTTGTTAATGTGGATGAATATTCTTGTGGCTTTGTTAAGCCTTGTCTTCCCAGGAACAGAGACTGTGAAGGATTTGAGATGTCCTGGACACTGTAAGCCCCATTGTGGAGCAGGAACTGCACAGAGAGCTGGACAAGGAGCTGGGAGCTCTCTGCTTTTGCACTCAGGTGGCAGTTAGTTAGATTCAGGTGGGACCTGGGACCATGGAAGAGGAACCCTGGGAGCTGAAAGCCTGCCCCAAGTCAAGATGAAAAGACCTCACCATGGGTACTGACTGATTAAAGTAGTGACTGATAAAATTAACTGAGTAGTGACTGATGAAATTGTCTGAGTAGTGACTGATGAATAGGATACTGGGTAGTGACTGATGAAATTATAATTTACTTGTGACCTAGTGGTAGATGACTTTTGTATTTTCCACTACCCCTTAAGAGGGTACTGAGTAGTGACTGTTGAAGTTGTAACTTAATTGCACTCCATGGGTGGAGAACTTTGACTTTTGTACTTTGTGACCCAACCTCCTTAAGGATGATTGAATGATTGAGTTACTAAATGATTGTACTTTGTTGAAAACTATGTGACCACTTTGGTGAAAACTCTGTGGCCATTTTAGTGATAAATTATTGAGTTGTGATATGGTGAATACTGTATTTTGATTTTCTGTGATAAATTGTAGCATTGTGAATGCTGTACTTTGATTTTCTGTGAATGTTTTGCTCTGATTTGTTATTGAATAGGGAGTTTGCTATATACTATGTAATCAGAACCTTGAAAGCTGGTCACAGCAGTAGTCCTCTGGAAATTTGTTTGTGCTTGGCTTTACACCCTCTTCAAGATCCAGCCACCTTAATTAGAGTTTGTTTTGGTTAGGACTAGTCCCCACCGTAACCTGCTCTCCCTCTTATTCTCCTCACTCCTGTCTACTGTTTCTCTTTTGAATGAAACATATTTCTTTACCCAACTTTATTTTCTTCCCTCCTTTGACTAGTTCAGATGAGATGAGGATCAAGGGTGACCAGTTTGCCCCTACCCCTTCCTCCTTTGGTTTTCTACTTTTACATTCTGTATAAGATATTTTTTTCTACCTTTCCTCTTCCTTCTTCCTTCTAATGTATTCCTTTTCCATTTTTTATTCTTCTTTTAAAATCATAAAAACAAAACCTCTTGTAGACTATTTTATTAGAAGATTTTCTTCATGACCCATCTAGAAACTGAGGCCCAGAGAGGGGAAACGACTTACCAGTATCACAAACAGCAGGAGCCAAGATTTGAACCCAGGTCTTTTGACTCTAAATCTGGTGTTCACTATTTCTCTTATCACCATTTTACTGATGAGGATACTTCTTGTCATGGGAGGTATTCAGAGAGTAATGGCCATCTTACCAGGAATAACGTGGAAGTGATCCCTGTACTGGATGGCATATGGAATATGGCTCTAAGACCCCTTAAGTTTTCTTTGAACTCTAAAATTATATAGACTTAGACTATGACTTCATCAATAAAGTGATAAGTTGAACCATATAAAGTCAGAAGGAAATATAAACATTGAACCTGAACTTGGTGATTTTGTCTCTGGACAGGGCTCACTCTTCTCTGGATGAGGACTTGGAAAGATGGCTATCCGAGCCATCTGAGAAGAACAAGAAGCTTCAAGAAAGTCTTACAGAGAGCTCTGCAAGGTTATTGTTCCCTACTAAGGGATTATTCATTTATTAAGTGGTTCTGATTTTCATTTTCCACCTAAGGTTATCTGGGATCTTTGGAAAACTTGTCTAGTGATAAGGTAGCATTATTGCCATTGAGCAGATGTCAGCCCCAGAATGATTTTATAGAAGTTAAGAAGAAATGAGCATATTAAATTATGTTCAAAGTTCCCATTTAGAAAAAGAATATCTTTGAGATTTGATTGGGATGGGATGGGGCAAGTTTGGAAGTTGAATAATGTGCTGAATCCTGATTTTATTGGTACCAGATTTTGCAGTTCTGATACCATGTTCTTGACTAGATAATCTGTTGTGTCATGTGAGCTCCTCATGAATAAGAATTAGGTTTTTTGTCATTATACCCTCCCCATTGAGCATAGTGCCTCATACAGATCAGATGTTTAATAAAGGTTTGTGGTGTTGAGTTCTGGTCCTGGTTTGTCAACTAACAAATAATCCTGGCAAGGTGCTTCACTTCTTGTGAAGTGGGCCTGACTGTCCTCATCTCCCCTTCCTAGGGACCCTAGATTTAGAACAGGGAGAGCCTTTCATGCTATTAAGTGATCTAGCCCAGATACCTAGTAGTGGAACCAACAGGAGAACCTGGGTTATTTGACTGCAGATCACTGTAGCATTCTTTTTGCTGTACCATGCTGTCCCTTCCTCACACTTTCCAAAGCCATTATGAAAATAAAATGAAGTAATAGGCATAAAAAGATTTTGAAAAGTTGAAAGTGCTATATATAGTGGTATTTATAATATATATTTAAATATATAGTGGTATTTATTAGTGATAGTATTAAATGTTTGTATTGTTTTGATAAAAAAGGGATAACTAGTTAGTGATGTGGAAGTGATAATGATCTTAGGAGAAAAATGATGTGTCATCCTGGAGTATGTAATGATGAAGGAAGGAAATGTTAGACCTATTTATTAAAACCTTTGACTTTTTGACTCAGAGAAAAGCTAGGTATAATTTTATAATTAAAGAAGGAGGTTGTACTAGATGAGCTACAAAGACTCATTTCAGATCTAAATCCTGTGATTCTGTCTATATATATAAAATAGATTTGGTAAAAGGGATGAAAAGTTCTAAAAATTAAAATTTTGCACAGAATTATAAATAATCTCTATGAGAAGGCAAAGGGGAAACAGCATTTCCCAGCCTTTGTGGTATTTTGTATGAAACGAATAAGGATTCTGTGGGAAACTTTAATGCTAGATTCAATTGGCTAAAATTCCATTCTGTATTCAGCCAGTATTCAGTCTGGTCCCTGAAAAGGGGCAGGCCATGGGTGCAACTAGCCAGTCAGAGGGAGAGCTGGACAATAGAGTAAGAAGAGAAACAAGGAGGAAGATTGGCTGACAAAATGTTTGTTGGTAAGGTATGGTTGGAAAGCAGTAGCTGATTAGTAACCACTTAGTAGCTGCTTAGTGAAATCTTGACATAGGGCCATATTTTAGCCAGAGTATACTGTGGCTTCCATCCTGTTTGAGGTCCCCAGGCCTCAGAGTGGCAGACCTTCCTTCCATAGTTGAGACCCATTGTTCCTTTATCATTATGATCTCCTCCATGGTGGTCAACATGTTAGGACTGCCATCAGCTTATTTAAACCTAAAAAGTATTTCATTATCAAATTAGTTTGGAGAATTTATCCAAAGAAATCACTATGTAAAGAAAATTGAGATCATTAATTGTTTTTATTAAAATGCAAGATAGAAAATAAATCTATAAAAATTAACATTTCTACATAACAATGACAAAATCATGGAGGAAATGAGAAGAAGGAAAATGTCATTCAAAATAACTGCAAAATGCATAAAATCTCTGGGAGCCAGTCTACCAAGCCTTGTACAAGACTTAGATAAGTACAATCGAAAACACTCTTTAAAGAATGAGTTAAATAAATGGAAGGATATTCTGTGCTTATGGTAAATTGGGCTGCTTACTATGATGAAAATTGACCACACTACCTAACTTAGATTACAGATTTAGTGCTATGCCATTCAGATTACAAAGAAGGTACCCAGATTTTTTCTCATGGTGAATTCTTAACCAAATAAGGGATAAATGCAAGAGACAAAATTAGATAATTTTGATTATATAAAATTGAAAAGATTTTGCACAAACAAAATTAATTCATCTGAGATTAAAAAAAGGAAATTGGCATCTATGAAAATATATTTGAATCAAATAACTCTAATGAGGGTCTAATATCCAAGAGAGATAGACAATTAGCAAATATATAGGAACGAAAGCCATTCCACAATAGCTGAGTCACAGAATATGGATCAGAGAATATAAACAAATAGTTCTCTCTTTTGGGGGGGAGGGGGGAGGGCAGGTGGGGTTAAATGACTTATCCAAAGTCACACGGTTAGTTTTTGTGTTAAGTATCTGAGGCCAGATTTGAACTCAGGTCCTCCTTATTCCAGGGCCGCTGCTCCATTCCCTGCACCACCTAGCCGCCCAGACAAATAGTTCTCTAAAGAAGAAATGCAAACTCTTTAACAACCATATGAAAAGAATGTTCCAAATCACTCATAGTTACTGAAATGCAGATCAGAGCAACCCTGAAATTTCTCTTGAAACCTATTGAATTGGTAAAGAATGAAAAAAGATGGGAACAGTCAATGGTTGAGGGGTCCTAGAAAGAGAGGCACTTTAATGCATTGTTGGTGAAACAGGTGAAGCAATTGGGGTTAGGTGACTTGTCCAGAGTCACATTGCTAGTAAGTGTCAGAATCTGGATTTGAACTCAGGTCCTTGTGGCTCTCGGGCCAGTGCTCTAATTGGTACAGACGTCCTGGGAAAGCTGTTTGGAATCAATTATTGTAAGACAAATAAACACAGCAGATAGGATGGCTGCTATTACAGGTTCACTCTTGATCTGGTCAGACAGGAGAGACACTAAGAAGGAGTTAATAATCTTACTTTATTCTAGTCTAGTTTTCTCAAAAGAGGATTGCTACTCCTACAGCATTCCCTAATCATCCATCTTGCAGGGGCCAGTGAGAAAGGGCGCCAACTACCCCTACGTCTGGCTAGGGTCAGTTGAGACAGGCACAACTAGTGCATCCCCTAAATCCCCTCAAGCTTCAATGGGGGCCAGTTGAGGCAAACACAGAATCCCCCCAGGCCTTGATGGTGGCAGATCAAGGCACACACAGCATTTGTGCATTCAACCCTAAGGTTCTTCCTAAGGTTCCCCATTCACTGACCACCTGTTTTATAGGGTCAACAGACAAAGAAGGCATATTGCCAGCAATAGTCTCACAAGTTTACATCACCCTATCCCTGTATCTCACTGTGCACAGTGGGATATTTATATTATTTATCATTATATAATGCTGCACAAGCATGGTGGAGATGTTTTGAACCATAACTATGGAAACTCATATCTAACACCTGGGAACAAGAGATTGTTATGATTGTGGATCCTGGGAAACTGAACTCTAAGAAATAATAACAAAAATTCACTTTACACACACTAAAGTCCCTTACTTACACTAAAATTAACCTTACTTACAATTATGCAGATAAAATGACAGATATCCTTTGCCCAGAAATTGTGCTACTAGGATATCAGTACCACCACCACTCCACCAACAAGATTATTGATGAAAAAAATGGCTTCCACATACACCACAATATTGATAACAGCACTTCTTATGGTAGCAAAGACATGGAAACAAAGCAGATGCCCACCTGTTGAAGACTGCTAAATAAATTGTGGCATCTAAACATAGTGAAATACTTTCAGTGTTTTTAAGAAGAAACAAAAACAATGAATACAGAGAAGCATGGAAATACTTGACCTAAGGGAAAGTGAAGTAAGCAAAAACAAAAAAAAGGAAAGTGATACATGGACTACAAGTGTAAAATGTAAAGAACCACAACAAAATAATGAAAACTAAATATTATGATATTACAATGATCATGCTTGGCACCTACGAAGAAAAAAGATGCCTTCCTTGGCTTCTCTGCAGAGTGGGGATCCACAGGTGTGGGATGTTACATATAACAAAAGATTTTTTTCTGTTTATTGATTGATTTTACTCATTTTTTTCCTCGTTATTTTTTGTTATAAGGGGTGGCTTTCTAGAGCAGGAAAGGTGGAAGGATATAGGGGGAAAGGTTAATGATAAAAAAAAAAAAAGCAACAAAAATGTCTTTTTAAAAAATTATAGGGGCGGCTAGGTGGCGTAATGAGTAAAGTGCTGGCCCTGGAGTCAGGAGGACCCAAGTTCGGTTGTGACCTCAGACACTTAACATCCACACAAAAAAACTAGCCATGTAACCTTGGGCAAGTTACTTAACTCCAGTTGCCCTCCAAAAGGCAAAAAAAAAAAAATAGCTCACAAGGCATTTACCTTCAGGAGTTACCCAAAGGATACAAAGCAAAGCCATTTACCGAAATGGCATAGTAAAAACATTAGCTTAACCAAAAATACCAAAATTATCTTTGTGACTGTACGTAAATGTCAGGTGAGTCCAAATTTTAAAAGTACACATTTGTTATCTTCCCCTAAACCTGGAATGCCTCTTCCCCCAGATCTGTGAGAAGAGTAGTCATACTTTAGAATATGATAGTAGAAAGATACACAAATAGGGACACACCTGGCCAAGACAGCACCCTACCCTTGCACTTTAGAGTCCTGCCACTTCATTTATAAGGTGCAAATGGCACTTCAAATGTGAATGGAGGAAAAACTTTAACTATTATATCCCTGTTACCTAAGCATTACATTTTGCAATCTCGTCAAATGGACTTAGGGAGCTCACTCAGTCAGGCCTGGATCCCCTAGCCAACTTCCCATCGTACTTACAAGGGATGGCTCTTGGTAGGAGAGGGATATATTCAGAAATAATGATGTAAAAACAAAAGATAATAAAATCAAAATGCACATAACTTTTTTTACTTGAGATTGTACCTTTAGGCATATACCCCAAGGAGTTTAAAGATAGAAAGAAATAATCTGTATATACCAAAATGTTTATAGTAGGAAAAGACTAGAAAACAGTCAAGATCTGTAAATGTGGGTAACAGATAAAATATATTGTAGAATATTATGAACATTATTGTGCCATAAGAAACAATGCATATGAAAAATATAGATAGGAATGGAAGAACTTAAATTATCTGATGCAAAAAAATGAAGTAAGCAGAACCAAGAAAACAGTACGCAATAAAAATAATGGAAAAAAGAGCAATGGAAAAACAAAAAAATCAGTGCTGTGTAATTATAATGACCAAGCTTGCTTCTAAGGAAGAGAGATAAGAAAATGTACCTCCTTCCCATACTTAACTGAGGTGGGAGACTGTGATTGTAAGAACATTTAATATACTGTCAGGTTTGGTTGATGTGTTGATTAGTTTTGCTGAACTACCTTTTTTTCCTCTTTTTTTATTTGTTACAAAGGACAGTTCTCTGGGTAGGGATGGGAAAAGGGATATATTTAGAAATTAAGGTGATGTTAAAGCAAAAGATACCAACAAAATTTTTTCAGCTGAAAATAGAGAAATCTACATGGCTATCTGGAACCTCTGATAAGCTCAGATTTTAGAAGCATATATTCAAAGGTTCAAATCCTAGCTCTAAAACTTAATAATTCTGTGATGATAGTCAAATTCATCTCTTTCTCAGGACTTTAGTTTTCTCATTTGTAAAATAGGGCCAGTAATACTTGCATTAAATACCTCTCCAAGCTGTTATAAGGAAAGGTAATCACGAACCTTAAAGAACTATAGAAATGTAAATTATTTATTAGTTGAAGTTGAAGTAGGCAGTAAGGTACAGTGGAAAGACTAGATTTTTAGTCAGAGGACCTGGGTTAAAATCCTACCTACCACAGTTATACCTGTGTGACATTGGGCAGGTCAGTCTCTCTGGACCTCAGTTTCTTCATCTGTCAAATGACATTGTTGAATAAAATGAGTCCAAAGACCCTTCTAAGCTCCAAATCACGATTCTTTGATCCCTTAAAATTTCAATTATCTTCTTAACCCATAGAGTATTCCTACTTGATCATGCTAATCTGTAGCTGTTTCACTTTAGAAAGAATCTTAGGAATAAGTCTTAAGTATTATAACATGAGGTTGTGAACAAGAAACTGGCTCCCACCTTATATTATATACTTTGCCCTTTGGATACTGCTCTTCTGGCCCCTCTCCTCATGGTGTGATATCAAAATTCTTGTTGAAGGGAGACAAGTATAACAGCTCAAGAAGTTGGTAGAAAGAAGAAAAAGGGGGAAGAAGGGACCAAGGCAGAAAGAAGGAAAACAGACAGCTTTCCTGGGAGCCCTGAAGGTATTTTTCATTTAATAGGTCCTATTTAATGGATCTATAGTGTATTTATTCTGCAGGTCTGTGTCTTAAAGAGTACAGAGTTTATTCAGAAGTGGTTACCTGTCAGTAACCAAACTCATTTATGTTGCTTTTGTTATTTTCCCTCTAGTTTATGGTAAAGGCTTGTCATTAACACCCAGTTTTGCTTCTAAAGTAAGCTTTCAGTCCAAAATCATGAGTTTGTTTTTGCATCTGGATAAGGACAGTTGACAGAACACAAAGCTTTATTTTTTGGTGGTCTGGCAACTCATAAAAGGGTTGCAAAGTCAAAACAGCTGATTATGGAATTAAAATGGGGGCACATGTTACAGGAAAGTCTTCAACTAACTTTGACTTTAAAACTGGTTTAGAAAGCTTTGTATGCCTGTGACACCATTCACAAATGACTCCTTCCTATACAGAGATTCCTCCCTGGCAGCAGATTAACTTTTTGGTGGGAAGTAGGTTCATTTTTTTCAGGCCACCATGGCATTAACTGATACCTTATAACCCAGTACTCCTACAAAGGGATTAATAGGTACTGTGCAGGATAGAGACCTGACCAGCATTTTAATGAGTCTTAACTTTAACAAGAATGGCCTGCCTGGATTTGGTTTATGCATTAGTATATTGGGTCCCACAATCTGTGAGCTTCAAATACCCCAGGGAGCACAGAAGAGTTTTTGTAGGAGATCTATCTCATTACATGAATTGGTGTAATCAATAAACAAACAAACCTTCTGTTGACTGAATAAATGATATGACTCAAATATGTAAGTGTTACAGTTTTTCTGAAGTGTAGAACTGCTATTGAAATTAATAAAATGCAAATTCACTTAAAAGTTATATTGAATTCATAGCAGTTTTCTATCATGTTTTCTCAGTGAATACATACAGATCCAGTTTGCATCATATGAGAAATGTTTTGCCTTTTAAAAATATCATGCAACAGCCATAAATAGACATAAAAATTAAGGACTAAAATCCATTCCCTCTAGTTCTAAAATGAATTATTTCTCTGGGGGTAGGGAGAGAACCCTGCATAGTACCAACTACAGACTGAACAATCTGACTCAAAACTAGAGAGGTTGAGTTGCCAGTGCCCAATATTGAATATAAAGTTGAATATAAAGATACTGAGGGGCTTTCTCTGGGATTACCTGCTAATTTACTTGTGGTTTGTTTGTTCCAGATAGGGAAGAACTGAAACCTGGTTTGTGGCATTGCCTCGGTTGGACCCAGCCATCCAGGTATTTTGGTGTCAGATGCATTCATATGTTAAGCTCCCCGAGTTTCACACAGCATTACAAAAAATATCAAAAATTACCTACATGCAGGTGGGAATTCCAGCATTGTATTATATTTAAAGTTTCTGTGGTGAGGGCTGATGAAAATGAAAACTGACAGTTTTGAGTTGAATGAATCACAGAGTGATTTTATTTATTTATTTAGTTGCTTTTTGGAGGGCAATTGGGGTTAAGTGACTTACCCAAGGTCACACAGCTAGTAAGTGTGTCAACTGTCTGAGGTCAGATTTGAACTCAGGTCCTCCTGACTCCAGGGCCAGTGCTCTATTCACTGTGCCACCTAGCCACCCCTGAGAGTGATTTTAATTGTAGTTCTCTGTTAGTGTTCTCCACAGGACAAGACAGAGTGCCTACCACACAAGTTTCCCTAATAATGTACATCTCTTTATCTCAAGTGAATAAAAATATTCCATTTGTAAGTTATTTTAAAGTAATTATTTTTTTCTCTTCTCTCCTTTAAAAAATGAAATAGGATAATCGTTCTGGATCAGAGCAACTCAGACGAATCTGAATTAGATAGTAGATGAGTTTCCAGTATGTTTTTGTGTTCTCCCTGTTGCACCTTCCTTGCTTCTCACTGGCCACGATCCCTATGACCCTCATCAAATCCTCTTGCAGTTGGTGGTGCTTGGATCTCTCTCTTCGCTATAATAACAAACATGAGGGATGTGCCTGAATCCATTTGCTGGTGCATAGAGCCTTGTTCTTTGGTCTCAGTTTACTAGTGAAAGAGAGTTTGGAGTATAAAAGTTTTCTCATGGGTCTGTAAATTCAATGCTGTGCCTGGCCAGTAGCTCCTGGCTTTATTATGGTGGGATGAATCAAACATTTGTTGGTTGATATGCAATAAATGTTCCTTGTTAGACCTGTCTGGTTTCAATTGTGTACGATGCTATGCCTGCTTATTCTAGTTACTCCAGATACCAAAGAGGGGACACCTGGACTTTTCAGGGATTCCAACACAAAGAAAACCCTTCAGTTTGTATTTTGGGAGATTATCAAGTGAAGATAATATTTGGTCACTTTCTCACATAGAAAATGAGAATCAGCATTTTATAATTGAAACATTGCCTTTGTTTTGAGTTATTGCTCATATCCTCACACTGCTTGTCTCAAGTTCTGGTTGGTACCCACTTAACAAGGAAAGAGGCTTAATGTTATCCATATGCAGCCTGGAGTATGGGGATGTGACAGAAGTATCACAGGGAAGGGTACAAGCCCCTCAAAAGGAAATTCAGTGAATCACTACATATTTCAGCACTGTATTGCTCATATTTGATGTCAAAGGAATGAGCTTATGAATGATATGTAGGACAAGGCTAACATCTCCATCGTATTGTAATTCACTCTTCTGGGAGGTTAGCCTGGGTACATGTTATTAGAGGATAGTATTGACTTGCTTCTTCTTTATGTTTGAATACAAGCTGTCAACATCACTGACTAGATAACCACCTGATATCTGTCTTGATGAAAGAGTGGTGGGACTTCACTTAGAACAACTGAGTTGTGAAGGTGGACAGATCTATGGAATTTCCAGAGTTTGGATGCTACAAAGAGGCAGCTATGAGAGTACAAAATAACAGATTTTTATGGAAGTAATGTTATACAGTTGTGTTACTGGAATAACAGCTAAAGAAATGAATCAATCAACAGGTACTTATGGAACCCCCCAAAATGTTTTGCCTCGTGGCCATTCATTCTTACATTGATGAATCTTCTGCAACATCATGGGGGAGACAAAGTAGAAAACATAGTCCCTGATCGCAACAAGTTCACAGAAAGAGAAGTTTTCAAAAGAGATAGATGTGTACTAGTAACAAAAAGACAAAGCAGAAAATATTGTAAAAGAGGTGCAACATCCCCTCTAAGGACAACCATCTGTCACTGGAAGTTTGCATCTCCATGGAGGTGCTGGCTAGCTCCAGGTAGGGGTAACCCCGAGGGCCATCCTCCCCACACTAGCCCATGAGTGCTTCCACTAACAATCATCCAATTGTCTCAGTTACCATTTAGCGAAGGAAATTACTCAAATACAAAATCAATAGGTACCATGACCAGCCCTAAAACATTGGAACATATTGTCTCATGACACATGCAGCCCAGGCAATTTACAACTCCAGGACTACAGTGTCTCAGGAGAGTCCTCACAAAGCTCATGTGGATGTGGCATTGATAATGGTTGTTAGCTTCTCACAGGGTTCAGTATAAGGTATTGATCTGATGGACTCTTTGGACTCCATCTTCAGTGAGCAAGTGTAGTCTACCTTCTTCTAGGCTCAAACTCAACTAGATGTTAACTTGTGCTTTTAGCTTAAAGGTGTTATTACAGAGTTCTTTTTGGCTGGAATGCTAATGGGCTCTTTCAGAAAGGACAGAAATCCTTAACTGAGGATTGTCAGAAACCTTTCCAGGTCTGCCCCTTCTGAGCCATGACTTGGAGGTTTATCACCTCATAGACAAGGGCTGAGCCCTGCAAGCTACTCCTTGAACAAGGAGGGGGAGTGAAGGAAGTAGAGCCCAAAGAATAATTTACACATTAACAACAAGACAAGAAACCTATTTTGTATATGTAGTAAAGAATATTCCAAAGGATAGAACCCGTATTGTTCAAGAGTTTCAAGGGACCTCATTGGCCAGCTAGTCCGACCCACACCTGAAAGAATCCTCTCAACTACATACCAAGAAAGTGATACTTTAGCCAATGAAGGGAATCTTTGGTCTTTCAAAGAAGCCTATTCAGCAACTCTCATGGTAAGGAATTTTACCAAGATTACTACCTCTTTGCAACTTTTGCCCAAGATTCTTAGTTCTGACATCTGAGGTTGAGGTTATGTATAGGGATAAAGTTATCATTAAGGTCAGCCATTTTAGGAGCCAGAAATCCCCCACCACCCTCCTGAGGATGGCACTACAACCCACCTACCCATCAAATCTGTTAAGGAAGCCATACTCTTACTTCTTCTAACAAAGACAAAGGTCTTCTTCCCCCCTTCCCTTTCCCCTCACCTTTCCATATTATGTACCAGGCTATCTGGAATGGTGAGGTATAAGGATAGAGATGTCAGGATAAGGATTATCAATAATTGGGAATTTCTACAACCCTTCCCTTGACTACTCTGGGCACCGGGTCTCCCTTCTCTCCCTGAACAGAGCTACCTAACCAGCCTCCTGCCTCCCTACTCCCTTCTCTCCTGGGGAGTTAGTCATTGGTTGGGACAGAACCAACCTTTCCTTTCTGTTCCAACTATGTTGTTTCTGAAGTCTTTCCTCCACCTCTCCCAGTGTGGACTTTTCTTTTCACATCCCTTCCTCTTCCTGCCCCTACATGAAGTTTGTGACTCCCAACTATGGGGAAGAGATGGATATGAGAGTTTTAGTAAGAAAATTAAGGGATCATTAGGGGGAAGGAGGGTGGTGAAGTATATAAAGCTTTGGGCTTGGAGTAAGGAAGAGTTCAAATCCTCTCACAGACACTAGTTATGTGACACCATTGGACAAATCATTTAACCTGTTTACCTCAGTTTCCTCAACTGTAAAATGGGGATAATAGCACCTCCTTCCCAAGGGTGTTGTGAGGATCTAATGAAACAGTGTTTGTTAAGCACTTAGCACAGTGCCTGGCACATAGTAAGTGTTATATAAATGTTAGCAATAAATATTAAGTTTGGGTAATGGGATGAAAATGACAAAAAACAAATTGAAAACAATAACACAGTGACAGAGTCAAACTTGAGTTTGGATCCCAGTTGTAACTCTTGGCCCTGTGCTATTCAACCTTTTAAAATCAATTAACTAGATAAGCTGTATAAAAGCATAGATGCTATGCTTGTCAAAATTACACAGATGGATGAGAAACTGTCAAGGGTAGCTAACAGAGGACCCAAGTTCAGAACTGAAAAGATGGGTGAATTTAGGTGAGTCATTCTCGGGGCCCCATTCTCTTCATCTAGAAAGTGAGGATGTTGAAATAGGTGTTCTCAAAAAGTGAGAACGATGGACCCAACTGAATAGGATAAAATGAAATGTAAATAAGAAATTTTATGCCAGCCTCCAAAAAGTAAACTTCACAAATAGGAGGGACCAGAGCCAGGGGTGGGGAACCTATGGCCTTGAGGTCACATGCGGCCCTCTAGGTCCTCAAGTTTGGCCCTTTGACTAAATCCAGATTTTATGGAACAAATCCTTTTATTAAGGCCTTGAGGCTGCAGGCTCCCCACCCCTAGTAGAAGTTTGTGTGGAAAATATCTGGAAGTTTTAATGGGCTACAATGGAGTCAACAGTGAGACATGTCATTCAAAAAATCTAATACAATTGTAGGCTATCCTGTATTAAGAGAAACATAGTGCCCAGGATTAGACGGGTAATAATCCCACTATACTCTGCCCCAGTCAGACTCCATCTGTAGTATTATGTTTAGTTATTTAGCTTCCTTTGATTATCAGCTAAAATTCAACCTTCTCTAAGAATACTTTACTGAAAAATCTTTGTACCCAGTTTCTGATAAGAGTTTGGTATCAAAGATATAAAATTAAGATGTATAGAAAGATAATCTACATAGATATCTAAGACTCAAAAGATAAGTAGTCAAAGAATATGAACAGATAGTTCTCAAAAGAATTTCAATTATTGTTAACTATATAAAAGAATGATCCAGATCACTAAGAAATATAAATCAAAACAGCCCTGAGATTTTTTCTGTCACCCAGCAAACTGGCATAGATGACAGAAGATGGGAATAGTCAGTGTTGAAGGGGTTGTGGGAAGGTACTAGTGCATTGTTAGTGAAATTGCAGATCAGAATAATTATTTTGGAAAAGAATTTGGAATTAGCAAATAAAGTGACTAAAATGTCCATAGTCTGACCCAGAGAGTCCATTGTTAGGCCTATGCCCCCATTGATAAGAAAAAATCCCCATATACACTGAAATGTAGAGAGCAGTACTTTTTGCGATAGCAAAGAACTGAAAGCAAAGCAGACTCCCTCTGTTTGGGGAATGGCCAAAAAAATAATGATACATGAATGTAATGGAGTATTACTTGTGCTATAAGAAAGTGTTAGGGGGCGGCTTGGTGCAGTGAGTAAAGCACCAGCCCCGAAGTCAGGAGGACCCGAGTTCGGTTCCGGCCTCAGACACTTAACACCCACACACACAAAAACTAGCCATGTAACCTTGGGCAAGTTACTTAACCCCAATTGCCCTCTAAAAAGGGGGAAAAAAAAGAGTAAGTGGGGGCGGCTAGGTAGTGCAGTGAATAGAGCACTGGCGCTGGAGTTAGGAGGACCTGAGTTCATATCCAGCCTCAGACACAACAGTTACTAGCCATGTGACCTTGGGCAAGTCACTTAAACCCAAATGCCCTCCAAAATAATGGAATGGCTCCCTTAGATGCGGAAGATACTGAGAAAAACTGTGATGTAAAACAAAACAAAAAACTTAAAAAAAAAAAAAAGCATCTTTCATAGTCTCCCTTAATACTGCCTCCTTCCTGGGGGTGGCTAGGTGGCACAGTGAATACAGTACCAGCCCTGGAGTCAGGAGGACCTGACTTCAAATTCAGCCTCAGACACTTAACACAAAAACTAGCTGTGTGACCTTCGGCAAGTCACTTAACCCCAGTTGCCCTCCAAAAAAGCAAAAAAAAAAAAATACTACCTCCTTCCCTCTTGTGATTATCTCCAGTTTTTCCTCTATCTTGTTTGTACATAGCTGTTTACATGTTGTCTTCCCCATTAGACTGAGCTCCTTGATGGCAAGGATTGTTTTTGCCTTTTTTTTTGTATCCCCCCAGTGTTGAGCACAGTGCTTGGCACAGAGTAGGTATATTATGTTTGACTTCTGGACACATTCTAGGATTTTAGGAAGGCCATTGGCAAGATTTATATTGTGCAGCCAGGATAGTGAAGCACCCTGAAATCATGCCACAGGGAAAGAAGGACAAGAGAGCTGTCTGCAAGGGTTTAAAGAGCTGTCCTGTTGAAGTGGGGGCCGCACTGGGCCCTAGAAAACAGCACCAGGCGCTATGGAACTTGCAAAGAGACAAACTTAAGTTTTTGCTGGGAAAAAAACTTGTTACCAATTAGAGCAGTCTCAGAGTGAAATTGGCTGTGCCCATTTGTGACAGTGGGTGACCAGAGAGCACCAGGTGAAGGCTGGATTTGCCTTATCTGTTGGCCAAAGATGTTGCCAAGGTACAGGCTTGTTGCCTTGATCAGGGACAGGTTGGACTAGATGCATCTGGGATCCTTTGCAACCCCTAATACTGACATATTAGCTGGGTGAACATGAGCAGGTTATTTCCTTATCTGGGGCTTAGTTTTCTGGCTTCCTCATGTGTAAAGCAGTGAAATTATACTTAATGCTTCAGACTCACAGGGTTACTGGGAACCACATAAACTCAGATAAAGAGAGAGATTGGATCAGTGATTTTAGTGGAATTGGGAACTCTGGTAAGGAAAATCCTTCTACCAGTGCTGGTCAGCATCTTCTCTGTGATTTCAAGCCTTAGAGCTGCTCAGAGCACTAAGGTTAAGTGATTTGTTCAGGGTCACACAGGCAAAACATGGCAGAG
The DNA here is from genome assembly GCF_028583685.1 of Petaurus breviceps papuanus. NCBI lineage: Eukaryota > Metazoa > Chordata > Mammalia > Diprotodontia > Petauridae > Petaurus > Petaurus breviceps. The sequence continues at coordinate 24,736 of NW_027187398.1, read as the reverse complement.
GCAAGGCTTGAACTCAGGTTTTCCTGGTTCTAAGCCTAGACTCTTCCCAGTAGGCTATGGCGCCAATAAAGAGATGTAAGCTAATGTTATTATTGGCTTACAGGTTATCATCGTTTTAGAACTACAAAGAACCCAAGAGGTTATTTAGTATTTCTTCGTTTTACAGAGGAACTGAAGCCCAGAGAGGTTAAGGACTTGCCCAGGGTCACATAGCTAGTAAGTGGCAGAGCTGTGATTAAAACCCAAGGCCTCTCTCAGTCCACTGTCATGTGTAAAGGTAGGGGAGGAGATGGCTGGCCCCAGAGTCTAATCACTCTGCTTTGCTCTTCCCCTGATGTTGGTGATTGCATCCAGAAGGCTCACCTTCGGTTCAAGTCTACCAAGTACTGATACATGATGCCTGTGACCCAGGAGTCGTTTCCCTTTCACCTGTGCATCTGTTCATCAATGTTGCATTTACTGCCACTGGGCAAAGAAAAAGTGACTATGAGAACCCTAGTGAGGACTTTTGAGGACACATGGCCCTGGTCTCAGCTCTGCAGAGATTCTAACAGCTACATGATTCTAACAGTCACCCCCTGGCGGCCTCTTCCCTCCCCAGTGATACCATTAGGCTGCCATTATTTTTATAATTATATAAAATATAATCTATAAAATATATGCCGTATATTTATATTATAGCATTAGGCCAGACACACTTGAGACTGGCTCTAAGTCCCTGTCTCAATTAACTCTTCTAGGTACCCTCTTGTTGGGTCTTCCATGAGAGGGGCAGGGTGTTCCCTCTCTGCTAATTAGGAGTTCAACCTGAGGTCCCAGATGGAGGATAAGCAAGGGGAAGTGGGGGCTCTGCTTCCTGTCCTGGCCTCTCTGTATCCCAGGCATCACCAATCTCTGCCTACCTCCAGTCTCTCCAGTAATGCTTGGGAACTTCTGCCTAGTAGAGGAAACTGCCCTAGAATGATTTTAAAAAGCAAGTGCTAGTCCTGACTGCTTCTGACAGTGTGGCCTCGAGCTGGTCACAGCTCCAGTTTCCACACCTGAAAATGAGGAGCTTGTACAAGACCAGTGATTCCCACATTGGGTTCCACAGAAGAGGAAAGGAAGGGAATGCCTATTGTATGATGGGCACTATGCTAAGCACTTTTGATTTGATCCTCACAACAACCCTGGAAGGTAGGTGCTAGACTCTTAAGAAATGACACAATACCATTAGAGGTTCCATTAGAAATAGCACTATTCTTCCCTCTTAAATATGATATACTTACCCAAAATATTAGTGTAAATTATGAAGTATCTAAAATTTAATCTAAAATACGAAGTATCTAAAATACAACAATTGTTTTTGGTATGAAAAACTTAATTTCATCTATTTCATTCCAAGATTTCCCCTACTGCCTCCCTCCCCTGCATTCTCAGAGGCTAGTCTATAACCTCATATCCTCTCACCCCTACACTCTGGACCAATACTTTAGGGTTCCAACAATGTATTTCACGGCCCGAATCCATATTCTGTGGCTAAATTAGTTTGAGAATTTCTTTACTCTGTGGTATTAAAAGTCCATCCCATTTCCAACAATCCATAATTCTTGGCTACAAGTTTTGTTTCTCCATCTAATGTGTAGATGGGTGTGTTTGTCACAGCTAAACTATAATTCATACTGAGGGCTTTGGTTCCCTGAGTTGGCGATGGGCCTAGTGCTTTAGGTCCTGATTATACTCAGCTTCAGCCAGTGTTGTTGACAAAGTGGGACTCAGTGGAGGACTGGGGAGGGAAGCGGAGATCAAGAAAGGGAGAATGGTTGATGTGGCCAACGTGGAGTTTGGAGCTGACCCTGTCTGGGCCTGATGTTTTGTTGATAAGGCATCGGCTGAGTTGAGAGTCCTGGCTGGCCATGGGGGCAGGGCCACAGGGGATTGTCACCCTTGTCTCTTGGTCTCTGTTCACAGTTCCCCAGGAGGCCGGCCTGGGCTAGCCGCACAGCGGAAGCCCAAGTTGTCCGAGGCAGAGTCTGGAGTGTTGCCCATCCTGCCATTAGAGAGAGTGGGAAGAAAAGAAGCAGTGGATCAAAGCCTGAGATAGTACTTCTCCTCTTACCTGAACAGAGAGAGCAGGAAGAGGGACTGCCCTGAGAGACTGTCATTCAATTCACTTAAGCTCAGGGTCTTCAACTGACTTGTTCTAGGACTTCAGCAAATCCTTTGCTCTCCCTGGGCCTTATTTTCCCTCAGCTATAGCAGATAACATCTAAGGTATGATATTCTATGAAACAGCAACAATACTCTTTATACTTTCCCACCCACACAAGCACCCTGTGAGGCAGATGTTCATTCCATTTGATAGATAAATAAGCCCAAAGCCCTGCCTGAGATCACCCAGTTAGTTCATGGCCAGGCCAAGTCCAAAACCCAACTCTCTGGCCTCCCAGGGAAGGAGCTGCTATTCTACAGGCTCAGGCTAAAAGAGCTGAGAGTCCCTGAGAAGAGTCGTGGGGGCTGTGGACTTTTTCTGGTAGGTGGGATTTTTAAAAACTTCAACATAATAGTCACAGAAATAACTGAATCTTAAACTAGTCCCTTCGCCTTTCCAGGAATCATTTAATTTATAAAATGAGATCAACAGGAAATGCCTCCCAGGATGGAAATTTGGAAAAGTATGAAGTATTATACAGTGTATTAAGAGAGAAATAACTGTATATAGGCAAATCACTTCAGGTCAGAGGACCTGGGAACAAATCCCACTGCTGCTGCTTACTGTGTGTCCTTGCGGAAATCCCTGGGCTTCCTTAGGCCTCAATTTCCTTATCTGTACAATAAGGAGGTTGGACTAGATGACTTCCAAGGTCCCTTCCCCCTATAGATCTAAGATCCTATAAATCAATTAACTTCCCCAGTTCTCAGTTTCTTCATTTGTAAAATGGGAAGGTCAAACTGGATGCTCTCAAGGCTCCTTCTAGCTAGCTCTAAATCTGGTGGTTTTATGACCACTGACCAAACCCTTATTGGAGCCACTGACTTACCTCAATATGCTGATGTGGAATTTTCCCTCCTCACCCTTCTCTTGTACAAGAGTGATGTGGGAAATCAGAAGGCAGGACAAAAAGTCAAAGCCTGAATAACACAAACATAGGACCTAAAAGCCTCTGTATTCTAAGCTGATTGTAAAAGACTGTTTTTCTCCCCAACTTCAATGGAAGCTTGGTGTCCACTACACTGAGCAGGAAAGCCAGGTCTCCAGGGTTATGGTTCCAGGGCTGGAAGGGACCTCAGTAGTCTCATCTAGCATAGTCCCCTCATTTTGCAAATGAGGAAAACCAAGGCCCAGAGAGGTGAATCGGGTAGTAAGTGGCTAATCCAAGGTTCATACTTGGCTCCTTTGTCTCCAAGTTCAGCACACTTCAGACACAAACTCTTGGCCCCTCTCCTTCCCTGAACAGGAGTCATGCTCTTACCTGGTGGTGACTCGGGCCCGATGGTTAGCTGAACCTTCTGCTGTATCAATCCAGGATGCTCCCCTCAAAACCTTCCTGTCTTGGCCAGGGATGGGAGATACATATGTCGAAGCTGTCCACTCCCACACGTTGCCCATGAGGTCATAGAGTTCTGATGAATGGTGGCAGATTTGGCTTAGTGGCCAAGACTGTGCCTGGCAGCTCAACCCCCATCCCCACCCCCCACTCTCTGGGGAAGGGAAAGGATAAAGTTTGGGGATTTTCTCTTCCTGGAATAACTTGGAGTCCCCAACATTAAGGGCCTGTAACAGTAAACCTAATTCATGTGGGGAAAAAAAAGCTTAAGAGTCTGTGGTACTATGTACTAAGGCCTGGAGTGATCTCATGATTGGCTTTACCATAGTTGTTTTGGGGGGGGAAAGCATCTACAGGTGAGGCTCCATGGAAACCATCCTCAGCCGTATCAGCCTGGGGGAACTTGCCCTGGGAAGAAAAAGTCAGGATCAGGGCTTTCCCATGAATGAATAGGCAGATCAGGACCAGTTCAGCCAACCATTCCCTGGGAAGGAATAAATTTAGGGGAGACCCAAAAAAATGCTGAAGAAAATAACACCTTAAAAAAATAGACTAACTCAAAAGGCAAAAGATGCCCAAAAAGCCAATGAGGAGAAGAAAGCCTTAAAAAGCTAAACTGCCCAGATGGAAAAGGAATGTCAAAAACTCACAGAGAATAATTCCTTCAAAATTAGATTAGAGCAAATGGAAGCTAATGACTTTATGAGAAATCAAGATACTATAAAACAGATACAAACAAATAAAAAATAGAGGGCAATGTGAAATACCTCATTGGAAAAACCACTGACCAGGAAAGTAGATCCAGGAGAAATAATTTAAAAATTATTGGACTATCTGAAAGCCATGATCAAAAACAGAGACTAGAAATCATCCTTCAAGAAATTCTCAAGGAAAATTGCCCTCATATTCTAGAACCAGAGGGCAAAACAGAAATTGAAAGAATTCACTGACATAGCCTCTTGAAAAAGATCCCCAAAAGAAAACTCCTAGGAACAGCTTCTACACTAAGGGACTGAAGGGCTTGGAATATGATATTCTGGAGGTCAAAGGAGCTAGGATTAAAACCAAGAATCAGCAAAAGAGGGGAAAATATGGTCATTCAATGAAATAGAGGACTTTCAAGTATTCTTGATGAAAAAACCAGAGCTGAACAGAAAATTTGACTTTCAAATACAAGAAGAAAGAGAAGCATGAAAAGGTACACAGGAAAAAGAAGTCATAAAAAACTTATTAAAGTTGAACTATTTACATTTCTACATGGAAAAACGGTAACTGTAACTTATGAGACTTTTCTCAGTATGAGGATAGTTGAAGGATATAAATATATGTATACATACATATATATGTATTTATAGGAGGCATAAGTTTAGGTCTCAGATCTAGGACCTCTTCTCTGATCCCACCTTGGCACTCCCTTGGCTGCCACCTCCCTGATGTACTGGGAGTGTGCAAGGAGAACCAAGAGAGACCTTCCCGGCTGCAGGTTGTAGGAGCCTCTACCCTAGGAGAGAGGAGTATGGGAAGCCTTACCTGCCACAGGTTGGTGCGGTTCAGCTGGAACTGGTTCCCCCAGGGGTACAGTCGACCTTGCCAGAAAGGAGAGAAAGGAGATGAGGAAAGGGACAAAAGAAAGAAAAAACCAGTAAAGGAAGGTGATGAGGGAAAGGACAAGGGAAAGAAATGGTAACAAGCCGAGGGGTTGGGGGGAAGGAAAAAGGGAACAGAAGGTACAGGTGAGAGGGACAGCTGGAGGTGAACTAATGAGCAAGTAGTAGGGGAATAAGGGGTAAGGGGAGAGGAAGATAAAAGGAAGGACAGGGAGAAGTAGAAAAAGGAGGGGAGGGAAGGGAAGAGAGGATGTTATCTATCCTGGTTCTTCCCTCAATTCAATTGTGAAGGGCCTTAACTGCCAGGCTAAGTAGATGGTTTTTTTTTTTTTCTGCAGGCAATGGGGTACCAGTGAAGGTGTTTGAGTAGGGGAGTGACATGGTCAGACTGGTACCTTAGGAAGATTATTTTGCCAGCCTGGAGAGGGAAAGACTGGAAGCAATTATGAGGCTATTGCAATAGCCCAGACAAGAGGTAATAAAAGCCCAAACTAGGATGGTGACCATGTGAGTGGAGAAAAGGGGATGGGTGTAAGATAAACAGCAGAGCTAGAACTAACATGATTCTTCCTATTAAACTATGCACCAGCCTCCTGAATATGCCCCTGGAAGACTGCCCTGCCCACCAAGGCTTTGTTCTAGGAGGGAAAACATCTATGGGTTCAGCTCATATGGAATGCAGAGAGGAAGGGAGAACTGGGCATACACAGGTCATAAGAATATAACTGGAAGGGAACTTAGATAACCATCTACTCTAATCCCCTCATTTTACAGATGAGGAAACTGAAGCACAGAGAGGTTAGGTGACTTGACCAAAGTCACACAGTTACTCTGACCCAAACCCAGTCCTCTTTCCATTGCTTCTCATCCCTTGTCAGGCCTTGTCATTATATGGGGAAAGAACAACATACCCTTCAGCCCTCCCCGGGCAGCAAACTCCCATTCCTCCTCTGTGGGCAGCCGCTTGTCTCGCCAAGCACAGAAAGCTTGGGCATCATTCCAGCTCACATGCAGCACAGGGAAGTCTAGCCGGTCTCGGATGCCAGAGCCTGGACCTGCAGGCTGATTGGGCAGGAAGAGGAAGGGGAGACAAGTGGAGATGGATAGGATCCCTAGGATGGTGTTTAGGAAGGAACTGCTGGGCTAGGGCTTCACTACCCCACAGAATAGTGGAGGATAAGAGAAAAAGTGTTGAGAGATGAGAGGCAACAGAGAGGAGATGCTGAGAACCCGCTGCCATAGCCTTTTCAGGTTTCCAGAGTGCTTCTGACACAACCGACCTGTTAGCAGGCCATGAGAATGTTTTGTTCCTCCCATCTCGCAGATGGGAAACAGAGAAAAAGGTGGAGTCACAGCTTTGATGCTTCAGAACTCAGAAGTATCTGAGTGCAACCTTCTCACTTTACAGGTGATGGATGTGAGACCCAGGAAAGTGCAGTGACTGGCCAAAAGTCACACAGGCACTGCATGGCAAAGTTGGGATCCAAAGTAGGATACCAGGAGACTAGGATAAGAAAGAATAATGTCTGTCTCAGGGGAAGCTCTGGCTATTTAGTCAGAGGATAACAGGATTTAAAGCTGGCAGAGACCATTAAAGATCATCGGGTCCAACCTCCTTGTCTCATAAATGATGAAACTGAGGCCCAGGAAGGGCTAAGTAACCTGGCTCAGATCACATAGCTGATCAACAAATAGCCATGATTCAAACCCAGATCCTTCAGTTCAAATGCTCCACCTGAATTACTCTGTCACTCATATCTGGCTTTTGTTTCTGGGGACAGGAGGTCAGGCCTCCAGAATGGGACCACATGGGGCAGGGGGAGTAGAGGGACGGAAAGCTCACCTGCCTCCAAAATGCCTTCTCCACTGGGAGCCACCAGGGTGCAGACTGCAAACAGACAAGAGGGCCAGCTGATTTGCAAGGGGTCATGCTCCTAAGCTGAGCTGGCTTGGTTCCCAAGGCCTTCCACCTTCCATCCCCACCCCTGACCTTGACCAGCTCAAAACCAAGGACACAGGTAAAAACTGTGAGGATGTTGATGGTGCTGAGCAAGGCTGAAGTACCCTCCTTCCTGGAGATCTTTTAAAAAAGTCAGCTTTCCCTTCTCTACATTTGCACAGGCTCCCCTCAAGACAGGCTTGTCTGTATAGACAGAGGGTCTAGACCAGATGACCTGAGAGGCCTTGCCATTTTCAAATCCCATGGAGTTAGTTCTTTGCTTCTCACTAAGCTACTTTCTCCCTTCCAAGTTAAATGGGCTCAGGAAGCTCTTGGGTAAATGTGTGGCTTTTCTTTCTAACCCTTGACCTCCCATGATGTGATACACAAAATGTTAGGGTCAAAAGAGGAGTCATTTGACAGAGGAATTGAGGCCTACGGTCTCAGATGTTGCCCATAACTGATTCTAAGATCTGATTCTTCGTGATGGGCTAGTTCCAGGCCCACCCCTGCCTCCATTCTGCTCCCCAGCTCCTGCTCTATTCATTGAGTCCTGCCCCATTTCCCACCCAGCCACTCACCCATCTCACCACCACTAATCCGGCTCACCTCCAGCTTCTGGGTCACTTTCTTTTTCAGCTCCTCAGAAACTAAGTCTTCAAAGACAAAACTCCACCCAAATGACTCAGCTTCTGTCTGGTACTTTTTCTGCCTCACAAATTCCCTGGGAGGAGAAACGTTGCCTGGCTCATCATTCATGTTCCTGAATTCAGTTGTTTATCAAACATTTCCTGAGTTACTTCTAAATTTAAGGCACTATGCTGAATCCACTGAGAGGATCCAAATATGAATAAGCTGCCCTCAAGCAGCTTACAGTCTGGTACCGGAGATATGTACACAAATAGTTATAACACAATGTAGAGGGTCACAGGAGCAAAAGAGATGTACAACACACTAGAAAAATCATAAGAGAATACAAAATACCTTAGGAGGCTACAAGGTTTATTAGGTTTTCTTGTTTTTTAGAGGTAGTTCAATGGATAGAGTGCTAGGCTTGAAGTCAAGACCTGAGTTCAAACCTGGCCTCAGACACTTACTGTGTGACCCTGGGTAAGTCACTTAACATCTGTTTGCCTCTGGAGGCAACATTTGAGCTGGTTCTCAAAGTAGAGAGAAGAAAATGAGGAGAAGTCTAGATTCAAGTTCCAATTTAGTCACCTAGTTGTTTTTGGCCCTGGCAACAGTTTCGTTATCTAGAAAATGGGAATAATAACACTAGCAGGACAAGAGCAAAGCACCTGTAAACCTTCAGGCACTATATGTACATGTGTAGAGGAGTATTATTTGAGATGGAAAAGCATGGGGGTATTTTGTATACTTTTGTTTTTACGATGATTAAATATGCTGTTTACCTTCTGTTGATCTACCCTTGAATCCTTGGTATAATCCTGTTGTGGCCTTTTTCCTTCTTCCTAGAGAGGTTATCTGAAATCTGGACAAGCTTCTGATGAACCCCTCAATCAGATGTTAGTCTCCCTTGGTGTTCCTTCTCAATCCACCTGACCTCTGGGCTCACAGGGACTTTCTGCTTGGCAGACTGTGTGTCCTCTGCCCAGGTCCCTCAGTGCTGTGCCTATGTTAAGTATACCAGCCAGCCAGCTAATCAGTCAGGACATTGGGCTTCTTTCCTAAGAATTCTCTATGTGACACTGGACAAGTTCAAAGTGACCTCTGGGCCCTCGGATAGTTAATCCACTCTGTTTCAGAATTTCTACTCTGGAGTTAAGCTGTGTTGATTGGTGAATGAGTGAAATCTCACCTAACCTACTCTACCCAGAAGGCACAAGACCAGACAATGCTTCACATCCCACCCAGCCAGCCATCTGGGACATCTTGCTACCTATTCTGCCACTGTGGTACATGCCTCCTCTCACATCTCCTAATCCCAGGAAGAGTCAATGAATTGGTATCACCATTATTTCTGAAAATGGCTGCCCTACGGTTCTACTTACCATGCCTATCATTCCCCACACCAAACTCCCTTTCCTGGCCACCATTTCCCTTTATATGTTGTCTCCTCCATTAGAATATAAGCTGTAAGATGACAAGACTTTCACTTTTGAAGTTATTTCCTGCACTTAGCACAACAAAAACTTCCTTATCCAAATCCTAAAATTTTTGAATTGTAGTCATCAATGATAACAGTCTATAGTTCTCTTTCTTTGCTTTATCCTTCCCTGGTTTATATATTTGTCTCATAAAAGGGGGGAAACAATAGCATCCTTATGCTGTAATGAAAATAAAGGTGAAATGAAATGGTAAATGTGAAAGTATTTTTAAAAAAAACCTTAAATGTCCTTTACCAATGGATGTGTAGATTAAGAAAGAAGAGGAACAGGGGTGGCCAGGTGGCGCAGTGAGTAAGAGCGCCGGCCCCAGAGTCGGGAGACCTGGGATTGGTTCTGGCCTCAGATACTTAACACCCACACAAAATAACTGGCCTGTAACCTTGAGCAAGTTACTTAACCCCAATTGCTTTAAAAAAAAAAAAAGAGGAGGAATAGTGAGAAGAGTGCCCTGACCAGGAGAGTGGGCACCATACCTAAAATCTCTGTTGGTGACAGGGTATTTGTCAATAGCAAAGGGCTTCACTGTTACTTCCCGAGTAGGTCCTTCCCCATCTTTGCCATCTGGGGAATTTGTCCCCATCTGGAATGTCCCACCTGGCAGCTGGACCATGTTGTTATCTTGCCCATTGCCTGAAAGATGAAAGACAGAGCTAACCTGGGCTATAATAAAATAAATTTAATGTTAGTATTTGTTTGTTGGGGTCACAGAGAATCAGACACAACTGAAACAACACAATAAAATTTGTTCTGTGGGGGAAGCAGTCATGGGGTAATGACAGTAATATAGGAGATAATCAATAAAAAAATTTTGTTTAGAAAATCTACAAAGCATAGATGAGACATATACCAGGGAACTCACTACCCAAAGGGCACAAACACAGATAATTATAACAGATCATATTTATATGATCACTGCCTTGAGAGTTTCCAAAAGAAAAAAATACTGTCTGAGGTAGGAGGAAAGTAAGGGTGAGAATGAGAAAGGAAACTAAGGAAAACTTCCTGGAGGGGGCTCTTGAACTGCACTTTAAAGCATGCAAAGGGATAGGGAGAAAGGAAGAAGGGGGGTGTAGCAAGCATAAGGAATAGCTTAAGCAAAGGGAGTGTTCTGGGATACCGAGTTAGCTGAAAAGGAGTAAGATGAGAGGTCCCTGGAAGGGTTCGGTAGAGGACTTCCAATGCCAAGGCAAATAAGTTTGACTATACACCTATAACCCTAGTTTAAACTGTCTCTCCCGTGTTCTGTTCCCTCTCTCTCAAATACAAACAATATCCAAAGCAACTGTATATTTAAATGAGAGAAAATGACAACATGCAAACATTAAGGTTTGCAAAGCACTTCAAAACTATTCCATTTTATCCTCACAACCACCCCGGGAGGTGGGCGCTAGTAATATCTCCATGACTCGACTTGGCCAGGGTCACCCAGCTAGTTCGGTGTCCGAGTTCGGGTATGAACTGAGCTCCTTTACATGGGGGTTTCATACAGGTACAAGGGGTGCGGCCAAAGTACAGCAGGGAAGAGATAATGATTTGAACTCTGTGGCTAGGGTTTCGAATCTGGCTCAACGAGTGTGGCCTCTGGGCCTCATTTTCCTCATCTGTAAAATGGAGAAGCTGGACTTGAGGACCTCTGAGGTTCTAGACCGAAGATCCACGCATCCAAGACTTCTCCCAATTTAAGGATCGTATAGGTCGGAATATTGGGGGGGGGGCCCTCGGGTTTGAAGGGCGGCCAAGGAGAGGAGCTGGGGCTGGGGAGCCCTGGGCCGCGGTGTGGAGCTCAACTCCGCAGGCACCTCTTGCATAGGGGATCCAAGCCTCCCACTGCCCACCCTCTCGCCGCAGCCTGGGGTGCTGGCACTGACCTGGCTCCGGACCCAGGCCCAGGAGCACGAGTCCCAGGGGCGGCAGCAGCAGGAGCGGCCGGAGACAAGAGCCCATGGCCGGACCGACCCGGAAGGGCTTGGAGCACCAGCAGCCACGCAGTTCCGGCCGGCCCCCGCGAGCCCTGCGGCGGAGAGCGGAGCCGGGCGAGACCGGGAAGCGGGGAGCCCCTGGGCAGGACCCGGGAGCCAGAGACGTGGAACGAGGCACCAGGCCCGGCCCGATCCCCTGCGGCCCTCCGGGGGGTGGGAGGAGATGCGCCCACTCACGCACACGCTCACGTGGCTGTGTGCAACCGAGTCTTTCCCCTCTCCTGTCTGTCTCTCGCCCACGCGCGCGCGCGCACGCATTGTGTGTGCTCCTTGGATCCAGGACCTAGCGAAACAGGGCAATCACGAATGCTGTCCTCAGTGACACTGCTGAGGCTCTGTGTTCCAGGAAGGTAGAAAGCAGCACAGCTCAGCCGCCCAAGCCCACGGGAATCACTTGTCATTTATACTTGTACAGACTTGACAAAGATACGAAGAAGGTAAGGAAGGCTGTAATTGAAGGTTCAAATCCCCTGGTCTGCCCGACTCCAAGGCCAGTACTCTGCCCAATCCATCAGCCAGTCCTTAAGCTAACTTTTTGTCCTCCTGTAATAGTAACTTACTTGGACCATTAGGAGTATATCCACGTGGAAGGAGCTCTGAATTTGGAGTCCGGAGACCTGGGTTTGAGTGTGTGTGTGTGTGTGTGTGTGTGTGTGTGTGTGTGTGTGTGTGTGTGTGTGTGTGTGATATTTCTTTTGTTTCTTTGTGACTTATCTCCCATCTCTGCACTTTCAGTCTCCGTAAAAAAGCAGGTTCACAACTTCATTTAGTAAATTAAATTAGTTCTGAGGTTTCATATCAAATTGGCCAGGATGTACAACAATCCATTCTGGAGAGGCGGTAGGAAGAAGGCAGGTGCCCTAATATGCTGCATGTAGCATATTCTTATTTCATATGGAGATAACATACAAATAAATATGATTTTAAAAATAACATCAAAATGGATCAGAGCTGCAAATAAAGTGTTATGGGAGATGGGAGGGTTGAGGTAAGGAATAGGAGGTATATATAGGCAATGAGGTTTGTGAACTTTAAGATGCACATATTTATTTGCACTGCAAGCCTCTGGGGACAGCATCAACCAAAAACACAATCTCAGCTCCAACCTCAACACAACCCTAAACTTGACATTAACCCTAACTTCATAATCCTAACCTCAAACCTAATGCAAACTCCATAGTGAACCCTGACCTCAAATTCAGCCCCAACTCTAATACTTACTGTAACCCCCCCATCTAAAATCCAAGGTGGGTGAGGAAGTGGGAGGGTAAGAGATTTTGTGTGTGTGTGTGAGAGTGTGTATGTCTTATTGGATCTTCACAACAACCTTCTAAAGTAGATTATTATCCTCATTTTACAGATGAGGAAACTAAGGCTAGCTGAAATTAAATTACATGTCCTTCCTACTTGCCTGAAGGGATGTGGGAGATGAGAAGTGGACTGAGAACTGCAAGTTGTGGCTTCTGTAGCCTTGGGGAAATTTAGTCTCACTTTCCTCATCTATAAAATACACCCATTTCAGCCTGGTCTAGTTCTTCGGGTTCAGAATTGGAATGAAAGGAGACACTCCTAGACTATCCAACAATTATTAAAAGGAGTTTTTCTTACTCTTGGCATAGAAAGGATACTTAGCAAGGACACAGCATTGATTTGGTTGACCTCAGATTCCTTGCCTTTTTTCCCAAGATAACCTTAATTAGAATCCCAACACTAACCCTAACCAGAATGGTAGTGATAATACCAAACTCAGCCCCAGTTAGTGCCTTCTATAAAATAAGGGATACAAACAAGATGATTTGCCCTTGCAAATTCTACAATCCTATGACCTCTTTGGGCCCTAGTTTCACCTATTATAAAACAGGGGTTGTTGATATCTCAGTAAAATCTCTTCCAGTTCTGACAGCCTATGATTCTTTTGGCATAGCTCTAATTGAACCCTAATTAGAGCTGTCTACCCTCTACAGTTATCTCCTGGACTTTTGCAGCAGCAGCAGCTAATGATTTTCCATACTGTCTTCAATCCATTTGCTGCACAGCTGCCAATTTGATTTTCCTAAAGCACAGATCTATTCAAGCTGAAATGTGTCTGCAGTACCTCTTTGCAGTATTTGACTCTACTCCAAAGGTTTTCAGGGCACTGCTTTTTAACTGTTTCTCATCCTAACTGGTCTGACTACTCCCCTTCCCTTTGTTTTTCAGTCTTCTGAGTGGTATCCAACTGTTCATGTCCCAACTCTTGGGTTTTTTTTGGCAAAGATACTGGAATGGTTTTCCAGTTCATTTTACAGATGAGCAAACTAAGGCAAACAGGGCTAAGTGACTTGCCCAGGGTCACACAGCTAGTCAGTATCTGAGGCTGGATTTGAACTAGGGAGATTAGTTTTCCTAACTCCAGGCCCAGCAGTCTACCCACTCTGCCACACAGCTAGCTGCCCCTTCCCTTTGCTGGACCATTATCCTTGCCAGAAGGCCTAAGTGTGGGTGTAACCCAAGGCTCTATCCTGGCATCTCTTCTCACCTGTCTACTCTTTCTCTAGGTCAGAGATTCTTAACCTAGAGGGAGATTCCAGAGGGCCTGTGAACTTAGATGAAAAAGAAAAATTCTATTTTTATTTTCAGTAACCTCTAACTGAAATTTAGTATTTCCTTCAATTATAGTATTTAAAAACATCATTCTAAGTATAGGCTTCACTATAGGCTTTGCCAGCCTGCCAAAGGTATCTATGATATTAAAAAAAAAAAAGGTTAATAACTCCTGCTGTGGGTGATTTCATAAGTTCTCATGGGTCCATTTAACAGTTTTATGTAGGTAACTTCCATATCTAGGAGTGTGCTGGTAAATGTTTAACAACCAGCTCTTGGGAGGGAGGGTATATACAACATACTTCTAAGTGTAGTTTGCCTTATTGACATTTTCTCCATCATTTTCTTAAGTCTAGAACTCAACAAAACAACCAACAGAGCCTTGATCTGTAGCGTTTGTCAGTTTCCAAGGCATAAATGTTTACACTAAAAATACTCACCCTGCTTCCACTGGTTCCAACACACTCTTGCCCAGATTGATAATATATCCAACCAAGTGTCTTCCCTGAACTCTAATTCATCATCACAATTGCCAACTAGACAGCTCGAACAGGATGAGCAATAGATATGGACAGACATATAAATAGATAGATAAATGGTATGAAGCAAATTCTCATTCCACTTCTCTGTTCCCAAAATCCATTATTGTCCTTAGATAGAGGAGAGATCAGATATTAAACTGTTAAGAATAGATAGGATATTTATGACTTTTACAGCACATATTTAAAATAATGATCAAAATCATATCTAAGAAAGCATAATCTGACAATATCATGGTAGGAATTCTACCACCTAGTATGTTAAAATTACTATAGTAGTAAGGCTCTAATTTAAAAAAATCAATAAAGCAATTAATAAAAATCAGTCTATCAGAAAATAAACTGTCATAAATATATCAATTATGTTAAATGTTTTGTGTAAAATATGCTCAAGCAATGAAATGGTTGTATTGAAACACATTATGTACATATAATATAAATATATACATAAACATAAAAACATACAGGTTCACTCTTGATCTGGTCAGACTGGAAAGAAACTAAGAAGAGGTTAATAATTTTACTTTATTCTAGTCTAGTTTTCTCAGAAGAGGATTGCGACTCCTACAGCATTCCCTAATCACCCTTCTTGCAGGGGCCGGGGAGAAGGGGGGGCAACTACCCCTTTGTCTCGATGGGTCCGTTGAGACAGGCACACCTAGTGCATCCCCTAAATCCCCTCAAGCCTCAGTTGGGGCTGGTTGAGGCACACACAGCATTCATGCATTTAACCCAAAGGTTCCCCATTCACTGATCAATGACCACCTGCTTTACATGGGCACAGACAAAGAAGGCATATTGCCAGCAATGGCCTCACTAGTTTCCATCACCCTATCCCTGTATCTTACTGTGCAATCACTGTGGACATTTATATTATTTATCATTACATAATGCGCAAGTGTGGTGAAGATGTTTTGAACCATAATTGTAGCGACTCATATCTAATACCTGAGAATGAGAGATTGTTATGGCAATGGATCCTGAACTCTAAGAAATACTAACAAAAATTCACTTTACACATACTAAAATCCACCTTACTTACAGTGTGTATATATGTACGTAACAGGGGTCATGCAGGCCCCATCAGTTTGTTTAGCTAATACTTCTCAACACTGAGGACATTGGAAACATGTTTCTGGGAATTTTTTTTTCACTTTTCCATAGACATTTCTCATATAAAATCTCATATATAAAACATAGATTTTGATAATACTGACAATGATACCAGCTTCTTTGTTAATGCTTAGTTTAGTTTTGGTATGCTAATGTAAGGGGGGGACTGACCTGCAAGAGTCTAGGGTTTAAGGACCTAAGAGAATTTGCCCTTACAGGTGAATTATACAGAGCGTATCCTGATACTCTGTTCCTTTTACCAGTCCAACACGAGGACACTTGCTTGTCCAGTGTTCTTACAGTCATGAATGTTTGAGAGGTTGGTTTTGTGGAGACAAAGAGCCTTTTAATTGGCTGAGGACTCATGCTGAAACATCCCATTTGCCTCCAGATGGACAGATGATAGACTGAGAGGGCAGACTGAGAATTTTTTTTTTTTTGCTCTTTGGAGGGCAGTTGGGGTTAAGTGACTTGCCCAAAGTCACACAGCTAGTAATTGTGTCAAGTGTCTGAGTCTGGATTTGAACTCAGGTTCTACTGACTCCAGGGCCGGTGCTCTATTCACTGCACCACCTAGCTACCCCGAGGATTTTTTTTTTTTAACACAGCCAACATGGGAATTTGCTTTTCTTGACCATAAACATTTGTAACAGGTCATTTATTTTGTTTTGTATTCCTTTCTATAGGAGACAGGGAGGAGGAAAAGAGAGGGAAAGAGAAGAAAACTGAATTTTAAAAAATGTATTAAAAAGAAACTTCAGCCATGCCTTCTGATTGCTTCTAAGATCAAATACAAAGCCTTATTTGGCATTTCAAAGCTTATACAATCTTTCCTTAGCTTCCTGGATATTGCCTATTGCCACTAACAAGGTAAGTGCAGGCCATCTCCCTCATGGATACACTCTGAGAGGTACAAGGCCATGCTCTTTTCCAAAAGGACAACTGTTCCACAAGATAAAGGCCCCTACCACACAACTTGGCCCTAGGGCTGTAATGTAATGCCAAGGAAAGGCAACTTCCCAAGGTTCAAAATATCAGCATAGGTGCTCTCCATTTTATTCAGTGACAAATTAAGAACAGAGAAGATCAAAATATGACATCATTCAAAATACAGCATTTACTAAGTGTGATTAAATAATCTCCAAGTACTACCCCACCCCAGGACCTTACATTCATTCAATCAATTACAAAGTCCCTGTTCTAAGTACTACTTCACCCTTAGGCTGTACCTTCATTTAGTCCATCACAAAGCCCCTCTTCTCAAATGGAGATTAGTTTCCAATCATAAGTAAAGTACATTCATTTGTTCAATCATAGAACACAAAAAGGTAAAAGTTCCCCACCCCTGGATCACAATTGAATCTACCCCAGAGTTACAAGTTTAAGCACAGCACTTAATACCCAAATGGAGGTCTTTTCTTCATCTAGACACAAGGCAAGGTCTCAGCAATCTCTGTTCCTGGGGAGACAAAGCCTAGCAAGGCCACAAGATACACCACCAGTCTCTTCATTAATTCATCCTCTGCCCGCAGAACAGTCCTAGGACCCCTGAAAACATTAGCAAAACCCTCTCCTAGAATTTCTGTAAACATACAACAAGAAAATCCTTCTTCAGGGCTTCTGAACCAACAGAAAGGTTCCCTGACCCCTGCAACAACAGCACTGTCCTTCACCAGTGGACAGTATTCACTCTCTGTCTGCAGGACAATCTCAGGAGCTCTTAACCAACAGCCAGGTTCCAGAACTTCTGCAACAACAGGATTGTCTTTCACCAGTGGACAAATCTGGCAAAACAACATCAAAACAGACAGACAAAGTACCAGCAAAACAGCCATGTCTCCTCAGTCCTTGGCAGCTCCGGGGGCAGGTCTCAAAAGTCCAGGGCAATTCAGAGTGGCCCTCAGCAATCCTCTCAGTCTCTCTCTGCCTCCAAAAGTGCTGCTTCCAAAAAGTTCTTCTGCCTCTCTCTTGTGTCTCTCCAAATCTAAGTCACCAGCTCCTCCCAGTTCAGGACTCTCTTTTCAAGTCAACAAGTCCATCCCACAAGTGGGATTAACAAACTCTGGGTTTTAACACAAACCAAAAAACAAGCCAATACAGGGGGATCTTTATATTCCATTACTATCACAAGGGCCTGTCACGTGCTCGCTCACCCTGCTCAAGAAGCTTTGGCTGCTTTCAAGATCAAATCTCCTCTACACAAGAGAATCTATATAAAATGACTCCAACTTCATTTTCTAGATATAATGCTTACAGAAGTCAAACACTCTATACTCCAAGTAAGACAGCTGAAACTTCTTAAATTTAAATAATTTAGAATAACCAGAACTGCTTAAATATTTAAACAGTTTAATTTAATTTTTTTAATTTATTTGAAAAAAAATTTATTCAATTTTAAATCTATTAAATTTAAATGTTTAAATATTCAGTTTAAGAAAGAAGATTGCATCAAGCTTCTTCTATAAGACAGGGTGATTAAAAAAGGGGGAGTCTCGTACAACACCTGCTATTGTTTCTGTTCCAAGCTCTTGATGCTAACTATTCCCTTTATGTACCAGAGCACATTAAGACTTCCAGCTAAGATAGAAAATAAATGGATTCTCTCCTCAATTCCAGTACTGCTTGGAACTAGAAACAGTAACTGGGTTTACTATACCTCTTGGGTAATACCTGATTTGCATATCCAGCCCAATTTTTCATAGATCATTGTCCTTCCGATCGCCCAACATCACAGTGATGTCTTAACTCATGGGTAAATTAGATTTAAGTGAGGCAGAATTTCATGAAGTTGTCAGCCTCACTCTTTCTTCCAGAGTCATCAAAGTCCAGTTGCAAGACAAAAGTCAGGATAGCTTTCTATTCGGTGGATGACCTTGGCATCTTCCACGTCTGACCAAGCTCTAAGCACTCCACAGCACCTGCTTTAGCCATGTTTGTGGCCATTGGAACAAATTGTTCTCGTACACCCATTCCACCAGGAAAAGTCTTCCCATTCTTGGGGTAGATACCCCACCTCCATTTGCTGATGGGCTTGAGGCTCATTGGTTACCCTTAAACTGGTTTGGCCCATCTGCTGACTTACTATGTTGTGACCTCTGTGCATGCTACAGTTTCTTGGACCCACAGGTGAGAGTTAAGTGCCAGGTAGACACCAAAGGTGGATGAGCAGCCCAGAAAAGGGCAAGTTGCCCTTATACCAGACATTCTAGGCCTCCTTGAACATGCTTCTTGAATGCACTTGTGACAGGAGAGAGAGAAGAAACCAAGCTGGATCCTACTAACAGAGAAACTCCATTTCTTAGAGCATAAAATCAAAGAAAGCGCCCTTAGATGAGCCAGGAAAAGAAAGCTCCTTAGCCTTGGTTCCCTAGGCAGGGTAGAAGGAGAGACAGGACAAAGAATGAGACAAGTAACAAGATACGTCAATAAGCATTAAGTGCTTTCATTATAAACTTATTTTGCTTATAGTTATTATATTCTAATTATGGATAATTTTAAATATTTTAGTTGAAGACTTTTGTCTTCAATGTCCCAGATGTTCCTGAGTCTACAGGTTGTCCCCCTCACCAATTTCTACCTCTGATTATCCACATTGTGTCCTTACTCCTTTCCTCTGCAGTCTTTTCTTTTTCTTATGGCCCTGAGGAAGTGTTGGGTACCCCAGAAACCAGAGTCTTGTGCTTCCATACCCAAGAAGAGAAAAAAATGAGGAATTCTCTATTCTTTCATTTGCTTGGATCTGTTTAACAGCATCTTGATTTCTCATAAAGTCATTAGCTTCCGTTTGCTCCAATCTAATTCTGAAGCAATGATTCTCCTCATTGAGCTTTTGAGATTCTTTTTCCATATGGCAAATTCAGCTTTTTAAGGCATTATTCTCATTGCCTTTTTGAGCCTCCTTTGCCATTTGAGTCAGTCTGTTTTTTAAGGTATTATTTTCCTCAGTCAGGCTGTGGACTCTCATTTCATAATTTTCTTGCATTGTTTTCATTTCTCTTCCCAGTTTTTCCTCCACTTCTCTTATCTGCTTCTTAAGGTCCTCTATGGCTTGTAACCAGCCTGTATTTTCCTTTGAAGCTTTTGGTGCAGGAGTTCTGACTTCACTGTTTTCCTCCTGTTCCGTGCTTTGCTCCTTTTTGTCCCAAAAATAGGAGTATATTGTTGGAATCTTCTGTCTGCTTTGTTTCCTTTGCCTGCTCATTTTGCCACTCAATTACTTGACTTTTGGGCTTTTTGCCACAGTAGGACTCTGCCACCAGACAGAGGAGCTTTTGTCCCAAACGCTGGGGTTTTCTCAGCTGCCAGAGGCATTAGATGGGCACCCTCTCTGAGGTCTCCACACACTCTGGCAAGCTGGACACACACCCCAGAACCTCCACCCTAGACTGCAATCCAGATCCAAACAGGTGAAAGCAAGAGCGATTACCCCTCAGACTGGTGCTAGGTCCCCCTACATTCTGCAGGCCAGGAGCTGAAGCTGTCATGTGGCACTGGCTGGCTGTGCAGGGGTCTCAGCGGCTTCTCGCCCCAGGGGTAAAAGCCATGCACTCCCACTTACTGGGTCCCAAAGTCCAAACTGCACTGACCTCTCACTTTGTCCTTTACATCTATGTGTTGATAAATCTGGAAATGGCCACAGCTGCTGCTGATCTGGAGTCCCTCTGGCCCGAGGCTGGTCAGGCCACCCTGGGGCTAAAGCCTTGGGGCTGGGCTCCCAGAGCACTGTGCTGGATTCCTGCCGGCCTGCCAGGCTGTCCTCAGCAGGAGGTTAGCTTCTGTGTGTCATTTTGTGGGTTCTGAAGCTCTAAAGTTTGTTTAGAGTCCCCTTTTTACATGGATTAGGGAGGGTGGAAGCCAGAGCTGCGGGAGGGTCGTGCTTTTACTCCGCCATCTTTTCTCTGCCCCCCAAAAATGAGGAATTCTCTGGCACTTGGGCTCTTCTCTGGTCTCTGCTCCTATCGGGCTGGGACAGAGGATAAGGAAATCCCAAACAGAGGTTCCCAAACTTATCTGACCCTCTGCCACCTTAAAAAAAAAAAATTTAGTGTCCCCCTGGAAATCTACTTTCTTTAACTCTAATGTTTTTTTTTTTTGAAAGTTGTGTCATTCAAAAAAAAAGAATTAAAAAAATTATGCCTCAAATTTAAAAATTTTTTTTAAATTTGGGGGGGGGGGTTTCCTGCATTGAAATTTTGATGATGGAATATTACATCATGTAACTGATAGTATGGAATTATAAACAGGTCATTAAATATACATATTCCTGCTAATACATGCTGGACTTCCCCACAACTCAGCACAGGTTGGGGAACAACACTTACTTCTCAGCGGACTTGACTACTGATTGTCTGTAACTTGCATTTTGTGTGTTTATTTGGAAAATAATGTATTCACTGCACAAAAGATGTATGACTGGTTTTTCAAATTTTTCTTCTCTTCTTTCCTTATGCTTCCACCACTCCCTTATTTTTATTCAGTTCTCTACCAATTGCACTGATTGTGAAGCAACTGATCCTCCCTAGATCATTACACCAGCCCCCAGGGGGCAGTATCGGCCACTTTGGGAACCTATGGCAGCTATTGGCCTCTTGGTGCAAAAGGGGGCCATGCATGCAAATCAAGACTTACCCAAGAGGCAAAGCAATCATAATGGCAAAGTGGTTTTTAGATTTTCAGGACTAAGGTGAATTGTGAAGATATAGGCTGTGGAGCATATGTATAGCGGTGGGTGGCATAGAGCCATCCTCTATCACCATCAAGTTAGAGGAACAAATGATAAAGGAAGAGTAAAATAAAAATAGCATTACCACTTTCTGATAGTTTATACAAATTGGTTTTAGCCTTAAGAGCTCTTGTACCCATGATTAAATCAGCTAAATTTGACTTTGATATTGAAAAATGTTAATTTGCTAGGGTAGCCAGCATTATCTCTGTAGGATTACTCATCAAAAGTGTCTGTAAATTTATAGTCTGAGATACTTTGATCATTAAAGAAAAGAACTAATATCCTACTTGAAACCGCTGGCAGGGCAGCTTGGGGGCAGGAGAGTTTCTTCTCTTCTTCTAATCAGAGGCCCACTAAGAACCAGTGGTTAATAGAGCAGTACTGTCCGAAGGACGGAGGGAAGGGAGGGGATGCAGAAGGAAGTTGAAAGAGTTCCTTGAATATAGTAACTCTTGGAATTTAGAGTAGGAATCTTAAAAGTGAAAAGGTGACCAGGAGGAGCAAGACAAACTAGGGTTACGGGAGCTGGGACCCCAAAAAAAGTCGTGTCTTAACTCATGGGTGAATTGGATTCAAGTGAGGTAGAATTTCATGACTTTGTCAGCCTCACTCTCTCTTCTGGAGTCATCAAAGTCCAGTGGCAAGACGAGTCAGGATGACTGGGTCCTGCCCAAATGAATTCAACCCAAGCCTTCTTTCAACCAAAGACTGAAGGTGTATTAAATATTAAATTGTAATACACTGAGGTGTATGAAAACACCAGTAGAGGGTGGGTGTGATTCTAAAATTCGGCAGTTTGGTAGAAGAGACTTAACACTTTTTATAGGAAATAGATCTGTGAGAAGTGGTCTAGGGAGGATGGGGTGGGAGTGGCCAGTTGGCTGGGAGATAACAGAGAAGGGTGGGGAGTGCCAGGCATCTGGACCACTTGGGCAAGGAAGAATAGGGTCTAGATAGGATTAAGAGTGAGAGGGGTGGCCGGGTGGCTCATCGAGTAAGAGCAATAAAAGCGCCGGCTCCAGTGTTGGGATGACCTGGAGATCGAATCCTGGGCTCAGACACTCAGCACCACACCCAGAAATAACTGGCAATATAACCTTGACCAAGTTACTTAACCCTGATTGCTTTAAAAAAGAAAAGTGAGAAGTGGGAGGGGGGATCCTTAGGTGACAGACAATGGAGGGCAGGACTAGGTTAGGGTTAACAGAATTGGGAGACAGCTCAGCTTGGGCCTCTACCCAGGCAGTACTTCTTGCAGTTACTGATCCACTTCACAGGCCAGGGTCATCTGTAGTAAGGTTACAATAAGAAAAATATGTTGCTGCACACTGTCCTTGGGGGGGAAAGAGCTTTTGCGCTATACCACCAAGGCCTAATACTTAGTTTACCTGTGGGCAACCAGTCAAGACTTCCCGGTTTCTGAGAAGAACCTTTGGGGAGGAAAAAAAATACTTAACAGAGAGCCTTTTCCAGCAAGTGGATAGCCGTGTTGCCCTTCTCCTTGTCACTGGAGAGGAAATAGCTTCTCAATAAATCATCCTTTGCACCTCCGTGAGTAGATGTCCAGTATCCAGACACTTAACTAATGTGAAAAAGTCAAAAGGTTTATTCCGAAAAGAAAATTACCATGATTATATTTTGGCTATGTCTGGCAGCTACTTTGCCCCTGCATCTATGAATTGTACATAGACTTGAGTGTTGCCACTAGATGCAGTGAGGTGTCTCTGGGGAAGTGAAAGTGGGGAGAAAGTGAGTGGCACCACGGAACAAGGCTAGTGATGAAAAGAGGGCTAGTAAAGTGAAGTAGAAAGGCAAAATAAAAGAAAGGAACCTGGCAGGAATTATGGAAAGGACTTTTCAGGGGTAGAATGATTTTCTAATCAGCCTAAAATCAAGTGGAAACACAGGTTTTTCAGAGAAAGAAAAACCTAGTAGTAGAGAAAAATAAGATGAGGGCATTTAGAAAGTACTGAAGTGCCCAGCAAAAATTATACACCAAAGCCCCCTAAACCTGCCAGAAGTAAAACCCTACGTCCCTGGAAACCACCTAATAGGCAACAATAGGGAGGGAGCTTTTCACCTGTGTTGCTAGAAATATACACTAGAAACAGGTCTGTTCTTCTTAGCCCAGATACCAGTCTGTTCTTGTTAGATAACCAAGACTTTAGTAGAAAGGGCAACACCTCCTTGGAACCATATTTTGTTCTTAGTAACACCTGGATGTATAGAAATGCATCTTGAAGAAGGCTCAAGGCTGTCTTCGCTATTGGGGAGGCAGTCACCAGCTGGATATTAAAAACTCCTAAATTGTAATTGGGACTGCTGTCTTGTTGTTTCTCAGATGTCCACTAAAGTAGAGAATGAATTAACGCCTTACTCAACAAAGCCAAGACAATAAATATTAAAACAGAAAGAAAACAATACCTAAAATACAAATAGACAAAAAAATTCCATAAATACCGAAGTCTCACTCTCTTCTTTTTTCTTTCTAGAGCACTTGGAGGGTGAGGGAAATGTTGGTGATCTAAATCCACCCCAAGGTCCCCCTTGTAAAGGAAATGCCAGTTTAAAGATCTTCCCTGCCCCTAGGCCCTTTGATCGGCTGAAGAGAATCTTTGAACTTTCCTTGATTTGAAAATATACTCTGCCCCCAACAGGATGAATGCGGTCACATGGAGCCTGTGGCAGGAGGCTTGGTTTTCAGGAACGCCCACACGTTGGTGCTTTGTGATTGGGCAGTGGGTCAAGAGGGTGGTTACATTGTCTGAGGCAGGAGAAGGCTATATATAAATCCCAGATGTGAGGCTTTGCCTCGGGGCTCACCTTGAGAAGGGTTGTGTGTGTGATTTGCCCAGAGGAGGCTCTGGGCAGCCGTTGAGAGCCCCCCCCGCCCCCTACCTTGGGCTTTGAAAACCTGGCCAGCTGTTGATGGGAAAGTTCCCTCTGTGGTAACTGATTTGGTCTGGATGTAATGGTCGGACAGTGTGGGGAAACCTGTCTGGTCTGCTTGATCTGTTTCTCTGTCTTGTCACTTGTGTCTGTATACTCTGAAGGTGGGGGTGCTGACCTGCGTTTACCCCTGAAGTAGGTGAAGGATATGATGTTGGACTGACAAAAAGCAAGCTCGCTCGTGAAGCAATTTTGAGTGACGTGGTGGTCCTGAATATGACAAGGATTGCCCGTTTTCCGTCAGTTTGTGTCAGCAGAAAGCTGAGAAGGGGAGCCTGAAAAGGCTTGCAAAGTTTTGAGGTCTCTCCGCAGGAAGGACATGAGGCGACAGACTGAAAGAAAAAGGGGGGCAATGAAGGTTCCACTCAGCATGCGTTCTCTTCCTCTCACTCTACCCGAAAGCAGAGAAGAACGGTCATCAAGGGCAAGTAACGACTGCCGATAAGCAGCACCACAAGCCGGCTTCGCGCTCAGAAGAGAACACTGCAGCTCCTCCTCGTGGTTACCTCCGTGCTACACTTTCAGCCACAATTCTCCAGTAACGCACTATAGAAATGATCCCTGAAAGTATAGTCTTGATTGACAGCTACAACCTCACGCCAGCACTACCAAGACCACAACCCTCCCACTCATGCCCACCATTCCA
>NW_027187397.1:0-55134 GCF_028583685.1 Petaurus breviceps papuanus | reverse complement strand
ACATGGCAAGAAACTGAAAACACCCTTGCAAGACTGGTTGCCAGAGATAAAGAAAAAGGAGAAAGGAAATGAGCATGGGGAAATGAAGAAAGAGAAGGAGAGAGGACATTGGTGGTAAGAGAGGGAAAGCAGGGAAGAAGGATGTAGAGGAAGAACCCTTATCTTTCCATCTTCTCCATAGGACTGGTATGATATACTTGGTCACAAGCTTTGCTAAAATCTAAGTAAACTATATCCACAGCATTTCCCTCATCTACTAGTTTGGTAATTCTATCAAAAAAGGGAATGGGTTAGTCTGACATTACTTGTTCTCAATGAACCCATGCCAGCTCTCATTTCTTCCTTTTCTGAATGTTCACCAACCATCTCTCATTTTTGTTTATTTTTTCCAGCAAAATCAAGTTAATTAACCTATTATTTTCAGACTCTTCTCTTCCCTTTTTTGAAAATCAGACACTTGTCCATCTCTAACCTTCTGGTGCACTCTTCCTTTTCCTGTGATCTTTTTTAAATGTCACTGGACATTAATTTTTATGAATTGCATCTGCCAGTTCTTTCAGGATGTGAAGATGTAGTTCATTTGGGCCAAGTGACTTGAATGCACTAGGTACTCACTATCACCTTACTTCACTCCTGTCACTCTTTCTTAATAGAAAGCTATAAGTGAAACATAATCCATGACCCTTAAGCCTTCAGTTTGTTGCCCAAGATGATAATTGTTGGCAATATTTTTTTAGGCTCTTTATGATTGTGTTATTGGAGCTCAAGTCACAAGTCACAAGAAACAAACAGTTGCCATCCATTTTGATAAATTGAGGGAAAATCTCAGTTCTGTCTTCGGGGGGGGGGTATGTTTGTTTATGTGTGTGTGTGTGTGTGTGTGTGTGTTTTCTTCTTGTCAAGGAGAACCTCAAATCTGTATTTGAGCAGTACTTGTATAACTGTCTTCTTCTTTCCCTTTCTAATCTGTGTTGCCCTCTTCTATTCCCTATTATCCTAACAAGGGTTAAGTCTCCCCATCATCCCAAATCCCTTTTTTTTCCCTTCAACAGATTTCCATATGACATATCCATTTATCCCCTCACCGCATAGTAAATGAAGCACTCATTTTGGAGTCATAAAGACCAGAATTCAAATCTGACCTCAGAAACTAAGTAGCTGTGCTCAGCTTGGAAAGTCACTTGACCTCTGCTTTCACAAAGTCCCTCAACTGTAAAGTGGGGATGTTGTTCCTCTGCAGTCATTTTCAATCATGTCTGACTCTTCATGACCCCATTTGGGCTTTTCTTGGCAAAGATATTGGAGTGGATTCCCATTTCTTTCTCAAGCTCATTTTATAGATGAGGAAACTGAGACAAACAGGGTTGAGTGACTTGCCCAGGTTCACACAACTAGTCAGTGTCTGAGGTTGAATTTGAACTCAGATCCTCCTGATTCCAGGCCCAGCTCTCTATCCATTGTACCACCCAGCTGTACACGTAAATGGTATAGCACATCAAAAACTTAGTAGATAAGTCTTAGAGAATCTCCTCAGGCTTAAAGTGGTTAAATGACTTTTCCACGGTCAGGTGGCTTAGTGTGAGAGACAGGATTTGAACACTGGTTTTCCTGGCTTTAACATTCTATGCATTAAGGGATGCTACTTATTTTCATAGGAATCTCTCTTCATACTATACAACACTACATCACCCCTTTTATCTAATCTGTTCTTTTTTATTCTATAGTTTTCTTTTTTTTGTAGTCCTTTGTCCTACTTTAGAAGGGAAAACAGTCCTTGTTTCTATTCATGCAGTTAGTTATTAGCTGGTTTTTTGAGAAATGCAGTCTTTTCCTTTCATATTACAGCAACTTTCCTCAACAGATGCTGAAACTAAAACATTCAGTTCTTTGTTGATCTTACTGCTATCTCTCCTGAGTTTTCTTGAATATTCACTATAGCTAGGGCTGCTAATCAGACTTATTTCTTTCCTCCAATTATCTGCCATTTGTCAAAGTGGGTTCAATCTGTAATTAGTATATTGCTTGCCAAAGCCCTAATGAAAACGGAAGCTATCTTCAGCTGTTAACTGTGAGAAGGTTTTATGTAGAAATCTAACTTCTGGTCACCTCTCACCTTTTCCTTTTTCTCCTTTCTCCTATTCTCAACTCTTGGTTCTTTGCTCTGCCATTGCATCCCAACCAAAAGCCCAGAATGTCACCTTTAAAGCATTTTTAGATTATTTTTCTGCCTTTTTTCACCTATCTGATGCTGTTTTTCTAGGTACTCTTAGCTTCAATTAGATGTCCTAAAAGTCATTTGGTCTAGTCATCTACCTTGGACAGATAATGTGGGTCAGACCCTCTTGGGATGGAGCTGGCTACGACACAAGTTGCATTTTAGTATCATTGAACCCCAGAGCTAGAAAGAACCTCAGAGGTCATCTAGTCTAATTCATGTTTTTTAATAAGAATACCCTCCACAGAATCACCAGAAAATGGTCATCTGATCTCTACTTAAAGGCCCCCATAGAAGGAGAAAAGTAGAGGATATTTTCAATGATCCTCTGATGACATGGTCTCCAATACCCTCCAAAGCCTTGATTCTAGTCTAGCTTTTAATGCCTTTTGTGACAAAGAGTGGGGAGAATTGGAAGTGAATCAGAAGACCCATTTACAATCTTGTGCAACCATTGACATCATCTCTCTGAGACTTAGAAATAATACATGCCCTATTGATCTCAAAGAATTGTTGTGAGAAAAATATTTTGTAAATTATAAAGGACTATTCAGATACATTTTTATTAGTTTTATTTCATTCCCAGAACCAAATACCACATCCAAATGTGGTACAACCAAAATAAATGATGGTTTCATTCTGAAAATTCTCTTATTTTTATTACTGAAATATTCATCTCTGTTTTTCCCCCAGTGATGAAAATTGCAACCAAGTACAGTAGTCTGTACACAATCTCTTCTATCACAATCCTGATCCCTTTGGACAACATAAACTTCTCTGTTGTATGCCTCGCCTGATCAAGTGTCTGTGATCAGAGCATCGCTGAACAGAATTATTTCTACCATCAAGCATTCCAAAGAATCTTGGATGATTTTGGTCTATAGAAGGGAGACAATTTGTTGGAAGAGAAACTTACAACTGTGTTTTGTTCTACCAAATTAAATGCTTTTTCATAATCAACTCATAGTAAGCCCAATAGGATCCCATATTCTCCACATCCTTTAGTAATTTGCACAATTATAAAGATGTGATCCATCACTGGCCTAAAGCCTTCCTTTTCCCTTACCCTCATCAAGGATGCCCTTGAATACTGTATATATGAAGCTCATAAATATCATGTATAGATGAGAAAGTAGACTGAGAAAAGGAAGAGAGCCATAGAATAACAGCAATCAGGAATAGTAGTAGTGAGAGGGAGAGTTTTTGAAAAGTTGAATAGGCTTGGTTGTATTTATAAGCAGCAGAGAAGGAACCAGTAGAGGAGACATAATTAAAGATCCTTTCTATGATTGGCAAGTCAAGCACACAGGGAGCTTTTTAGGCTACTTAGGCCTCCTTTTTATGGCAATGGAATTCCTTCTGTATAAAATTATTATAATCTTTCTATTAATATAATCTAATGGGCTGTCATGTGACATAAAGCTAATGTTCCAAAGTAATGATTAAACCATTTCCTCATAGGTGAGGTTGCTGAACAACAGATAAAACCATGGTTGACCATCTTTATTGGGATCATTATTGTAGAGTGGATTCTGTCATTTGTCTTTTCTGTGGTTTTCATCCTACGAGACAGAGGTAACTATGAGGGGGAGCTGAGGGCAGGGTTTACTCTCCAGAATGCTTGGACAGTTCTGAGAAGGAAGTTCTGGCTTCTTAACCATCCCTCAGCTACTGATGACTCTACCTCCTGGAGTCCCCCAAAATCTCCCATAGGTCACTCCCTCCAGATCCCTACCATAAAGTTACTCCACCCAACACACCCTCTCAAGGTCACTATTCTCCCCCATCCCCAACTTCCCCGTCTCCACATATACACAGTACCTGGTCAGAAGAGGGGCCCTGAAAGGTTTAAGAATTCCTATCCATCCATAGGTCTTCATCCTAAGATCACAGAATCACAGAATTTCAGTATTGAAAAGAACCTCAGCAGCAATCTAGTGCAACCCAAATACAAAATGAAGTACCACTATGACATACACAACATGTGATCCATCATCCAGACCTCAAAGGAAGGGAAACTCACTACTTCTCAAGGTGCCCCAGTCTATGCTTGGGCAGCTTTCATTATTAGGACAGACTTAAATTTGTTTCTTCGAAATTTCCATGCATTGTTTTGTGTGGTACATTCTGGGGCCACGTAGAACAAATCTAATCTCTCTTCTACAGGATAATCCTTCAAAAACTTGAAGACCACTCACATGACCCCCTCTTCCCCTCTTCTCTTCTTCAAGCTAAACATGCCTAGTTCCTTTATCCGATCCTTATGTGGCAAGGACTCAAGGACATTCACGAGCCTAGATGCCCTCCTCTGAACACTTAACAGATTATCAACATCCTTCTTAGACTTCAGTGTTTACCAGGAGTAAGGAACCTGTGGCCCTCTAGGTCCTCAAGTGTGGCCCTTTGACTGAATCCAAACTTCACAGAACAAATGCCCTTAATAAAAGGGTTTATTCTGTAAAACTTGAACTCAGACAACAGGCTGCACCCAAGGACCTAGAAGGCCACATGTGACCTCAAAGTTGCTGGTTCCCCCTAATGCTCTTCTGAGTATTTTTCCAGATGAGGGCTGGTGGAAGCACATTACAGGAAAATTATTCTCTCCATGGTCCTGAAAGCAGTCTCTTACTGAAGCCCAAAATCTAATTATTTTCTTCAGCTGCCACATCACACTGCTTACTCATATTAAGCTTGCTGTCCACTATAGGTAGTTTTTTTTTTCAGATAAACTGCTATCTAACCTGAGTCCTGTTCTAGTCTAGACTTTCTTTCCATTATTCCCCTTCATCATTATGCATTACAGTTACTCAGAAGTATTCTCTACACTCATCATGCTATTTCCCACCACCATGTATTTACACAGGCATTGCCCATATATAGAATGCACTCCTTACACACTGCTTCATTGGCAAATCCTTAATTGCCTTCAGAGCTTAATCACTTTTATTTAGCCAATGTGGATGAAGTCCCAACTATATAGGCAAACTTTCTGCTGTGTCCTGGGCTAGAGTGGTAGAAGTTCCTTGTCCCTTTCTTTAACCTCAATCTGCACAAGAAAGAAGGGAGAGCATTCCAGACATGGGGGACAGCCTAAGAAAAAGCATAAAGAGGGGAGGTATAAGAAATGATGTGTAGGCCAGTATGGCTAGGTGAGAGAGGGAGTAAAGGAAGGTCTGGAATATGTTTAGAGGATGAAAAGGTAGGAAGGGGCAAGGTTGAGAAGAGCTTTACCTGACACATATAGGAATTTACTGAGTAGTGGGGTGACATAGACCTTTGCTTTAAGGAAATCACCTTGGCAACTCTGCAGAGGATGGATTAGAGTATGGTATAATTTGAGAGGGGAAGAACAATTAGGCAACTATTGAATTATATCCAAAATACGTAAGAAAGAATATAAGGTGATTTAAGGGAGAGGCACTGCAAACTTGGAGTGGGGGAGGATATAAAGAGCAGAAGTCTTTCCTTAACTGATGGGGAGGAGAGGGATGGAGGAGAATAAAAGAGGCCAGTGTTGTTACTGTCACACCCCTTGGTACTTCTTTCAGGAAACATTCTCCAGGTCTTTCCCTGGTTATGGGAGATAAATGGAATCCTGGCTGTGATGTCAGCATTTGAAATTGGCCTTACCATTTGCTATCTGTGGATGTTGCACACATGTGGAGGTAAAGGGCTGCGGGGAGATGGGAAGGTGTTTTGGGGAGGGGAACAAGATGAAATTGGAGTCCAAGGTTCCACAATTCCTATGGAATTCTCCACTCCCATGTTGCCCTGACTTAGAATGCCTTGTCCAGCCCTGCCTTAGGTCTGTGCTTATCAAGGAGTCTGGGGCCTGCCAGATATGTCATGGAAGCAGAAATAAGTGACCCATACATGCCCAGGACAGGGCTCCAGCTGATGGACCTTGGGGTTTGACCCCCAGGACTTCTTTACAGAGAGAAATTCGACTGGATGGACTGGATCATTTGGATAATTTTCATGACCTATGTTGTTCTCTCTGCTGTTGAACTTGGGATTGAACTCCTATTTGTCATCTGTCTATGTCTGCTATATATGACCACTCCCTCCTTCTCCTGGGCCACTGAAAAGGTAATATGAATACAAGAGAGTATGCTGCTCTCTCTTTCTCTTTCATTCATCCTTCCTCTTTCCTTTCCTCTCTACCACTTTTTCTCACTATAATTGTTCCTGATTTTTCCCCTTTGTTTCTCCCTATAGAATTCTTTCCTCTCTTCTCTTTTGCTTGTCTCCTCTTTATGTTTCTGTCTCTGTCTCTTTCTGTGTGTCTGTTTGTCTCTCTCCCTGATTTTGTCTCTCTTTATCTCTACCTCTCTGTGTCTTTCTGTCTCTGTCTCTCACTCTGTCATTCTCTCTCTTTTTCTGCCTGTCTTTCCCTCCCATTCTGTCTCTCTCTTTCTCTGTCTCTTTTTTCTTCTCTCTTTGTCTCTCTTTTTCCTCCTCCTCCTCTTTCCTCTTCTTCTTCTTCTTCTTCTTCTTCTTCTTCTTCTTCTTCTTCTTCTTCTTCTTCTTCTTCTCTCTCTCTCTCTCTCTCTCTCTCTCTCTCTCTCTCTCTCTCCCCCCCCACCCCACCCCCACTGCTGAACTTGGGATTGAATTCCTACTTGTCATCAGCCTATTTCTGCTTCCTGCTGTAGGGGAGAGATTTTGAGACTTCTGGCTCTGATATTTGTTGATTATGTTACCTCAAGCAAATTTCTCATCTATCCAACAATAATTTATTAAGCATATACAACGTGCCAGGCAATGTGTTAAGTCAAAGTATAGACAGGGTTAATACTAGGGAATAGACAGTGAAGAAAATCACCTGAGAGAAGGCACAAGCCTTAAGGAGGATTGAGAAAGGTTCCTTTTGTTATGAGTCTGGACATTAGGAAGTCTGGTGCAATAGAAGGAAACTTGGATTTAGAATCAAGAGACTGGGTTTGAATCCTCCTTCTGCTGCTTAATGGTTTTGTGATCTTAAGCAAAGCATTTAATTTCTATGGGCTTCTGTTTCACCATCATTAAAGGGATAGAAGAAGGAGTCCACTCTTACCCCAAATAATGTAATTACAAAAGGCCCAGGCATCTCAATTGAATAAATCAATAGATATGATTAGGTTTTCGTAGATAAACATGGTATAACTATGCCCTGATATCAGGAGTATTAAGTGACTTTCCCACAACTGTGTAATTAAGCTATTAGTCATTTATAGAGAATTACAGGCTTTTGGCCACTGGAGAAAGGCAGATGGCACAAGAAACATCTTGTAATTGGCCAAAAGAATCAGACAATTCCTGGGCCCATGCATAAAAACAGTTAGCATTTCAGGGGTGAATCAGGGGTGAAAGCATTACAGTTCAAAGTTCATCAGTTATAGAGTCAGAAGCAGAGAAAACAGGCCCCTGAGAGGGAACTTTTCTCTCTCCTCCTCCCTCCACTATCCATTGACAGTAAGTATCAGGTAGTACATTCAGCTAGGAGCAGAAAGACTAGACCTGTAGGAGACAATGCCTCCAGTCTTGAGCAAAGAAACACACTAAAGACAAAAAGATGCAGAGATATTCGGGCAAGGGGAGTCACACGAGGACTCTGAGCAGAAAGAAAGGATTTCTAACACCAGATGAAGGAAAGAAAGGCAACTGCTCAGAAGGTGAGCCTTTGTAGCTAAAAGAAATATTGTCTATAGACTCTAGAAAGTCACAGAAGACCCTCAGAGCAGAGAGCTCTGCTCACCAGGAACTTCATGAGGCATCCATGAAAAAAAAAAGGACTTCTAGTATCATTAAGTGTGAGTTACTCCTTTGCCATATATGTTCTCTATGCATGCCTCACTACATCAGGCTCTCAACTTAAACCAACCCTTCCCATAATGTATTTGTGGGAGAGTTTTGTGTGAGAAATGTTTTATATGAACTAGTCTAGCAATACTCTCTTGATAAATGCCTTTGTTAAGAGCTAATTGGGGCTATGGACTGATTGTTTAAGGAAAACACACTGCTGGGGCTTACGAACAACAATATGAGAAGAAGAGCCCTCAGAGTTACTCCTAGAATACTGAGAACAGTAGTTGCTTCCCTCTGGGAACCCAAAACAATTAAGTGCCAGTTCAAGTTAGGGAGAATATGCCATGCATGTACGTAGTTATTTACATGTTGTCTACATTAGAATGTGAGTTCATTGATGGCAGGAATTATGTTTTTGTCTTTCTTTGTATACCCAGTGCTTAGCACTGCACTGGGCACACACTAAGTGCTTACTAAATGTTTATTGACTGATTTCCTCAGAATGTGTTACATCTAAAATGAAGAGCTTAAACTAGATAATGATTGCAATAATAAGAATAAATAGCTACCATTTAAATACTGCTTTAAGATTTACAAAGTGTTTTATATATTGCATCTCATTTTATCTTCACCACATCCCTGGGAAATGCTATTAATTTCTCCATTTTACAAACGAGGAAACTGAGGCAGATAAAAGTTTAGTGATTTGCCCAGGGTCACACAGCTAGTAAGTGTTTGAGGCTGGATTTGAACTCAAATCTTCCTTACTCCTAGCCCAGAACTCTATCTGCTGTACCACCTACCTGCCTTTCAAGTTTTTCCCAATTCTATTATATTCTTGTAAAAAAATTAGCTAAAACAAAACGTATCAGTTGCAAGGAAGGAGAAGAGGGTACAAGGTCCTGTAGCCCCTGTTTCCTGGCTAGTGCTTTAGTATCTCACTCCCCTTCTGGATTCCCTAGCCTCTGATGTACTTAGAACCCTTAGAACCCACATCCCTAATCAAACAATGGCCATTTTCCCTCCTTGTGTTCTGTGCAGTCTTGGTGATTAAGAGTTGTATGAAATGTGACTCGATCTCAGGTAACTTGCAGTTGTCTTGGTATGATGAGATAAATATATGAAGTAACATTGTGTCCATCCTCTGTTCTAAGAACAATCTCAGAATGTAGGGTCACAGCTCCTACTGCCTACCTTATGGAATCCAAACTCCATGGACTAGACCCCCAAAGGCCCCCCCTATTCAAGGCCCCCCAAAATCCAGTCCTAATGTATTTTATTTCCAATTGCCCCCATTCAGATACTCCATGCTTCAGCCTAACTGGTCCACTCACTGTACCCTGAGTCCAGCCTCCAAGCCTTTCCTTGCCCTCTTCTCCCTGACTTGAATGCCCCTCCCTTTCCTCCTCACTTCTCTAAATCTTATATCTATCCATCAAGGTTCAGCCCCAAACCCACATCCTCAAAATCATTCAGATCTTCAGAGATCCTTCTATCCTCTGACCTCCATTGCCCTTAATTCTATGGACCTCTCACTATGGACTTTATCAATCTGTGTTATTCATCTTTCTATACTTTTATGCTGTTTCCCCATATTGACTGAGCTCCCTGAGGGTAATGACAATCTCTAGTTGACTGTTTTTTCATCAAAAACTTAGCCCACGATAGGGTCTCACATATATTTCAGTCTCATTATATATACAGAAATATATAAGGAGAGGTGAGGGTATTTGTGTAAGAGCGCCTCTGAGGTACATCAACCAACTTGCACTCATTCTCTCAGACTGGGTCACCGGAAGGAAACTGATGCCTCAGGTTCTAGGGGTGATCCTGTAAGTGGCTACTCCTAACTCAGGAACTCTCATTGATGTGCTTACTACTGTTAAATCAGTCAATTCATTTAATTAGCCTTAAACCAAGGCATTTACTAAGAAGGATCAGTAATAGTTGGTATAAAACATTCCCCTCCAAAAAACATGGGGCAAAATCTTCAGCAAATACACAGTTTCCGTGGGAAGAATGAGTTCAAACTTACAATGCATTGCTGCTGAGGCACACATGTAGAATACACATGCAGCATAGTGTAACACATTTCCAGGCATCAAAATCCTTTCTTTTCATTCTTACTTTCTTTCCTTTGTCTTTTCTTCTGTCTCTTGACTTCTCTTTTTTTCCTTCTACCTTCCTTTCTTTTTTCTTTTATTTTCTTTCTCTTTTTTCTTTTGTTTTTCTGTCTTTCTTTTTTCTTTCCTTCTTTCTTTCTTTCTTCCTTGGTAAAATGTTCTTACAGCAAGGGCACAGATCTCTGCTGGGAAGGCTGTTCAGGTGGATTCCCCGAATTTCTTTTTTGAATCCATCTTCCCTGCAACATTACGCTTCAAGCTGCTTCTTCCCTCAGGCACCCACTCTGTATCCATGTCTGTCCTGGGGGAGGGGGAGTGTCTTTGCTCCTAGATGCATGTATTTTATCCTGTTGGCCCAATAGGTCCAGTGACTTGGTTGTTGGTTGGGGATGATGGAGGAAGAATAACCCCTGCTACCCCATCCCCACTCCCACAGGCTTCTCCCCAACAAAATAGTCTCAAGCTTGACCCCATATGGCTTGCTGTTTTTCTTTAGAGGTTCAAGAAGTGTGACTGATTCAGCCAGTCACAAGGGGTTTCCTCTGTGATATATTTTTTTCATCCAATGGCCAAGGCTTATAAGTCCTATAAAAATTGCTTAAGGACCTATTCAAACATTGTAAGGTTATAGTAAAAAAAAGTCCTCAACACTTGCTTTAACTTTGTGGTTGCATTTTGCATTCATTGATTGATTACCTGGTGGATTCTGTGCCTGTATCAGCAGAGGAGGGGAGGAAAACTCCTTATCTTGCCTAGTAACCAATAAGGATAGCACTAGGAAGGAAAACCCTAGTAAATAAGCAAAACATCTCTCCTTGCTTTTGTTGAAGACAGGATGCTGGAGATAAGGGACTGGGAGGCTGATTCCAATGCATCTCTGGTCTTGTGTCTTTCCCTAGATGAATGAGGCATATCATGCAGTATCATAAATGTGCTGACTTTACCACTGAAGTGTGACTCTGATGGGAACTCAAATCACTTTCTCCTGATTATCCCTCTGCTACTGGGTCACAAGAAGATTCCTTGAGTTACAGAAGACATTCTTTATCACCTTTATTTATCTCCTGTGGAGAGTGAGCCTGAGGAAGTTTGCCCTCTAGTGTGCATCTCCTCCCCTCAGGTCTTCCCATTCAAATCTGTCCTCCACACAGTGATCAAAATGGTCTTCCTAAAATTCGGTGGTCAATGTCATTGGCCTTCTGACTGTTGATGAATAAAAAATATCCTGTCTCCCAACTCTCTCGTCTCCATGCCTGGCATGATCTGCCTCCTCACCTCCATACCCTAGCTTCCCTGACTTTCTTCCAGCCACAGCCTAAAATTCACTTTCTGCTTTTCCTGGTCCTTCCACCTGTCTCCCAACTCCATCTGAGATTACCCTGTATATATCTTGTATCTACAAGCTTTTGTAAGTTGTCTCCCCCATTAGAATGTGAGCTTCTTGAGGACAGGGTCCCTATTTTTTTCTTTCCTTTGTATCCCTAGTGCTTAGCACAGGTGCCTGGCACATAGTAGGTGCTTAATAAATGCTTGTCGATTTGACTTGGCTTCTTCCTACCTTCTTGTCTTAACATTGTACCCCTCCTACCCCCTCACACTCTATAATTTAGCTGTACTAGCCTTGTCTTCCAAACTCCAATCTTAGTGTTCTCTCAGAAGCAGGTGCTGGTGCAGTAAAGTAGAGTGCTGGGCTGAAGTCAGAAGACTTGAGTGGAAACCTGGCCTCAGACACTTACTAGCTATGTGGCCTTGGGTGAGTCACTTAACCTTGTTTGCCTCAGTTCCCTCATCTGTAAAATGAGCTGAAGAAATAAATAGCAAACCCTCCGGTATCTTTGCCAAGAATACCCCAAATGGACTCACCAAGAGTTGGGCACAACTGAAATGACTGGGCAACAACCACAAAAATGGGGATTATAATAACTACCACCTCAAAGGGCTTGCTGGGAGTCTCAAATAAAATGATTTGTAAAAAGTGCTTAACACAAAGTAGGCACTATATATCTACTTATGCTACATATAAATGCTTACCACCTTCCCTTCTCACTGTGCCACTAGTTCATTAAAACAGGCTATTGCAGCAACATTAGCATTGCCCTTTGTCCCCACAACCTTTCAGAGGAAAATCAGGTTCATCACTTACCTGAACACTGAACATCTGAAACAACACACTGAACATTTATTAAGTGCCTACTATACAATCCTCCTATATTCAACCCATAACAAAATGGAAATTCATTCTACATCACTGAAAAGTGGCTACCAAACCTACACTTAAAGATACCTGATAAAGAAGAAGTTTACATTTTACTTCTTGAGGTAGCCCAAACCACTTTCAGAGAGTTTTCAAGGTGAGGAAGACTCCCTGTGGAGGGCAGCTGTGAACCTTGAAGGTTTGAGGCCAACCACTTTTGATGGGAGAGACAGGAATTCAGAACAAAGGATTTGAGGACAGAGTAATAGACATCTAGTCACTCCATCTAGGCTTTTGTTCAGGCCTTCTCCTACTCATTCATTCACTTGGCAGACCCTGAGGACTGGGGGCCTAAAGAAAGCTGTGGTGCCTCAGACAAGCCCCTTTGCAGGTGTGGCCCTCCAGAATGGTTTGAGGAATATTGAGGAAGAACATATCCCAATACTGGGAGAAATAATCACCTAAAACACTGATGGTATTAAAGAGGTTAGGGATACTGAAAGGATTGGGGAGGCTGAGGTTCTGGGACTGGGAAGGTGGCAGACATCTTGCATGCCAACTATCAAGTTAATCTATGTGACCCATCTAAACTATCACTGCAAATCCATCTTCACCCTGCAGCTACAGAAAAGTATAGCCTTTGGACAATGTGGAGAAGGGAATGAGGGGAGCACACTCTGGGAGGAGAGATGGGAAAAACCAAGTGCACCAAAGGAACAAGTGGGCCAAGGCCTGAGGCTAATGGGAAAGAGCAAAGTGTGGTTGGGGTCCCTAGGACCAAGAACCATCTCCAAGGTTTAACAGTTGATCACATTCAGCTACACACAAGAAGAATAACCTTCCACAGTTATGGATATATTAGTATTTGAGGACTTGAGTTACTATTTGAGTTTTCTGTGTCTTCTGAGTTCTTCAAAGCCAACACAACTTGACCTCTTCTTCTCGTATCTCTGGGGACTGCTCCACCCACTCTCCTTTAAAGGAAACACAGGTGATTCCACAAAGGTGATAGTGATAAGGAATGCTAGATAGGGAATGCCCCTGGGAAGATAAACTGTCACACAGAGGGGAATCAAGTATTTGTTGCTATCTCAAGAATCTTGCATCTCTCTAAGCTTCACTTGTACTTTACTTTTAATGGAATTAAATGCTGCCTTCTTAGAAATGGACTATCCTGCTGGTAAACTTCTGCAAAGAATATCCTGTGGAATTCACATTTTTCATTTAGCAGCTTCTGAATTTCTCCATCATTTTCATCAAACCAGTCTTGGTGTCTGTGTGTGTTCAGACCCAGATGAGTGAATACAATGCTGTACACCAAATTTCTAAAAGCTGCCCACTCTTTTTCTGCTCCACTGTTACCAGCTGTGTGTTGGCTCAAATTTCCCTCCAAGTTTGTAAGCACTCTAATCTGTTGACATTAATTCTTCTAGTAGCCATTTTGCCTTGAGGTCACCATTTTTTTTAATGCAAATATTTAGCTTGGAGAGGATAATTCTATGATTAGTCCAGCACTCTGCACCACACATTGCTTTTGTTATTCTCACATCCTGTCTATCTCTTCTCCTTACAATCACATAGTGGATTAAATGCTGATGTTTGCTGTGAGGATATGTCCATGAAGTTTTATTGTGTTTAGGTAAATGGAAGACAGTGTTGGTGATAAGAAGGCCATGAGATGCACAAGTTTTCAGTAGTAAGTGAGCATGGCTGTTACTATTTCCAACTCCTTTCCTCCTAAGGACTCCCTGCTATGTCTAGTAGTCTGAGCCTACTCCAGCATTAAAGTCACCCAGAATTATAAGCTTGTCCTCTTTTGACGCATTGATGATAAGGGTCTCCAAGTCTTCATTAAATTTTTCTTTGACCTCATCAGGGTTCATCATGGTGAGAGCATAGTACTGATGATGGTGGCATGGCATTTTCCTGAAAGTGGCAATCACATTGTCATGAATCTGTCATTCACTCCACTAGATAGGCATACAAGTTTGTTGACTAGGTTAGTTTTGATTGCAAAACCTACACCAGCTTCATGGCATTCCCCTTCACTGCAGTCACTCCAGAAAATCATGAATCACCTCAGATTCCAGTAGGTTGGCCTTCATTTGCCAACCTTGTTTCACTCAGGGCTTGGATGTGATACCTTCTGAGTTCTCTCACAACAAGAGGTAATCAACTTTCAGGTCTACTGGATTTTGTGCTGCCTATAAGTATAAGCACATTCCATGTAGCAATTGTGAGTGGAATCATCTTTGCAGAAGTTTTTGTACAATTTTTTGTGTTTTGACCATAGCATGGGATCCCTACCTGCCATGGTACTCAGGCCAGAATTAGGTAAGCACACAATTTTTAGGGCACCTTTTCTAGCCTCTTCCTCACTCCAGGAGGTGAACAATGTGATCCTTAAAAGGCTACTCAGACACCTAGGGGGCTGCTAAATCCCAGTGCTTCTTCCAATGAGAAGACCCTATGACGTGGGCTGCCTGTGTGCAAGGTTGTAACTACAACTCCTATATACCTAGACCTGCTGCTTTGTCACTTGCCTGTTGCCACATGACTTTGAGATAAGTAAAAATGGTAAAATTGTATGGGTGATGTCTTTTGATTCATGTGTACATTGCATTTAAGTGAGGCACAGTTGCACAAAATCATTGGCCTCACTCTTTCCTCCAGAGTCATCACAGTGCAATGGCAAGACATGGTCAAGATGACTGATGATGGCTCAAGATGTAGTGGATGACCTTGGAGTCCTAGATGCCTAACCAAATTCTAAGCACTCCACAGAATGTGCTTTAGTTGCCTTCACGGCAATTGTTTTCATCTACCCATTCCACCAGGGGCAATCTTCACATGCTTGGAATAGATCCCCTTGCCACTCCCTGACAGGTTTGAGAGCCTTCAGTTACCCTCAACCTGGGTTAGACTGTCAGTCAAAATGGTTTACTGGAGTGTGGCTGCTGCACATGCTACAGCTTCTTAGAACCACAGGTGAGAGTTAAGTAGAACAGGAGGACACCAAAAATATAAGAATTTTACTGCACTTTTCCATATTTCAATTGGATCTTTCTTAACATCAAACAATGTCTTCAAAATGTCATCTACTGAGAGCTCAGTCAATTCCATCTTTAATTCTTTAGGTGCCTTGGTGATATCAGCTAAGTGAGGCTGAAATGCTAATTTGAGAGTGATGTTATGATTCTCAAAATCAGTGAACTTTTCATTGTGTTCTCCAATTAATAGGTCTATAACATCTGTGTAGTCTTCAAATGATTCATATATATCATGATGATCTTCAATGACTTTTGCTAATCGGGGGAAATGTTCATCAGAAGTTTCCTTTTGAAGAAGTGTTATGGAAAAAGATAATCTTTTCCAAAATGCTTGGATTTTTTGCCATATATCATAAAAGACTTAGTTTTACCTTGCAAAGAAATATTCAAGTCATTTTGATTTGACATAATATCACACAAAAATGCAGTATTCCTATAGAAATCTTCTTTCAATAATTCACACTGCTGATTTTGTTCTTCATAAAATTTAACTATCTGTTCTTTTTTCCCCAGAATTTATTTATTTATTTTTAGTTTTAAACATTCATTTCCACAAGATTTTGAGTTCCAACTTTTCTCCCCATCTCTCTCCTACCCCCAATCTCAAGATGGCATGCATACTAATTTCCTCTTACCTCAGTCTGTCCTCCCTACTATACCTCCCTATCCCCCTATCCCCTTCTTACTTTCTTGTAGGGCAAGATGGATTTCTATACCCCATTGCCTGTATATCTTAATTCCTGGTTGCATGTAAAAACAATATTTTAACACTTGTTTTTAAAACTTTGAGTTCCAGATTCTCTCCCTCCTCACCCATCCCCATTGAGAAGACAAGCAATTGAATATAGGTTTATATATGTGCAGTTATGCAAAACATTTCCATAGGAGTCATATTGTGAAAGACTAACAATATTTCCTTCCATCCTATCCCACCCCCCATTTATTCTATTTCCTCCTCTTACCCTGTCCCTTTTCAAAAGTATTTGCTCCTATCTTCTTCCCCAATTTGCCCTCCCTTCTATCATCCCCCCCCTCTTATCCCCTTCTCCCTTACTTTCCTATAGGGTAAGGTACCCAAATGAGTGTGTATGTTATTCCCTCCTTAAGCTAAATTCAATGAGAGTAAAGTTGACTCATTCCCTTTCATTTCCCTGCTCTTCCCCTCCATTGTAACAGCTTTCTTTTGCCTCTTTTATGTAAGATAATTGACTTTATTCTATCTCTCTCTCCTCCCAATATATTCCTTTCTCACCACTTAATTTTATTTTTTAGATATCATCCCTTCATATGTGTATGTATGTATGTATGTATGTATGTATGTATGTGTGTGTATGTATTCCCTTCAACTATCCTAATACTGAGAAAAGTCTTATGAGTTACATAAACCGTCTTTCCATGTGGGAATGTAAACAGTTCAACTTTAATAAGTTCCTTATGATTTCTCTTTCCTGTTTACCTTTTCATGCTTCTCTTGATTCTTGTATTTGAAAGACAAATTTTCTGTTCAGCTCTGGTCTTTTCATCAAGAATGCTTGAAACTCCTCTATTTCATTGAATGTCCATTTCCCCTGAAGTATTATATTCAGTTTTGCTGGGGAGGTGATTCTTGGTTTTACTCCTAGCTCCTTTGACCTCTGGAATATCATATTCCAAGCCCTTCACTCCCTTAATGTAGAAGTTGATAGATCTTGTGTCATCCTGATTGTGTTTCCACAATACTCAAATTGTTTCTTCCTGACTGTTTGTAATATTTTCTCCTTGACCTTGGAACTCTGGAATTTGGCTACCATATTCCTAGGACTATTTGGGGGAAAAGAATCTTTTTCAAGAGGTGATCAGTGTATTCTTTCAATTTCTATTTTATCCTCTGGTTCTAGAATATCAGGCAAGTTTTCCTTGATAATTTCTTGAAAGATGATGTTTAGGCTCTCTTTGATCATGGCCTTCAGGTAGTCCAAAAATTTTTAAATTATTTCTCTTGGATCTATTTTCTAGGTCAGTCATTTTTCTGATGAGATATTTCACATTGTCTTCTATTTTTTCATTCTTTTGGATCTGTTTTATAATATCTTGATTTCTCATAAAGTCATTAGCTTCCATTTGCTCCATTCTAATTTTGAAGGAATTGTTTTCTTCAGTGGGCTTTTGGACTTCCTTTTCCATTTGACCAATTCTGCTTTTTAAGGCATTCTTCTCATTGACTTTTTGGACTTCTTTTGCCATTCGAGTTAGTCTATTTTTTAAGGTATTATCCTTTAGCAAGCTGTTAGTTTGTTTTTCATGATTTTTTGCATCACTCTCATTTCTCTTCCCAATTTTTCCTCTACTTCTCTTACTTGATCTTCAAAATCCTTTTTGAGCTCCTCCATGGCCTGCAACCAATTCATTTTTTTTTTGGAGGTTTTTGGTGTGAGAGTTTTGACTTTGCTGTCTTCTTCTGGGTGTGTGTTTTGTCCTTCCTTGTCACCAAAGAAAGATTCTATAGTCTGATTTTTTCTTCCTCTGTTTGTTCATTTTCCCAGCCAATTACTTGACTTTTGAGCTCTTTGTCAAGATAGGACTCTGCTTCCAGAATGAATGCTTTGTCCTAAATTTCTGGGGGTTTGCACAGTTATTGTCAGAAATACTTCTATGCACCTGTAAATTTTCAGTTCTTCTAAGGTGATATGATCAAAGCAGAGGTATTTACTCCCTCCTGGCCCTGGTCTGGTCTGTGAGTGACCACAAGCACTCTTTTCTGCCTCAGAACTATGAGAAGGACTCCCTCTCCACAGCTGCCACAAGCTCTGCTACATAAGTGCTCATCCTCACCCTAGGACTTCCACCCAAGACGGCAACCCAGATCCAAGCAAGGCAAAGCAAGAGAATCCTGCCTCGGCACTAGCAAAGAGATCCCTGAAATTGCCCTCTGATCAAGTGCCTGATTCCCTCACCTTATGTGGGCCTGGAGCTTCAGAAGCAGCCATGGCTGCTGCTGCTGCTGCTGCCCCCACCACCACCTCTGCCTCCCCCCAGGGCGGGGGCCAGACCATGCTTTTCTCTCACCAAGGCCCAACAGAGTTCCCCCACTGACCTTTTACTTTGTCTTTGGCATTTGTGGGTTGAGAAGTTTGGAAACCATCACAGCTTCCAGTGATTCAGTCCCCTCAGGTGTGCTCCTGCTAGTCTGTGCTGGTGTGGCCCACATGGGACTGTGCTCCATTCCCAGCCCAGTGCAATAGACACTTCCTGTCAGCCTGTCAAGCTGTCTTCAGCTGGAGATGTGTTTCACTCTGTCATTTTGTGGGTTCTGTAGCTCTAAAATTTGTTTAGAGTCATTTTTTACAGGTATTTGGAGGTGATTGGGGGATGAGCTCAAGCAAGCTCCTGCTTTCACTCAATCATCTTGGCTCCACCCTACCTATCTGTTCTTGCAGAGATAAAATTTTGGCTAACACCTGTCCCAGAGATAGCCAATACACTTTAGAATGATGCAGCAAATCCACATTGAATACCTCATCATTCAACTTTAGCATGTTACAAAATTGACAATGTCATGTTGCCCTTGCATAAATATAGTTAACAATACTTATAATGATGCAAGGTGTCACTTAATATAATAGCTTTAGCACAGAGATTTTGCTTATGCAAGATACAATGAAAAGAAATGAGAACATCTGTACCTATTAATACTTCTTTTATCTATGTAATAAATTGTAAAGGGAATGTAAATTTAAAGATCTTCCCTGCCCCTAGGCTAAAGTGCACTTGGAGCCTGGGGCTTAGGAGGCTTGTTTTTCAGTAGATACTTCTTGATTGGCCAGTGAGTCAATAAGGTTGTTACA
The DNA here is from genome assembly GCF_028583685.1 of Petaurus breviceps papuanus. NCBI lineage: Eukaryota > Metazoa > Chordata > Mammalia > Diprotodontia > Petauridae > Petaurus > Petaurus breviceps. The sequence continues at coordinate 35,941 of NW_027187397.1, read as the reverse complement.
TTCCTCTCCTGAGCCAGGAGAAGGCTATATAAGCCCTGATGTGTAGCTTTGTTTTGGGGCTCACTTTGAGAAGTGTTCTGTGATTTGATCAGATGAAACTCTGGAAAGCTGTTGTCCAGAGCCCCCCTGGCTTTGAAACCCAGATGTTGTTTGGTATGGATGTAATGGTTGGACAGTTTGGAAATCTGTCTACTTGATCTGGTTTTGTCTTGATAATTCTGTCTGTATATTTTGAAGTTCAGGATGCTGACCTTTTCCCCCTGAACTAGGTGAATGATACACATCTGACTGATTAAAGTAAGCTTGTTAACCCATTTTGAGTTGCTTTCCTTTATCAAAACAGATCCAAGAACCTATGTTGGCAGACACCCTGGGGACACTGGGGTGCTTGCTGCTACATAAACCCTCCATGTTTTCCTGGCATGGAAGGTGCACCATCTGTCATATACTCACTAAATTTACCAAATTCAGTCTAATTTCATGACAGTTATCTTGAAAGTTGTTGAAGATTCACTGTGTTCTATCCACAAGAGTAGCCAAAGCACTCTTTAAAGCAAAGAAAATCTTCCCTTATGACACAAAGTATAAAATCTGTACTAAGTCAGTAGTATCAGTTGATTCATCCAAAGCTATTGAATAATATATATTTTCCTTTTGAAGTAGTGCATGAAGTTGTTCTGTTAAATTGAAGGCTCATTCATGCTGCCTGTTAATTATGGTTCCCCTTCAAAAAGGCAATTGTTTGTACTTTGAAACATCAGGTTCTAAGCATTTTACAACTTTAGCAATGCATACTTTCACAATTTCTGCATCACTGAATGGCTTCCCTTTTTTCCCAAGTATATAAGCTACTTTATAAATTGCTTAAGAGGCATTATTGCCAAGTCTTGTCCCTGCTTAAAAGAATTGTCTTTGCTTTTGCTTTTCATCTTTTAATTTCTGCAATACAATCTTCCACACCTCTCCCTCTAATTTAAAGTATTTGTGGTCCTTATAAGTGCTGATGAGCACTGAATTTCTTTAATGTTGACATTACAGTATTACAGAGCAAGTAAATCATCTTATCTTTAGCAGAAACAACATAGTATTGCGATTCCCAATCCTCATTAAAAATGTATTTTTCTTCCTTCAAAGTTCTCTTGGTCTTCTTTGACATTATGGACTGTTAAGCAGACAGAATTTTACAACACTGTTGAGCTGTGCAACTGTTCACAAATTCCACTTCAAACAGAAACACAGTGTACTATTATCAAAAACTGATAACAGACTGGCATATGCAACCACCATAAACTCTAGCCAACCAGTTTCATGCATGGCACCAGTCAGGCAGGGTAAGTTAGAATTAAATAATGAGCATAGCAGCCGTCAATTTAGCCCTTATGGCCTACTGATGTTCTAATTGTATCAGTCAATCTGGGAGGATAATTTCATTAAAACTTATTTTATTCTTTTGTATTTTTAATACATTCATTTTAAAAATAAAATGGAAATATAAAAGATGAACAAAAATATATTAATAAAAATGAAAGGATTTGTTCTATAAAATTTTGATTCAGTCAAAAAACTGTACTTAAAGACCTAGAAGGCCACATGTGGCCTAAAAACCACAGATTCCCCACCCCTGCCTTTTTCCATCCCCAACACTGTCTCCTTAGCCCATAACATGCACCTCCTAGCCCCCAAGTCCCTCATTTCACACCTCCCATAAGATAAGTCTTCATCTTGCTCTAGTGGACTCAGTCCTAAACCTCAGTTCTTGGTCTGACTGGCAGCATAGAAGGGGCTTTCCACGGAAGAAGTCAATTCAATATAAAAGTCATTCTTGCTACTGGTCTCTGGATTATGTATCTCTGCTCATGCCATTGGGTTAAGCTTATCAGAAGAACACAGTCCCAGGATGAGGGGTGGGGTTTCAGGGGTGGGGATACAAGCTCCAGAGAACAGAAAACATAACTGTGACTGCAGAACCAACTTCTGGACCAAGTGGTACCCCCAGAGTCACCTTCTGCTACCAGTTTCAGGACAGGAGTGGATTTCCTGAAGTGTGAGGACACAGTGCACAGCTCTGCACAGGACAAGTTATAAAGATAAAGCAGTGGGGCTTATGAGGTAAGTCTAGCTTCCCTTCTTAGATCTCCTGACACTTATTTTGCCCTGAGTTCAGCCAGACAACCTGGTTCTCCCTCTTGGAAGAAATCAATCTTCCCTTAGTCCCAGATATCTAAGCCTCCCTGGTACCCACATATGACATCAGGAAGTTGATGCCATGACTTGCAAGTGAATTGGATTTAAGTGAGGTAGGGCTGTCCAAAGTCACCAGCCTAACTTTCTCCTCCAGAGCCATCTGGGTCAAGTGGCAAGATATAGATTGGGATGATGGGAGATGGCCCCAGATGTAGTGAGAGATCTTTTTAAGGCCTTTTTAAGCTAAGGTCTTTCCAAGTTCTCACTTTGACTGAAGCAGTGGCCATTCAGTGACTAAGGCTAGGTAAGAAATAAGCCAAGGAATGGCCTCTTTCACCTAATAAAAAAAAATTCACCTGGAAGGGGAAGACCCTCAGGGTTTCTGGCCAAAATAGAAACAGTTACTATTTACATTAAGTGTGAGCCATCAGGACCCAAACAGTGACCATTAAATGGGTTTTCACTGGGATCTATTGTTGGCCAATCAATGAGAGCCAAAGTGAATTTGTTTTAAGGTATGGTCTTTAGGAAAGAAATTTAGCCTGTAAAACCCCAAGATATCTTCCTAGGTTTCAGCCTTCAGAAGTTACATTCCTTTGGGCAAAGCACTGGCAGGTAAGAGTATGATACCTTATGCGGGCAGGGGGAGAGAAATGATGAAAGGGAAGTGAAGAGAAGGAAAGGGAAGGGAAGGGAGAAAGGAAGAAATAAACAAATGAAGGAAGGAACGAAGGAAGAAGCTAATTACCAAAGGTAGGAACAAAGGAAGGAAGGAAGAAACTGCATTGCCCAACTGGAACTGGTCAGTTGGGTCCCAAGTAAGGCAGCCTGAACTACTCATAGGTTGTTGTTTGTCCTTCCTTCTCAAAGAAGACCATGATAACAGGAAGGTGATGCCATGACTTGCAAGTGAATTGAATTTCAGTGAGCGATGGCTCTGTGAAGTCCCAAGCCTCACTTTCTCTGAGAAAGTGGCAAGATACAGACCAGGATGCCTGGAAATGGCCACTAGTCCCCAGATAAGAAATTAGTGGTGTATCGCTGTGCTATATCTTCCTTAGTAGAGAGATTCCTATGGACTAAGGCAGTCATAACAGCCTCCCTGGAGGGCCAAGGCTCAGCGAGAGGGAAAGAACTGAAAGGATGGAAAGGGTGAGTCCAGACATATCAGGCTGAGGAAAGAGTAGGAGAAGGAGTAAGGAGGTGAGTGGAAATGAACCTAGAAGAAGAGGAAGGGAGGAATAGCCTAGGAGGAATGGAAGGTGGATAAATCAAAGGCTTCACTTTCTAAGTGCTTCTCCCATTATCATGGGCCTGCCTGGGTAGGATGTCACGAGACTGATGCACTGACACAATCCCTCCCTGACATAAATATCCTCTCTCTGATGTATTCTCCCCTCAGGTATGATGGAGATTGTTAATCCTTCAAGCTCCTTTCTCTTCAGCTTACTCATATTCCTCTTCCTTGAGACTTACACATTGGCCTCAGGTAGGAGAATTTGTTTGTCTGGCTTTCCAGATTTATCAGTTTGGTTTGGAAAGATAAACCTAGGGAGATTTTGCCCTCTCATATCACCCCCATTACTTTCTAAGTCATTCCCTCATTAAACACCAACCCTTCCAATTACATCCCAGTTTCTCTTCTCTCCTTCCTGAAGCTTTCTCAATATCCTCATCATCCTGTCCTTTCTTCCCTGATTCCCTCCATGGACTCTGTCCCTTCACCTCTCCAGATGCCTTTCTCTCCCCCTTTATAGATTCCCCACTCTCCCTCCCACTTTCTGCATTTTCCCTCTCTGAACACCTCTCCCTTCTTCCTTTCTTCTTCAATAGAGAAGTTCTCAGTGATTGGACCTACAGAACCCATCCAAGCCCAGGTAGGGGGAGAAGCAGCCCTACCATGTCACCTTTCTCCCCAGGAGAATGCTCAGCACATGAAAGTGATTTGGTTCCGATCACTACAAATCGTGCATCACTATGAAGAAGGGGAGGATAAGTTTAAAGACCAAAGCCCTGATTACCGAGGGAGGACAAAGCTGGTGAGAGATGGCATCACTAGTGGAAATGTCACCCTGAAGATACAGAACATTAGAGCCTCAGACAAGGGATGGTATAAATGTCATTTTGACAATGGTTCTCATCAAGAAGAAGCTGTCATGGAGCTGTGTGTCTCAGGTGAGGAGCTAGGAATGTAGTTCTGGAAATCTGGAGCTCCTCTATGAAGGGTTGGGAGAGTGTTTTTCCCATCTGAGTCATGACAACTTGGGGCTAGTGGCCAGAGGAGGCAGTGGAGGCCCTACTTGGGGTCTGAAACACAGAAACGTGGCAAGAAACTGAAAACACCCTTGCAAGACTGGTTGCCAGAGATAAAGAAAAAGGAGAAAGGAAATGAGCATGGGGAAATGAAGAAAGAGAAGGAGAGAGGACATTGGTGGTAAGAGAGGGAAAGCAGGGAAGAAGGATGTAGAGGAAGAACCCTTATCTTTCCATCTTCTCCATAGGACTGGTATGATATACTTGGTCACAAGCTTTGCTAAAATCTAAGTAAACTATATCCACAGCATTTCCCTCATCTACTAGTTTGGTAATTCTATCAAAAAAGGGAATGAGGTTAGTCTGATATTACTTGTTCTCAACAAAGTCATGCTGGCTCTTGGCAATCATTTCTGTTCACCAACCATCTCTTTCATTTTTTTCTTAATTTTCCCAACAAAATCAAGTTCATGAGCCTATAATTTTCAGATTCTTCTTTTCTCTTTTCTTGAAAATCAGACACTTGTCCTTCTCTAATCTTGTGGTACACCCTTCCTTTTACTGCAATCATTCAAATATCACTGGATATTAATATTTAGGAATTGCATCTGTCAGTTTTTTCAGGCCGTGAGGACGTAGTTCATCGGGGCCAAGTGACTTAAATTCATTAGGTACTCTCTTACTATCACCTTACTTCACTCTTATCATTTTTTCCTTCAAGAGACAGCTGTAAGGGAAACATAATCCATGACCCTTTGACCTTTAGTTTCCTGTCCAAGATGATAATTGTTGGTGATACTTTTTAGGTTACTTCTGGTTGTGTTGTTTGTGCTCAAGTCACAAGTCACAAAAAAATGAACAGTTACTATCCATTTTGATAAGTTGAGGGGAGCTTTCTGTTCTGGCATGTGTGCGTGTGTGTGTGTGTGTGTGTGTGCATGTGTGTGTGTGTGTGTGTGTGTGTGTTCTCTTCAAGAAGAACCTTAAATCTGTATTTGAGCAGTCATTGTATAACTGTCCTCTTCCTTCCCTTTCTCCTCTATGTTACCCTCTTCCATTCCCCATTATCTTGATGCAAGGTCCAGAATTCTCCCACCTAGGGAATCCTGCTTCTCCCTCCCAAACAGTGGGACAAGTTCAATACCAAAGGGTATTGTCAAGGAGCTCTAGTTTGATTATAGGCTGTAGTTTAATCAATTGGGTTAGTTACAATGGGGGCCAGTATGATGGATCCCTATCAATAGCTAAGATAATCTGCAGCCTGGGGCAGTGCCCAGATCATTGATGGATCCCTGCAAAGATCCCAGGAAAGCCCAGTGGTAATTGCAGAAAACAGACAAAGGAAGGAGGAGTAATAGAGTACATTGCTACTGATTGATGGATATTTTGGAATTTCTGCTTAGTAATGAGCTCATTTCAGAGTACGGGTGTTATGCCAATGTTATTGGGTGAATGTCTCAACACAGAGTTTGTGTACTGGTCACAAATTGGCACTGTGGCCCTGTTATGGTTGTTACTAGACATATTATGTGAGTTATGAATCAGTATCTAAATTATTATTTTAACAGGTCACCATATCTGGGCTTCCACCTTTCACAGAGTTTAAGTTATTGGCTTTTCACTTGTTACTGTATATTATGGCTTTTCCCCAATGAGGACCCCTCAGTCTCCCCTCCATCCCAGTCTTTTTTTCAACAGATTTCCAGGCATATCCATTAATTCCTTCAATATATTCAACATAGAGGCAGTTAGTAGTGCAGTGGATCGAGCTCACAGCTTGGAGGCAGAAAGACTGGAATTCAAATCTAGCCTCAGACACTTAGTGGCTGTGCTACACTGGGAAAGTCACTTGACCTCTGTTTTCATAAGGTTCTTCAACTGTAGAGTGGGGGTATTGTTGCTCTTCAGTCATTTTCAATCATGTCTGACTCTTCAGACCCCATTCAGGCTTTTCTTAGCAAAGATACTGGAGTGGTTTCCTATTTATTTCTCAAGCTCACTTTATAGATGAGGAAACTGAGGCAAACAGGGTTGAGTTACTTGCTCAGGTTCACACAGCTAATCAGTGTCTGAGGTTGTATTTGAACTCAGATTCTTCTGATTCCAGACAAAGCTCTCATCATCCAGCTGTCCATTTAAATGGCATAACCCATAAAAAACTTAGTAGGTAAGTCTTAAAGAATCTTCTATGACTCAGTGGTTAAATGACTTTTTTGTGGTCAAGTGGCTTAGTGTCAGAGACAGGATTTGAACACTAGTCTTCCTGGATTCAAGTCTAGCATCCTATGCCATAAGGGATGCTATTTATTTTCATAGGAGTCTTTCTTCATACTATACAACACTACTGCATCACTCCTTTTATCAAATCTGTTCTTTTTCAATCTATACTTTTCAATCACTGTATTCCACTCATGGCTTACATCCTGTTGGATTCCAAAAATACCTATGTAAGTATATTTATCTCCTTGCATTCTCTCATTATTGCCTTAGACTAGATGGTGTCAAGATATCTAAAGTTAAGAATTTTATTGATGATCCTCTGATGATATGGTCTCCAATACCCTCCAAACCCTTGGTTCTTGTCTAACTTTTCAATGTCTTTTGTGACAAAGAAGAGAACTGAAAATTAATCAGAAGACCCATGGACCCCATCTACAATCTTATGTGACCACAGACAAGACATCATCTCTCTGGACCTTACAAATAATACATGTCCTATTAACCTCAAAGGGTTGTTGTGAGGAAAGTATTTTGTAAATCATAAAGCAGTATTCAGATGAATTTTATTAGTATTATTGCAATTCCAAGAGCCTAACAGCACATCCAAATGTGGTACAACCAAAGTAGATGATGGTGAGGCTATCACATTCTCATTCTGGAAAATATCTTCTTTTATTACTGAAATACTCATTTCTCTGTATCTCCCCCAATAATGAAAATGATACTCTTTTTACTATCTCTTCTATCACTATGCTGATGCCTTTGACCAACATAAACTTCTTTGTTATATACCTTGCCTGATCAGTGTTTATGATTAGAACACTACTGAACAAGATTATTTCTCTTATTATGCCTTAAAAGGAAGCTTGGATGATTTTGGTCTATTAAGGGGAGGCACTTTGTCAGAAGAGAAGCTGAAAACTATGTTTTAGGGGGGTGGAGTCAAGATGGCAGAGTAGAAATAGGAGCTCCATGTGGCTCTGGCTCTCACCACCTCCAATCCATGTAAAAGGGGACTCTGAACAAATTTGGAGCTACAGAATCCACAAAATGACACAGAGAAGCTAACCTCCTGCTGAGGACAGCCCGGCAGGCTGGCAGGCATTGGCCAGCACAGCCCTCCGAGCCCAGCTCCACACCGAGGTTTTAGCCCCAGGGCAAGCCTGACCAGCCACAAGCCAGAGGGACTCCGGGACTCCAGATCAGCAGCAGCTGTGGCAGTCCAGAATTATCAACACATAGATGCTAAGGACAAAGTGAGAGGTCAGTGCAGTGTAGACTTTGGAATCCAGAAGTTGGGAGTATGTTGGCTTTTGCCCCTGGGGCAAGAAGCTGCTGAGGGCTGCTGTGCAGCTGCCACCATATGGCAGCTTCAGCTCCTGGCCTTCAGAGTGTAGGAGGACTAAGCAACCAGTCTGAGGGATAATCACTCTTGCTTTAACCTGTGTGGATCTGGATTGAGGTCTAGAGGTCCTGGGGTGTGTGACCAGCTTGCCAGAGCATGTGGAGGCTTTAGAGATGGCACCCAACTAACTTTAGAGATGGCACCCAGCAGCTGAGAAAACCCCAGCATTTGGTACGAAATTCCCCTGTCTAGTAGCAGAGTCCTACTGTGGCAAAAAGCCCAAAAGTCAAGTAATTGAGTGGCAACATGACCAGGCAAAGGAAGCAAAGCAAACAGAAGAATCCAACATTAGACTCCTATTTTGGGGACAAAAAGGATCAAAGCATGGAACAGGAGGAAGATAGTGAAGTCAGAACTCCTGCACCAAAAGCTTCAAAGGAAAATACAAGCTGGTTACAAGCCATAGAGGACCTTAAGAAGCAGATAAGAGAAGTGGAGGAAAAATTGGGAAGAGAAATGAGAACAATGCAAGAAAACTACAAAATGAGAGTCAACAGCCTGACTGAGGAAAATCACACCTTAAAAAATAGACTAACTCAAATGGCAAAAGAGGCTCAAAAAGGCAATGAGGAGAAGAATGCCTTAAAAAGCTGAATTTGCCGGATGGAAAAAGAATCTCAAAAGCTCACTGAGGAGAATTATTCCTTCAGAATTAGATTGGAGCAAATGGAAGCTAATGACTTTATGAGAAATCAAGATGCTGTTAAACAGATCCGGACAAATGAAAGAATAGAAGGCAATGTGAAATATCTCATTGGAAAAACCACTGACCTGGAAAATAGATCCAGGAGAGATCATTTAAAAATTATTGGACTACCTCAAAGCCATGATCAAAGAAAAAACCTAGAAACCATCCTCCAAGAAATTCTCAAGAAAAACTGCCCTGATGTTTTAGAACCAGAGGGCAAAATATAGGTTGAAAAAATCCACAGACCACCTCCTGAAAAAGATCCCAAAAAGAAAACTCCTAGGAATATTACAGCCAGGTTCTAAAATTCCCAGATCAAAGGGAGAATATTACAAGCAGCCAGGATGAAACAATTTGAATATTGTGGAAACACAATCAGGATAACTCAGGATCTGGCAGCTACTACACTGAGGGATCAAAGGGCTTGGAATATGATATTCTGGAGGGCAAAAGAGTTGGGATTAAAACCAAAAACCACCAGCACAACTGAGTATCATGTTCAGGGGGAAATATGGTCATTCAGTGGAATAGAGGACTTTCAAGCATTCTTTCCGAAAAAACCAGAGTTGAATAGAAAATTTGACATTCAGATACAGGAAGCAAGAGAAGCATAAGAAGGTAAACAGGGAAAAGAAATCATAAGGAACTTATCAAAGTTGAACTATTAACATTCCTACATGGAAAAACAATAATTGTAATTGATGAAACTTTTCTCAGTATGAAAATAGTTGAAGGGAATAGAAATATATATATATATGTCTCTATTGGAGGGTATACAGGTGTATGAATACATATGTGAATGTGTATGTATATGTATATAGGTATACATAGATAGAGGGCACAGGACCAACTTAATAGGAAGAGATAATACTTAAAAAATGAAATTAAGAGGTGAGAGAGGAATATAATGAGAGTAGATGGGGAGAGACAGAATGAGGTAAATTATCTCATATAGAAGAGGCAAGGGAAAATGGGTACAATGGAGGGGAAGAATAGGAAGGCAAAAGGGAATGGATCAACCTTATTCTCATTGAATTTGGCTTGGGAAGGGAATGAAATACACACTAAATAGGGTATCTCACCCTACAGGAGTGTAGGGGGGAAGGGGATGGGAAGGGAGATGATGGAAGGGAGGACAAGTTGAGGGGAGGGTAGTTGGAAGCACCCACTTTTGAAAAGGGATGGGATCAAAGTAGAGAACAGAACAAGTGGGAAGTGGGATAGGAAGGAGGGAAATATAGCCAGTCTTTTACAATATATCTACTATGTTAATGTTTTGCATTTGCTACACATGTACAACCTATACTAAACTGCTTATCTTCACAGTAAGGGTGAGTGACTAGGGAGGAAGGGAATGAATCTGGAATTGAAAGTTTTAAAATCAAATGTTTAAAAAAATAATAATTATAAATATATATATATATATACTATTATTAATACTATTTTACATGTAATTGGGAAATAAGATATACAGGCACTGGGGCATAGAGATCCACCATGCCCTACTGGAAAAATCAAAGGGGGTATGGGAGAGAGCAGATTGGAGGAGGGAATATCCTGTGGGACTGCTATTTTGGGGTGGTGGGTAGGGGGAAAATGGGGAGAAAATTTGTAACTCAAAATCTGGTAGAAATGAATGATATAAATCAGAAGTTAATAAAGCATTTGAAAAATGAAAAAAAAAACTGTTTTAGGGGCGGCTAAGTGGCACAGTGAATAGAGCATGGGCCCTGGAGTCAGGAGGACCTGAGTTCAAATTTGGCCTCAGATACTTGACACACTTACTAGCCATCTGACTTTGGGCAAGTCACTTAACCCCAATCGCCCTCCAAAAAGCAAAAAAAAAACAAAACTGTGTTTTGCTATTCCAAATCAAATGCTTTTTCATAATCAAAAGAAAGTCCAGTAACATTGCGTATTCTCTACATATTTTATTAATTGGAACAATTATAAAGATATGATCGTCATTGGTCTAAAGTCTTCCTGTTCCCTACTAATGCCCTCTCAAGGATGCCCTTTAACAATGTGTACATGAAACTCCTAAGTATTGTGTATAGATGGGAAAGTAGGTTAAGAAAAGGAAGAGAGCTATGGGATGATGGCAATCAGCGATAGTAATAGTGAGAATGAGAATTTTTGAAAAGTTGGTGAGGCTTGGTTGTATTTGAAGGCAGCAGAGAAGGAACCAGTAAAGAAGGCATAATTGAAGATCCCTTTTCTCTGCCTGGCAAGTCAAGCAGACAGGGAGCTTTTTAGGCTATTTTGGACTCCTTTTAATGGCAATGGAATTCCTACTTGATAAAATTATTATAATCTTCTTATTAATGTAGTCAAATAGGCTGTCATGTGACAGAAAGCTAATGTTCCAAGGTAATGATTGAACCATTTCCTCATAGGTGAGGGAGTCAAGCAAGAGGTGAGACCTTGGTTGGTCATCTTCATTGAGATCATTATTGCAGAGAGGGTTCTGTCATTTGTCATTTCTGTGGTTTTCATCCTACGAGACAGAGGTAACTATAAGGGGGAGTTGAAAGCAGCTCTCCAACATACTTGGGCAGATCTTACCAGGAAGGGCAAAAAAGGAGATGAGAAGTCAGAGTCCTGGCTTCTTAGCCATCCCTCAGCTACTAATGACTCCACCTCTTGGAGTCTCCAAAAATCTCCCATAGGTCACTCCCTCCAGAGCCTTACCATAAAGTTACTCCATCCAACACGCCCTTCCTCTCAAAGTCACTATTCTCCCCCATCCCCAACTTTCCCTTCTCCACATATACACAGTACGTGATCAGCAGAGGGGCCCTGAGAGATTTAAGAATTCCCTACAGGTCTAAAATCACTGAATTTCAGTATTGGAAAGGACTTCAGTAGCAATCTAGTACAACCCATATGCAAAATGAAGACTATAACACACACAAGTGATCCATCATTCAGACCTCAAAGAAAGGGGAACTCACTGCTTACCAAGGTAGCCCATTCCATGCTTCGGTAGCTTTCATTATTAGGACAAAGCTAAATTTGTCCCTTTGAAATGTCCATGCATTGTTTTGGGTTCTGCCTACTGGGGCAAACAGAACTAATCTAATCTCTCTTCTGCAGAATAACCCTTCAAAAACTTGAAGACTATTCATATGTCCCCCTGAATCTTCTCTTCTCCAGGCTAATTATAGACTTTCCCAGTTCCTTTATCTGATCCTTATATGGCAAGTATCCAAGGCCCCTCACCAGCCTGGATACCCTCCTCTAAACACTTGTCAGATTATCAACATCCTTCTTAGACTACAGCTCCTAGACTGAGCATTAATCCAGATGAGGGCTGCTGGCAACACAGTACAGGAACATGATTCTCTCCATCGTCCTGAAAGTAGTCTCTTACTGAAACCCAAAATCTAATTGTTTTCTTCAGCTGCCACATCACACTGCTTACTCATATTAAGCTTGCTGTCCACTATAGGTAGTTTTTTTTTTTCAGATAAACTGCTATTTAACCTGAGTCCTGTTCTAGTCTAGACTTTCCTCCCATTACTCCCCTTCATCATTATGCATTACAGTCACTCAGAAGTGTTCTCTACACTCACCATGCTATTACCCACCACCATGTATTTACACAGGTATTGCCCATATATAGAATGCACTCCTTACACACTGCTTCATTGGCAAATCCTTAATTGCCTTCAGAGCTTAATCACTTTTATTCAGCCAATGTGGATGAAGTCCCAACTATATAGGCAAACTTTCTGCTGTGTCCTGGGTTAGAGTGGTAGAAGCTCCCTGTCCCTTTCTTTAACCTCAATCTGCACAGGAAAGCAGGGACAGCATTCCAGACATGGGGGACAGCCTGTGCAAAAGCATAAAGAGGGGAGTTGTAAGAAATGGGCAGGACAGTATGGCTAGGTGAGAGAGGGAGTAAAGAAAGGTCTGGAATATGTTTAGAGGATGAAAAGGTAGGAAGGGGCAAGGTTGAGAAGAGCTTTACCTGACAAATATAGTAATTTATTGAGTAGTGGGGTGACATAGACCTTTGTTTTAGGAAGAGCACCTTGGCAACTCTGCAGAGGATGGATTAGAGTATGGTATGATTTGAGAGGGGGAGAACAATTAGGCAACTATTGAATTATATCCAAAATATGTAAGAAAGAATATAAGGCAATTTAAGGGAGAGGCACTGCAAACTTGGAGTGGGGGAGAAGTCTTTCCTTAACTTATGGGGAGGAGAGGGATGGAGGAGATTAAAAAAGGTCAGTGTTGTTACTGTCACACCCCTTGGCACTTCTTTCAGAAAACATTATCCAAATTCTTCCCTGGCCATGGGAGTTAAATGGGATCTTGGCTGTGATGTCAGCATTTGAAATTGGCCTTGCCGTTTGTTATCTGTGGATGTTGCACATATGTGGAGGTAAAGGGCTGCAGGGAGATGGGAAGGTGTTTTGGGGAGGGGAACAAGAAGAAATTAGAATCCAATGCTCCCCAATTCCCTGATGCCTTATCTTTCTCCTAATCATCCCACTCCCATGTTGCCCTGACTTAGAATACCTTGTGCAGCCCTGCCTTAGGCTTGCTCTTCAAGAAGACTGGGGCTTGCCAGATCTCTCATGGAAGCAGAAATCAGTAACCCAGACATTCCAGGACAGGGCTCCAGCTGATGGACCTTGGGGTTTGACCCCCAGGACTTGTTTACAGAGAGAAGTTCCACTGGATGGACCAGCTCTTTTGGATAATCTTCCTGGTCTATGTTAATCTCTCTGTTGCTAAACTTGGGATTGGACTACTTGTCATCTGCCCTTTTCTGGGTATATGAGCAATGTCTCCTGCTTCTGGGTCACTGAAAAGGTAATATGATCCCTTTTTGCTTCTCTCTTCTCTCTCTCTCTGTCTGTCTTTGTCTTTCTGACTTTTTCTCTCTGTCTCTCTCTCTCTCTGATGCTGTCTTCCCTTCCCTATCTCTTTCTCTCCTTTTTTCTCTTTCTGTCTCTCTGTGTCTCAGTCTCTCTTCTCATTCTTTGTCTCTGTCTCTGTCTGTCTCTCTCTGCACTCTCCCTTCCCCCCCCCTTTCCCACTCTCCTCCCAGACCATAAGCATCCTTTCCTAATTAATCTCCAGGGAAAGCCAAAATTGGTCGGATATCCTGCCCCTGAAAAGATTTCCTGCTGTAGAGGAGAGATGTGTCTTAGAGAGAGGACGGGTGTCTCTGAAAACTGGCTCTAATATTTACTTTTTATGTGACCTCAGGCAAGTTTCTCATTAATCTATCAATCAACACACATTTATTAAGTATGTATTACTGCTGGGCACTGTGCTTAGTCAAAGTATAGACCAGGATAAATGTAGTGAATAGACAGTGAAGTTAATCACCAGAGGGAAAGCACAAGCCTTAAGGAGGATTCAGAAAGGTTCCTTTTGTTATGAATCCTGACACCAGGAAGTCTGGAGCAACAGAAAGAAAATTAGCTAAAACAAAACTTAGCAGTTTCAAGGGAGTAGGAGAGGGTATGAGGCCCTACAATCCCTGTTTCCTGGCTAGTGTTTTAGTATCTCAGTCCCCTTCTGGATTCCCTAGCCTCTGATGGACTTAGAACCCTTAGAACCCACATCCCTCAATCCACTCAACCAAAGTCTGTGTTCCCTCCCTGTGTTCTGGGCAGTCTGAGTGATTAAGAGTTGTATGAGATGTGACTCACTCTCAGGTAACATACAGTTGTATTGGTGAGACAAGATAAACATATGAAATAACATCATGTCCATCCTCTGCTCTGAGGACCATCTGTGACCCCTAGTGCCAACAGTATAGAATCCAAACTCCATAGACTAGCATTCAAGGCCACCCAAAATCCATTCCAATATACTTTATTTCCAATTGCCCCCATTCACATACTCTATGCTTCAGCCAAACCGGTTCACTCACTGTGCCCTGAGTCCAACCTCCAAGCCTTTCCTTGCCCTCTTCTCCTTGACTTGAATGTTCCTCCCTTTCCTCCTCATTTCTCCAAATCTTATCTATCCATCAAGGTTCAGCCCCAAACCCACATCTTCAAAATCACTCAGATCTTCAGAGATCCTTCTATCCTATGCCTTCCTTTGCCCTTAATTGTATGGACCTCTCACTATGGACTTTATCAACCTGTGTTATTCATCTTTCTATACATTTATATTATGTTTCCCCAGATTGACTGAGCTCCCTAAGGAAAATGACAATCTCTACTCTACAACTTAGTCCACGATAGAGTCTTACAAATATTTCAGCCTCAGTATGTATGCAGAAATCTTTAAAGAGAGGTGAGGGTATTTGTGTAAGAGACCCTCTGGGGTACATCCAACATGCACTCATTATCTCAGATTGGGTCTCCTGAAAGAAATTGATGCCTCAGATTCTAGGGATGATCCTAACTGAGGAGTCTTCATTAATGTGCTTACCACTGATAATCAGTCAGTTCATTTCGTTAGCTTTAAACCAAGGCATCTACTAAGATGACTCAGTAATAGTGGGTATAAAACATTCCCCTCCAAAAAAAACATGAGGCAAAATCTTCAACAAATACACAGTTTCCATGGGGAGAATGAGTTCAAACTTACAGTGCATTGCTGCTGAGGCACACATGTAGTATACACATGGCATAGTGTAACACACTTCCAGTTATCAAAATCCTTTCTTTCTTTCTTTCTTTCTTTCTTTCTTTCTTTCTTTCTTTCTTTCTCTTTCCTTTATCTTTTCTTCTTTCTCTTGACTTCTTTCTTTTCTTCCTTCCTTTCTTTTTTCTTCCTTTTATATTCTGTCTTTCTTTTTTCTTTCTGTCTTTGTTTTACATTCCTTCCTTCCTTTCTTTCTTCCTCTCTTTCTCTCTTTCTTTCTTTCTTTCTTTCTTACTTGGTAAAGTGCTCTTGCAGTCAGAGCACAGATCTCTGCTGGGAAGACTGTTCAGGTGAATTCCCCTAATTTCTTTTTTAATCCATCTTCTGCATTATCTTATACATCTACATTATGCTTCAAGCTGCTTCTTCCCTCAAGTACCCTCTCTGTATCCATGTCTGTCCTGGCGGAGGGGGCTGTTTTCACTCCCAGATTCATGTATTTTATCCTATTGGCCCAATAGGTCCAGTGACTTGGTTGTTGGTTGGGGGTGATGGAGGAAGAATAACCCCTTCTACCCCATCCCCACTCCCACAGGCTCCTCCCCAACAAAATAGTCTCAAGCCTGAACCCATATGGCTTGCTGTTTTCCTTTAGAGGTTCAAGAAGTGTCACTGATTCAGCCAGTCACAAGGGGTTTCCTCTGTGATATATTTTTTTCATCCAATGGCCAAGGCCCTATAGTCCTATAAAAATTGCTTAAGGACTTATTCAAACATTGTAAGGTTATAGTAAAAAAAAAATTCCTCAACACTTGCATTAACTTTGTGGTTGCATTTTGGGTTCATTGATTGATTACCTGGTGAATTCTGTGCCTGTATCAGCAGAGTAGGGGAGAAAAACTCCTTATCTTGCCTAGTAACCAATAAGGATGGCACTAGGAAGGAAAACCCTAATAAATAAGCAAAACATCTCTCCTTGCTTTTGTTGAAGATAGGATGCTGGAGAGGAGGGACTGGAGGCTGATTCCAATGCATCTCTGATCTTGTGTCTTTTCCTAGATGAATGAGGCATATCATGCAGAATCATAAATGTGCTGATTTTACCACTGAAGTGTGACTCTGATGGGAACTCAAACCACTTTCTCCTGATTAGCCCTCTGCTGCTGGGTCATAAGAGGATACCTTGAGTTACAGAAGAGATTCTTTATCACCCTTATTTGTCTTGTGTGGAGAGTGAGCCTGAGGAAGTTTGCCCTCTAGTGTGCATCTCCTCCCCTCAAGTCTCCCCACTCAAATCTGTCCTCCATACAACTATCAAAATGGTCTTCCTAAAATTCAGTGGTCTGGGGCGGCCAAGTAGCAAGGAGTAAGAAGACATGTCAGGATAACATGTGGATCGAATCCGGGTTCAGACACTTATTACCCACCCAGAAACACCTGGCCATGTAACCTTGAGCAAGTTACTTAACCCTGATTGCTTAAAAAAATAAAATAAAATTCAGTGGTCAGTGTCATTGGCCTTCTGACTGTTTATGAACAAAAAATATCCTGTCTCCCAATTCTCTCTGTCTCCATGCCCGGCATGATCTGCCTCCTCACCTCCATACCCTAGCTTCCCTGACTTTCTTCCAGCCACAGTCTAAAATTCACTTTCTGCTTTTCCTGGTCCTTCAACCTGTCTCCCAACTCCTAATGTTTTCCATCTGAGATTACCCTGTATATATCTTGTATCTACAAGTTTTTGTATGTTGTCTCCCCCATTAGAATGTGAGCTTCTTGAGGATAGGGTCCCTATTTTTTTCTTTCCTTTGTAACCCTAGTGCTTGGCACAGTGCCTGGTGATGGGGTTCACAGGCTCTGGGAAGCCCCTTGAATTCTGATTGAATCTTACCACTTGATGAGTCATTTTCCTGAGGCCATAAGCCTTTCATTATAACTAGGCCCAAATCTCTTACTCTTAACCTAGCCTAGCCCTCCATTATCCAGCTATATCCCAACCTTGATCCTATCAAAATATCTAAACCCAAATCTGTTACCTTTAAAGTATTCTAGCCTTCCATTGTCTGTCATCTCCAGGTAGCCTTCAGCTATTTCCCATCTTTAATCTCATTACTGGAGTCTCACCTCAGTTCCCTCAAGATCCTCCTTAGACTCCTCCTTAAGACCCTCCACAAACCCCTCCTCTAGACCACCTCTAGATCACTCCCACAGTCTTTCTATATATAAGATGCATCTTGCCTCTGTACCTGGGCCGAGAATTCAATCTAGTGCAGACTCACTCTGTGTCAGATTATTCTGGCCTGCTTGTCAATACAAGCTTCATATATACTTAGACTCCTTAAGAGTCTACCCATTTAGGGGAATCTTTAATAAATTTTGCTTTACTTTGGCTGAGAGAAGACTTGAGTCAAATTCATTCGGCAGGACCTAGCATGTTGATATTTTGGGGCCTTGAACCCCCCTAAAGCTTAAAACTCAACACCTGGCACATAGTAGGTGCTTAATAAATGCTTGTCAATTTGACTTGGCTTCTTCCTTTCCCATCTTCTTAACATTGTGCCCCTCCTGCTCCCTTGCATTCTATAATCTAGCTGTACTACCCTGGCCTTCCAGACTCCAATCTTAGTGCTCTCCCAGAAGCAGATGCTGGTATAGTAGATAGAATGCTGGCCTGGAGTCAGAAGACTTGATTTCAAATCTGGCCTCAGACAGGGTATGTAGCCTTGACAGGGTACAAGCCCAAGGCAAGACCTTCACCCCTTACCACCAAAGAATTTGGACCCCATTTGTTTGAGGGGGAATATTCTCTGGGAGTCCCCTTGAATTCTCCTGGAATCTTCCCACTGGATGGGCATTTATCTGAGGTCATAAGCCTTCCATTACCCTTAATTTACCCTAGCTCTTCATTGTCTATTATCTCCAGATATCCTTCAGCTACTTCTCACCCTTAATCCTATTCTCTTGATTCCTGGCATCTGACCTCCAGTCACCCCAGTTACTGGCCACTCCCATAAAGACCTTCCCTGGACCCTTCCTCCAGTCACCCCAGACTACCTGACCACCTCTAGATCCTTTCCAGTCTTTCTGTATGTAAGATCCATCTTGCCTCCATGAAGGCACTCAGATTCAATCTAGCTAAGATTCTATCTGGCCCACTTGTCAATAGAAGCATCACAAATGCTCAGACTCCTTAAGAGTCTACTGAACATGGCCGATCTTTAATAAACATTTATTTTGGCTGAAAGAAGACTTGGGTTGAATTTATTCAGGTAGGATCCGGCATGTCAGTATTTTGAGGTCCCAAGCACCTCCTAAACCTCTACAGCCTTGGATGACTTAACCCCGTTTGCCTCAGCTACCTCATCTGTAAAATGTGCTGGAAAAGGAAATGGCAAACCCCTCTGGAGTCTTTGCCAAGAAAACCCCAAATGGGGTCACAAAGAGTCAAACACAACTGAAATGACTGAACAACAACAATAAAAAGGGGGTGATAACAACTAGCACCTCATAGGGTTGTTGTAAGTCTCAAATGAGATGACTTGTAAAAAGTGCTTAGCACAGAACCTAGCACATAGTAGGCTATATATACATATGTATATGTATGTGTGTCTAAGTACATATATACATATATGTGCTTATTACCTTCCCACTATGCAGCCTAGTTCATTAACATAGGTTATTGCAGCAACATTAGCATTGCCCTTTGTCCCTATAACTTTTCAGAGGAAAATCAGCCCTCATTCAGGTTCATCACTTGCCTGAACACTGAACATTTGAGACAATACATCAAACATTTATTAAGAGCCTGCTATATAATCCTCCTATATCTAGTCCAACCTGAAACCAAACAGAAACTCATTCTACAACATCACTGAAAAGTGGCTACCAACACTCCACTTGAAGACACCTGCTAAAGAAGTTTACTTTTTACTTTCTGAGGCATCCCAATCTGATTTCAGAGAGCTTTTAAGGTGAGGAAGATCCCCTGTGGAGGGCAGTTCCCAGCCTGGAAGATCTGAGGCCAGTCACTTTTGAAGGAAGAGACCTAAATTTAGAACAAAGGATTTGAAGAGGAAACAATAGACATCTAATGACTCCACCTAAGCTTTTGTTCAGGCCTTCTACTCATTCCTTCACTTGGCCACCTGTAAGGAACCTAATGGCATTCAAAACCTATTCAACTGAAAAGGCTACAATCCAAGACCAAAGTCAAAGGAGTATTGGTGCATAATTTTCTGTTTGCAGATGATTGTGCATTCAACCAGCCTCTGAAGCTGAGATGCAACAAAGTATGGACTGTCAGACCTGAAGGTTTGGTTAAAGGAGGCAAACAGGATAGGTGACATATTCTCTTAAAGCTACCTGAATACATACATGTATGGAGCCAGACAAAATCTGACTGAACAAAAGAATTAGAAAACTTGAATACATTTTAGAACCATCCCAATTCAGGGTGGCTGTGTCACTCAAATTTGTGATCCCCATGAATGTTTAATCATGGTATGAGAAAGGAATTTTTTTTAATTGAATAGGTGGAAAATATAATAAAATAAGAGAGTTGACAAAGTATCCATTGAAATTATGACCCAGGACATCTGTTTTCTTTACCATTAATATGCTGTAACATAGTATATGTCCAAAAAATATTAAGGTAAGAAAAAGCCCCATTGCTCAAAGTAGTGTCTCAGGTTACAGGTCTCATCCTTAATGGCCATAAAGTCAGCCCCACCTAGCCTTGTTGATATAGGAAGAGGTATTTTCTGAGTTTACTCAGAGAACAAAGAAGCTGTTTAGGTCCAGGATCTTCTTCTGGTTGATTAGTTCAGGATCTAGCCCTTATTGAGGTTATTAAATTGATAATAACCGATTATCAGGATCAGTTCTCTGCTGCTTGTGCTCATTTTGGGCTAACAATTAACACCAAAAGGACACGGGTATTCCATTAGTCATCACCTCACCATCCATATGTGGAACCACTGGCTGCAGCGAACGGAGAAGTTTTGAATGTTGTGGATAAGTTTATTTACCTTGGTAGTGATGGGGTACCTGGGGTCTAGGTCAATTTGTGAAACCAACTTGTAAAACCAGTCTGTGCAGTTGTAACTGCACTTTGTATTGTAAAATCATTATCTGTAAAATTCCTTTCCCAACCTTGGGCTCTGCCCTTTCCCCCTATCTCTGCACTCTGCCTAGGCAACACCCCCTGTGACCCCTTTGTTCTTATTTAATCTCTTCATGTCTCCTTGGCCTGGCCCAAATCTTATCTAAACTATGTACTAAAGTTCCTCTCAGTCAACTCTAACCTTTATCTATGCACTGAGGCCCCTCCCGTCTGGTCAGCCCTGACAATGGCAGCCCTACCCTTTAAAAGTAAAAGCATGTACCCCTCTCACTCGCAGGTCCCCTAAAGGACTCTTGCCTGCTTCTTATAGGAGCATAACAATAAACTTCTACAACTCTCACTCCAATTAAGCCTGAGACCTTGAATTCTTTCCAGAGCTATTGCAGGTTTTCTGGTCTTAGATAAGATCAGAATTCCTGCTGAACCTATTGGGATTCCGCAGGGACGTGCACATTGATGATGAGGTTGAAGCACACATTGCCAGAGTTGGTTCGGTGTTTGGGAGACTCAGAAGGAAAAAATGGGAGAGAAGAGGCATTAGCTTGACTACCAGACTGAAGGTCTGCAGTCATTGTTCTGACCTCATTGGTGTATGCTTGTGAAACCTGAACAGTACACCAGCACCATGCCAGGAAACTGAATCACTTCCATTTGAATTGTCTTAGGAAGATTCTGAAGATCACCTGGCAGGATAAGGTCCCAGACACTGAAGTCCTTATGTTGAGGTTTGGAGTTTAGGGGTGCTCAGGACCCCAAAATACTGACACTCCAGGTCCTGCCAAATGAATTTGACTCAAACCTCCTCTCAGCCAAAGTAAAACAAAGTTTATCAAAGATTCTCCATAATGGTTAGACTCTTAAGGAGGCTAAGTATTTGTGACCCTTGTATTGACCAGTGATCCAGAACAATCTGACATAGACTGAGTCTGATCTAGACTGAAGCTCAGTCCCTTCTTGGAGGTAAGATGGATCTTATATACAGAAAGACTGTGGGAGTGATCTAGAGGTGGTCTAGAGGAGGGGTTGGTGAAGGGTCTTGAGAAGGAGGAGGAGTCTAAGGAGGATCTTGAGGAGACTGGGGTCAGACTCCAGGAATGGGATTAAGAGTGGGAAATAGCTGAAGGCTACCTGGAGATGACAGACATTGGAGGGCTAGGCTACTTTAAGAGTAACAGAGATTTGTGTCTAGATAATGAAAGGCTTATGGCCTCAGGCCTCATCAAGTAGGAAAATTCGAGAGTTCAAGAGGGTTCCCAGAGACTATACCCCATCACTTACTCAAACTAAACTGCCAATCATTCAAACTCTGCTCCAGAGAACACAACTCCAATGGGCTGGCTATACAGTTTGAATGCAAAATGTATACTTTCCAAAAAGACTATTTTATGGACAACTCACACAGTATGGGTATACTGATGAGGTATGGGCTCTGGGAGCCCCCTTGAGCTCTCCTTGAGTCCTGGAGGTACAGGCTCTGGGAACCTCCCTTGGAATCTTGATTAAATTGTCTCATTTAATGAGGCATTTGCATGAGGCAATAAGCCTTACAGTTGTGGCTGGGTCCAGACCTCTAGCCTAGTTACAGATAACTACTAGCCTCCTTACTAGCCTAGCCCTCCATTATTCATCTACTTCCCACCCTTGAGCCTATCAAAATATCAATACACCCTTGAACTGGCCTAGCCCACCATTGTCTGTAGCTTCCAGCTACCTCCCACCCTTAATTACTCTTTGATCTCATTAACTCCTCCTGAAGACCCTCCCCAAAATGCCCTCTAGACCACCCCTATATTCCTCCCACAACCTTCTGTATATAAGACCCCATCTCACTCCATGTGGTGAGCAACATAGAGTGCCATAGAATAGTGAAGAGCGCCATAGAATGTCCTAGCACAGACTTAATCTGTGTCTAATGCAAGCGAACTTTTAATAAATTTTACTTTTCTTTGACTGAGAGAAGACTTGAGTCGAATTCATTTGACAGGACCTGGCATGTTGGCATTTTGGGGTCTCCAGAGCAACCCTAACCCTCTTAGTGGGTACCCTCTCCACATACCTCAACTCTCAAGGTCTCTCTTAAGAACTTTGAATTGATTGTGTGATGTGGTAGACACTGGCACGGGACCACTCAGCATGGTGTGCCCACATCAGAGAAAGTGCTATGCTCTATAAGTAAAGCAGAATTGAAACAGCTCAAAGGAAATGCAGTATGCACAAATTTGGAGATTCCACCCCAAATGTTCACATGGACTACTTGAGCCTCACCTGTGGTAGAGCTTTTCAAGCCCATATTGGTCTGATCAACCACAGTCAAACAAATTGAAACTTGACTCTAGCATAGTGATGTCATTTTGGTTCTCTTTGAGAAAGGACAACAACCAACCAATAATTAACATGGCAGACCCTGAGGATTAGGGGCCTAAGGAAAGTTGTGATGCTTCAGAGAAGGCCCTTTGCAGGTGTGTTAGAATGTGTCCTCCCACAATGGTTTGAGGAAGAACATTGATAAGATGGTGAGTGTCCAGAAGAAAGCAACCCAAAATGGTGAGCAGCCTTGAATGTACTACATAGGAGGACAGGTTGAAAGAATCAGACATGTTTATCGTGGGACAAAGAAGACTCAAGGGAGATAGGATTAAGGGTTGTCATTGGAGGAGGGATTAGACCAGTTCTGTTTAACTGGGGGAGGGGGGAGAACCAGGAAAAATGAGACTAACTTAGTCTTGATATAAGGAAAAACTTCCTAACAACAAAAGCTGTCCAAAAGTGAGATGGGTTAATTCAAAAGGTGGTAGGGCTCCCTTCATTGGAGCTGTTCAGGTAGAGACTGCACAAACCCCTTGTCAGGTATGTCATAGTGAGAATTCTTTCATGTGCAGGTTCAACTAAATTAGGGGTTCTTAATCTTTTGTGCCATGGACTCCTTGGGCCTTTGGGTGAAACCTAGAATCCCTTTCAGAATAATGTTATTGAACTTATAAAATATATAGAAATGCAAAGGCAACCAACTATACTGAAACATGTTTATTGAAATATTTTTTAAACAAGTTCACTGACTCCAGATTAAGAACCCTTGGACTAGAAAGATGCTCAAGTCTCTTCTAAATCCCAAATTCTATGATTCTGTAAATGCAGGTTAACAATCAAGAATTGACTAGAATTTAAGGGATTTTCTAACTCTAAATCAGATAAAGGTTTGAGATAGATACTTGAATACTGCTTGCAGGAAAAAGTGAGTTTAAAAGACAGACTAAATGCCTAAGGGTTCTAATGTTGAGCACAACTCTACCCTTCCCTCCCCCAATTGATCCAAGAGCAGGAATTTCAGCCTAGGGAAAAATCCCTGCTGGACATTTTGCCATTCTTCCCGGTCCCCTGCCCCACCCACCTACCAGATAGTCCCCATCTCCTCCTATTCTAGTTTCCCTGTCCCTCAGCCTAGGGTAAACTTTGCAGCAAGGGAAATTCAAATATACACTGACCAATCACTGATTGTAGTTTCAGCTTACATAACCTGACTATAGGAATCTCTTTAAAAACTGGCACATTGTCCATGCCAACTCACTGTCTGATCTGGGTATGTGACCCCAGCAGTCCCTCAGTAATAAAATCTACTTCCAAATTTCACTCTCAGGGATCTTTTGTCTTGCTCCTTTCAGCTCAACACTAATTAGCTGACTGTATGATCTAGGTTCCAAAAGACATTAAATGGTCCTGGTGTTGAGGTTCAGGGTACATCCCAAAATGTGGAGATACAAGGTTGGCTCAAAAGAATTCACTCAGGCTGTCTCCAA
Organism: Petaurus breviceps papuanus; assembly: GCF_028583685.1. Lineage (NCBI taxonomy): Eukaryota > Metazoa > Chordata > Mammalia > Diprotodontia > Petauridae > Petaurus > Petaurus breviceps. The sequence continues at coordinate 11,711 of NW_027187397.1, read as the reverse complement.
ATCAAGTGAAAGTATTTATTGCAGATAACAAAACATACCAAGCAGGCTCCTTTCCCCCTTAAGGGAGACACAGCTTAAGATAGACTCCAGCAATGGGGTCAGCCCCTCAATGGAGAGAGGGACCCCTCAAGGGAGAGGGCCCCTTTAGGGAGATGGTTCCTTAAGGGAGATGCCCCTTGCCTGCTTAAGGAGGACACTCCATAAAGGGTGATAGCCAAGTAAGGGGGATGCCCCCTACTTAAAGAAGGTGGCCACTTGCCAGGAGAGGCTATGGATTCTTATAGAGGAAAACCTGCCATGGGTGGGGAGATGATGTAACCAGGGACAGTAGTTCAAAAGTTTCAGACATTATCTATCATTATGATTATTCCATTGTTCAATTGGGGCAGAGGGGCTGGGGAGGGGGGGATTCGGTGCTGTTAGTTGTATTTCATTGATCAGCCTACTTAAATTTCATTGTCTCCTACTGTGACAGTAAGTGGTACTTGAGATATGGGCTTCTCAGTGACCGTTCTATTTGAATCTCCTCACTGGGACCAAGAATCCCAGAGCTGACAGAAGAAAAACTACATGTTCTGAGTACAATAACTTGTTGTTGACATACTAAGATAATTAAAACTCTAGTTCTGGAGTAAAATCTAATAAAAGATAGACAGATGGCTAAGCCAATTCCTTCTCTTTTTGAGGAATAAGTAGCATCTCAGATGAAGACTACAGCTAAGTAGGCAGTAGTAGTGAGAATCTAGTAGACAGGAAAGGAAATGGGGAACAACGGAGAGGTGGGGCAGACCTAGCAAAGCAACACAATAAAACAACCAGAAAACGCCCCCCCCCATGACTATAGTGATTCCCTATGCATATGATCGCACATCTGTGCTTCCTAACGTGTGACACCTAAGAGTATCTACTCTTCCCACCAACCACATGAGTACCTGTTGAAGAGTACACTAAAGTTTGTTGTTATTTCACTAAAATATGTTGCTTTGAACTAATTGTATATGACTGGCAAATAAAAGTAAAACCATCAGTAAAAACTTGTGAGCTGTGGTTGTAAGTATGCAGACCCAGAGAACACATTAAACCTAAAATAACTTTTCTTGGGGACTCACACGAAAGAAGGGGCTCCCCCAACACTACACATATTTAACCAAAATGTTCCTTTCTATAATTTCTGTTGCAGTCCAGGGGTGCTGGAAAACCCAAAATGCAAGGGTACAGGGAGAGTGTCTGCTTCAAAAGAACTGGACCACACAAACTTTCTTTCTGTCCAAGTAGTGAATGACACAGGTTGGGGTGGGCAAGATTCCTAGTGAGTCTGTACTGTTCCTAATGCCATTAAAAGCAGGCCCAGATTTTAAGAATCTGAGCATTTGATGAGGGTAAAATTGATATTTTATACAGAAAGACTGTGGGAAGATCTGGATGGTATTAAGTAGTGGTAGGTAGCCTGGGGTGGGCCAAGTGTAGACAACTGAGGGAGTTAAGGGGCTGGAGAGCAGAAGTGAAAGGGTGGTTAAAAGGATAATGACTGGGTGCCTCGGGGGATGCCAGAGATCTGGATTCAGGGGCTTTGGGGTCAGATCCCAAAGACATGATGGTCTTTTCTTTTTAGGTCCCATCCCCATCATTCTCCTCTCAAACAAATGAGATCCAAAACCTTTTAGGGTAAGGGGTGAAGGTCTCATCTTCCTGTGGGCAAGGGGCATCCCAGAGAGGAGGTTCACTGGAACTGAGCATAGGCTACCTCCAGGGGATGATTGGGTAAACATAGGCTGGTACCCACTGTTTGCCACCAACTATAGGTGAATGGTCTGTAGTCTGGAAGACACAAATATTATAAGCAAGAGTGACAAGCTAGTTTAATATGTAGGGCCCAAACATAGGGAGAAGTAAAAGTGATGTTAGAATGGGGGAAAACAAAGAAAAATAGAATTATCTAATCTTGTTACTGTCTCAAAAGTTTCCACTCTGATTCCAATTCCTTTAGGAGGATCTGATGCTATTGGGAAGTAATAATACTTTTGCAGGTAAAAGTTTTCCACCCCTGGATTCAACAGTTACATAAATGAATTTCCGGGAAACTGATTTTCATTCCAATTATAACAAAAGACTTGGGAGGATACTTAAGTAATGACAAGGCCAAATAGGTTACCTCCCTCTAAGAAAATTGATTGCACTGAAATTCTCTTCCCCAAACCAAACTGAAGATGTTTCTTATTTAATTTCAGTTGTTTGGAGATATGGAATGACTACACATTCAGGTCAAAACAGCAAGATCTCACTTGCATTGTGTTTATGTCTTTTACTGACCATTTGTTTTTATTATAGAAATTTGCTATAAAAGAATAAAGCAGGGACAAGATTTATACCAAGTATGACAGGATAAAACATCCTTAGAATTCAGATGATTCACAGTTTTCCAACCATGCTGTATCAATTCTACCTCATAGCCAGACTCAACAATAGCCAGGGGTGGATAACATTCCTTTTCAAAGGAACACGATGAGGAAACTGAGCCAGGAGGATCCCATCTTAGACTAAGGCTAAAATTGTTCTCTCAGCTTTTCCCAGTGTAGACCTCCACCTGTATCATTCTCTGCGTAACTTGTGGCATTTCTCTCAGATGGTGGATTACTAATTATGGGTGGATTATTATGATCCACCAGACAATTCAAAATAAAATCAGTTACAGTCCGAAGACCTTTTAACTCAAACAGCAAGTTTTCAGTAATCACAGCTTAGGGAAAAATTTACCAGGATTTACATCTCAAATTTAAATTTGTGCTGGTGTAAAAACCAATCATTAGAGATCATTTCTATGTACTTGCAAATTCTCAGCAAGCCAAGTTCATTGTTTAGGAGCTCCATAACCCAAACAAGCTTTTTGGCAAGTTTACAAATTAAAGGGGGATTGACAGGGACCCCAAAGAAGGAGCTTCCTATTCACCCTATCTACCCTTAAAGTTCTCTTGGAAGTACCCTTAGAGTTGCTGTGAGCTATGCCTTTTGACTAGCCCTGAAGACTGCTCTGAATGGGCAGAATCAAACTGGTAAACTGAAACTTGAAACAAACCCAATACCAATCAGGTAAGTTCAGTTTTGTTAAATACATTTCCAAATTACTTTACGCAGAAAATCAGCATTCCCGAATTTGGAAGCTGGTTGGCTTCTTACTGCCTTGACCCATGTATGGGTGAACCTGGGTGATATTCCAGGCTTTCTGGGTGAGCTACGTGGTGCTCAGGGGACAAGGATATCACCATTGGGGGCCCATTGTAGCTACTGCCCCTCCCTCCTTCTTTTCACCAGGTGGGGGAGGGTGACTCAAATTCCCTACTATTCTCCAGCACTCTGTTCTCTTATTCTGATCTGGGACAGGACGGGACAGTTGCCTCAGGTAAATGCCAGAGATCTGGGGCTTTGGGGTCCAGATCCCAAAGACATGGTCTTTTCCTTTTAGGGATCCAGATCCCAAACCCATCACTTCCACTCATTGTTTTGTTTTTTTTGTTTTTGTTTGTTTGTTTGTTTGTTTGTTTTGCCTTTTGGAGGGCAATTGGGGTTAAGTAACTTGCCCAAGGTTACACGGCTAGTTTTTTTGTGTGGGTGTTAAGTGTCTGAGACTGGAACCGAACTCTGGTCCTCCTGACTCTGGGGCCAGGGCCAGCGCTTTACTCACTGTGCCACCTAGCCACCCCCACTCATTGTTTTTAATTTTGAATTCTGAGACCTAGAACCTGCATCCACATAACAGTCTTTCAAATACTTCAAGACAAATATCACATCCTTCCTAAATTTTTTCTTTAAGCTAAACAGCCCCATTTCTTTGGTGTCAGAATAATAGTCAAACTAAGTCCATTTCCTCATTTTATGAGACTATTAGAGCGGGGGGGAAACCTGCAGCCTTGAGGCTACATATGGCTTTCTAGGTCCTTGGGTGCAGCCTTTTGACTGAGTCCAAGTTTTACAGAACAAATTCTTTTATTAAGGGGATTTGTTCTGTGAAGTTTGGATTCAAAGGACCACACCTGAGGACCGAGAGAGTCCGTGTAGCATTGAGGCCGCAGGTTCCCCACCCCTGAACTAGAATATTGGGCATTTGGAGACCAGTTTTCTGAGGGAAAGAGTAAAGCTTTCAGTACTGGCTTCATGAGTTTATAACTTTGGTTCTCTGTCCCCCAGGGCCTAAAGGTCCAATATGTTACATTTTACCTCTCTTCCAAGGTTCTCTTGTACCCTTAGGAGGCCCCTTATCTCTGCCATTAACTCAAACCCCATTAACCATGTTTCCCCAATTTGAAGAGTCAAACCACCCCAGTTCCTTTTAACTGCTTAACAGTCAGATTAATTTTTTTAATTAAATATTATGTTTATGTTTAGTTTACATCATTCATTTCCACAAGATTTTGTTACAAATTTTCTCCTTATCTTTCCCCTAGCCACCATGCCAAAACAGCAATCCCACTATATACCCCCTCCTCCAATCTGTTCTCTCCTATATCCTCCCCCATCCCCCCTCTGACTTTCCAGTAGGGCAAGATGGATCTCTATATCCCAGTCCCTGTATATCTTATTTCCCAGTTGCATGTAAAAAATAATAATAATAGTATATTTTTTAAACATTTGATATTAAAACTTATAATTCCAGATTCTTTCCCTTTCTCCCTTGTCACCCACCCTTACTGGGAAGATAAGCAATTCAATATAGGTTGTACATGTGTAACTATGCAAAACATTTCCATAGTGGATATATTGTGAAAGACTGACTATATTTCCCTCCATCCTATCCCACTTGTTCTATGCTCTACTTTGACCCTGTCCTTTTTTCAAAAGTGGGTGCTTCCAACTTCCCTCCCCACCAAACCTGCCCTCCCCTCCATCATCCCCCCTCTCATGCCCTTCCCCCCTACTCTCCTGTAGCCAAGATACCCTATTTAGTGTGTATGTCATTCCCTCCCTAAGCCAAATTCAATGAGAGTAAGATTGACCCATTCCCTTTTGCCTTCCTGTTCTTCCCCTACATTGTAACAGTTTTCCCTTGCCTCTTCTATATGAGATAATTTACCCCATTATGTCTCTCCCTATCTCCTCTCATTATATTCCTCTCTCACCTCTCAGTTTCACCTTTTAAGTATCATCCCTTCCTATTCAATTAGTCCTGTGCCCTCTCTCTATGTATACATGTACACACATTCACATATGTATTCACATGCCCATATACCCTCCCATATAGACAGATATATGTATACACACACACACACACATATACACATTTATATTCCCTTCAACTATTCTTATACTGAGAAAAGTTTCATAAGTTACAATTGTCATTTTTCGACGTAGGAATGTAAATGGTTCAACTTTAATAAGTTCCTTATGATTTCTTTTCCCTGTTTACCTTCTCATGATTCTCTTGTTTCTTGTATTTGAATGTCAAATTTTCTATTCAACTCTGGTTTTTTTCAGCAAGAATGCTTGGAAGTCCTCTATTTCATTGAATGACCATATTTTTCCCTGGAACATGATACTCAGTTTTGCTGGGTAGGTGATTCTTGGTTTTAATCCCAGCTCCTTTGCTCTCTGGAATATCATAGTCCAAGCCCTTCGATCCTTCAGTGTAGAAGCTGCCAGATCCTGTGTTATCCTGATTGTGTTTCCACAATATTCAAATTGTTTCTTCCTGGCTGTTTGTAATGTTTTCTCCTTGATCTGGGAACTCCTGAACCTGGCTATAATATTCCTGGGAGTTTTCTTTTTTGGGATCTTTTTCAAGAGGTGATTGGTGAATTCTTTTAACCTCTATTTTGCCTTCTGGTTCTAAAACATCAGGGCAATTTTCCTTTAGAATTTCTTGAAGGATGATTTCTAGGTTTGTTTGGTTTTTTTTGATCATGGCTTTCAGATAGTCCAATAATTTTTAAATTATCTCTCCTGGGTCTATTTTCCGGGTCAGTGGTTTTTCCCATGAGACATTTCACATTATCTTCTATTTTTTCATTTTTTTGGATCTGTTTAATAGTATCTTTTTTTTTTTTTTTTTGGTGTTAACACTTTTATTTTGTTTAATAGTGTCTTGATTTCTCATAAAGTCACTAGCTTCCATTTGTTCCAATCTAATTCTGAAGGAATTATTCTCTTCAGTGAGCTTTTGAGATTCTTTTTCCATCTGGTAAATTCAGCTTTTCAAGGCATTCTTCTCCTCATTGGCTTTTTGAGCTTCTTTTGCCATTTGGGTTAGTCTGTTTTTTAAGGTGTTATTTTCTTCAGTCAGGTTGCTGATTCTCTTTTCATGATTTTCTTGCATCATTCTCATTTCTCTTACCAATTTTTCCTCCACTTCTCTTATTTGATTTTCAAAATCCTTCTTAAGCTCCTCTATGGCCTGTAATCAGTTCATATTTTTCTTGGAAGCTTTTAGTGCAGGAGTTCTGACTTCATTGTTTTCCTCCTGTTTCATGCTTTGATCCTTTATGTCCCAAAAAAAGGAATCTAATGTTTGATTGCTGTGCTTGCTTTGCTTCCTTTGCTTACTCATGTTGCCACTCAATTACTTGACTTTTGAGCTTTTTGCCACAGTAGAACTCTGCTTCCAGAGAGGAGAGTTTTGTCTCAAATTGCTTTGGGTTCTTGCAGCTGCCAGAGCTATTAGTTTACTGCCCTCTCTGAAGCCTCCATCGGCTCTGGCACCTGTTCACACACCCCAGGACCTCCACCCTAGACAGCAATCCAGATCCAAGCAGGTTAAAGCAAGAGCGATACCCCTCAGAATGGTTGCTTGGTCCCCCTACAATCTGCAGTCCAGGAGCTCTGAAGCAGTCATGTGGTGGTGGCAGCCACACACACCTCAGCCACTTCTCCCTCCAGTGGCAAAGGCCAGACTGCACTCCCAGACTCCCTGTTCCCAAAGTCTACTCTGACCTCTCACTTCGTCTTTGGCATTTATGGGTTGATAATTCTGGAAACCACCACAGCTGTTGGTGATCCGCTCTCCCAAAGTCCCTCCAGCTGGCAGCTGGTTGTGGCTGCCATGGGGCTAAAACTGTGAGCTCACAGAGCTGGGCTCTGCTCCCAGCTGAGATGGACCCTTCCTGTTCAGCTGCAGGGATGCCTTCAGTGGGAAGTTTGTTTCTTTCTGTCACTTTGTGGGTTCTGTATTTCTAAAGTTTGTTTAGAGTTATATTTTATAGGTGGTTATGGGGAGAGCACCCAGAGTTTTCCTGTTTCTACACCACAGATTAATTTTTTACAAAGAAACATTTACTTCAAAGGAATAGCAAAAACAAATATAAACATTCCTCTCATCTCACCAATACCTTGGAGTATAATCCCTCTATACCTCCCTCCTTCCCTTCTCTGGGAGAGGGAGGAAGATTTGGTTCACAATTCCTATGTACTATTAGTCCCATCAAGCTCCAAGATCAAAATCCCCTTGTGTTCTTCTCTCTATGACCAGGCTTCTCAGGGCTTCACTGCTGAACAGGTTGCAACATCCAACCTAGAATACTGGACTCCAATGTCACTGTGGCCCAAATTTCCAGGTCTGGGACTTCACTACCTATACTTAGAACTAAAAAAGCACTGACTAGATAAGACCAAAATCCCAAGTCCAGTTCTCAGGATACATGGCCTAAAAGGAGGGGAAGGTGCCTCAGGTCCTTCCCCAATTACTGCATGATGCCACTCAGCCAGGGAACCCCTGGACACCACTAGGAGAACAGTACAGCTCCAGTCTTATAGTTTTAAAGATCTTCAGGTTTTTCTTTGGTTTAACCCTTCTTGACACTATTCTTAGAGCATCAGACCACTCTTTTACAGACTTCAATTGCCTGCTTCTATTTTCACCTTTCATGCATCTATAAAATCAGGGGGACTAACTGAATTGAACCTAAGATCTCTTCCAACTTTAAATACAAATCCTACCATTAACAGGATTTTTATTGAGCCAATCTCTAACTTTGAATGCTTATAGAGAGTGACCTGAGATGGGAGAATCAGTAATCAAGTAGTTTAATTAATGTTTTAGAGTGAGGAATATTTTCTTAGCTGAAGTAAAAACACAGGTTATATACTTAAATCACAACTGGGGAAGGAGGGCACATTATCCCTCTCCTTCCACCTCCTTGAGAAGGTGAACAATATGTTATAGACTATACATATGAAGTCATACAAAACATATTTCCATGTTAGCAATGTTGTTTTTTTTAAAAAACAGACAAAGAAAAGAAAAGGCAAGATTTGATCTGTATTTTCAAACTCCATCCATTCTTTCTCTAGAGGTAGATAGCATTTTTCATAAGTCCTTCAGAATTATCTTGGATCATTGTCCTGCTGAGAATAGCTAAGTCATTATTACTGTATACAACGTTCTCCTGATTCTGCTCACTTGACTTTGAATCTGTTTATATAAGTCTTCCCAGGTTTTTCTGAAACCATCCTGCTTGTCATCTCTTATAGCACAATAGTATTCCATCACAATCATATGCCACAACTTGTTCAGTCATTCCCTAATTAATGGGCATGCCCTCAATTTCCAATTCTTTGCCACCACAATTATACATATAGATCCTTTTTCTTTGATCTTTTTGGGATACAGATCTAGTAGTGGCTTTGTTGGGTTGAAGTGTATACATAATTTTATAGCCCTTTGGCCATAGTTCCAAATTGTTCTGCAGAATAATTGAATCAGTTCACAACTCCACTAACTGCATTAGTGTACCTATTTTTCCAAATCCCCTCCAACATTAATCTTTTTCCTTTTCTGTTATATTAGCCAATCTGGTAGGTGTGAAGTAGTACCTCAGAGTGGTTTTAATTTGCATTTTTAATCAATAGTGATGTAGAGCATTTTTTCATATGATTATAGGTAGTTTTGATTTCTTCTGAAAATTGCCCATTCATATCCTTTGACCATTTATGAATTGGACAATGACTCATAATCTTATAAATTTGATGCATTCCTCTATAAATTTGACAAACAATGACTTTATCAGAGAAATCTGTGGTTAAAAAAATTTCACCAGTGGGGATGGCTAGGTGGCACAGTAAATAGAGCACCAGCCCTGGAATCAGGAGGACCTGAGTTCAAATCCTGCCTCAAACACTTAACACAACAATACTAGCCCGGTGACCTTGGGCAAGTAACTTAACCCCAATTGCCCTACCTTCCTCCCTCCAAAAAGCAAAAAGAAAAATCTAAAAAGAAAATTTAACCAGTTCCCTACTTTCCTCCTAATCCCTACTTTTGTTTGTGAAAAAAACTTTTTAATTTAACATGACCAAAATTATCCATTTTATATCATGTTATTATTTAAATCATATCATTATGTCATATCTCTATCATCATAAATTCTTTCCTTATCCATAGATTTGACAGGTAAAATTTTCTGTGCTCCTCTAATTTGCTTGTGATATCACCCTTTACATCCAAATAAAGAACTCATTTTAACTTATCTTGGTGTATACAGTGTGAGATGTTGGTCTATACCTACTGTTGTTGTTCAGTCGTTTCAGTTGTGTCTGACTTTTCATGACCCTATTTTGGGTTTTCTTAGCAAAAATATGGGAGTGGTTTGCCATTTTCCTCTCTAGCCCATTTTACAGATGAGGAACTGGGGCAAACAGTTTTCTCAGCAATGTTTGTCAGATAGTGAGTTCTTATCTGAAAAGCTTGAATCTTTGGATTTATTAAATGCTAGATGACCATGGTCATTTACTACTGTGTTTTGTGCACCTAATCTGTTCCACTGATTTGCTACTATTTCTTAGCCAGTACCAAAATCTTTTGTGATACAATTTAAAATCTGATACCGCTAGATCATCTTTCTTCACATTTTTATTCATGGATTCCTTTAATATTCTTAATCTTTGTTCTTCCAGATAGATTTTGTTATTATTTTTCCTAGCTCTACGAAATAATTTTTGGTAGTTTGGTTGGAATAGCACTGACTAAATAAATAAGTTTAGACAATATTGTCATTTTTATTATATTGGCCTACCCATGAACAATGAATATTTTTCCAATTACTTACACCTGTCTTCATTTGTGTGAAAAGTGTTTCAGAATTGTGTTCATATAGTTCCTGGGTTTGTCTAGGCAGGGAGATTCTCAAGTATTTTATATTGTCTGTAGTTATTTTAAATGAAAATTTTCTGTCTTTTACTCCTGGGCTTTGTTGGTAAAATATAGAAATGCTGATGATTTATATGGGTTTATTTAACATGTTGCTACTTTGCTGAAGTTAATTGTTTCAACTGGTTTTTTAGTTGATTCTCTAGGATTCTCTAAGTAAACCATAATATCATCTGCAAATAATAATAGTTTTGTTTCTTTATTGACTGTTTTAATTCCTTCCATTTCTTTTTCTTCTCTTATTCCTATAGCTAGCATTTCTAGTACAATATTGAATAATAGTGGTAATAATGCCCATTCTTGCTTCCCCTCTAATCTTACTGAGAAGGCTTCTAGCTTATCTCCATTACAAATAATGCTTGCTGGTGGTTTAGATAGATACTACTTGTCATTTTAAGGAAAGCTGCATTTATTCCTATGCATTCTAATGTTTTTAACAGAAATGAGTGTTGTATTTTGACAAAAGCTTTTTCTGCATCTTTTGAAATAATTATGATTTTTCTTGTTTTTATTATTGATGTGGTTAATTACACTGATAGTTTTCCTAATATTAAACCAGCCCTGAATTCCTGGCATAAAATCTACCTAGTTATACTGTATGGATTTCGTGATATATTGCTGTATTCTCCTTGCTAGTATTTTATTTAAATTTTTTGCATCAATATTCATTAGGTAAATTAGTCTATAATTTTCTTTATGTTTTTGCTCTTCCTGATTTAGGTATCAGCACCATATTTGTGTCATAAAATGAATTTGGTAGGACTCCTTTACCTATTTTTCCAAATAGTTTATATAGTACAGGAATAAATTGTTCTTTACATGTTTAGTAGAACTCACTTGTAAATTCATCTAGTTCTGGGGAATTTTTCTTAGGGAGTTCATTTATGGCTTGTTCAATTTCTTTTTCTAAGATAGGATTATTTAAGTATGCTATTTCTTCTTTTGTTAATCTGGGCAATTTATATTTTTGTAGATATTCATCTACTTCACTTAGATTGTTGGATTTACTGGCATATAATTGGATAAAATAGCTCCACATTATTGCCTTAATTTCAAGTTTACTGTTGATGAATTCACTCTTTTCATTTTTGATATTGGTAATTTGGTTTTCTTCTTTTAAAAAAATCAAATTAACCAAGAGTTTCCCTATTTAATTGATTTTGAGCCTTGCCTTTGATTGTATTAAGAGTCCTTGTTGGAAACTGTGATATTAATGGCAATTAAAGATTCCCCTGTATTGGCTTGGTTTTCAAATTGATTGTGTTAAAACCCAGAGCTTGTTAATCCCACCTGTGGGATGGACTTGTTGATGTGAAAAGAAAGTCCTGAACTGGGAGGAGCTGGTGACGTAGATTTGGAGAGACAAGTGAGAGGCAGAAGAAACTTTTTTTGGAAGCAGCACCTCGTGGAGAGAGAGAGACTAAGAGAATTGCTGGTGGCCGCTTTGAATTGCCCTGGACTTTTGAGACCTGCCCCCTGAGCTGCCAAGGACTGAGGAGACATGGCTATTTTGCTGGTACTTTGTCTGTCTGTTTTGATGTTATTTTGCCAGATTTGTCCACTGGTGAAAGACAGTCCTTTC
>NW_027187396.1:0-12438 GCF_028583685.1 Petaurus breviceps papuanus | reverse complement strand
CTCCTCGGCCTCCTTGCCCCCTGCCGGCAAAGAGCCCTCTCGGCCCCGTCGGTGGTAATAGACATGCCCGTAGCCCCGAGACAACCCCTCTATCCCCCCCTTCCCAAGGAGGAGCCACCTACGGTCGACTCTCTTAACTTTCCAATATTTACAAAAAAATCCAGCAGTGATATTTTAGACCCTGGAGATGCAGCAACCTTGGAGGATGAGGCAGCTCGTTATAATGACCCTGATGGGCCCCTTGGACCTCTCCTCAACACAAGCCCCCTTCACATTTCTCCTCCTTATGTGGTTCAGACTTGTGCACCTGCCCTTCTTTCAACTGGCTTATCCCCTGCCACCCTCATAGAAGCTAGAAATCAGCTTTCCACCCAGGTTAATGAACTTCGTGAGGTCCTTGACCTCCAGAAGCAGTTTGTTCAGCTTTCTACTGAGCTCTCCTCCTTACAGAAAACGCTGCATAATTCTGTTCTCCTCCCGGCTTCAGGCCCCTCAGTTGGTCCTCCCCCGCCTCCCCGCCAGAAGGGACCCTCTCGTAAAACCAAAGATGTAAGGGTAACCTTTCCTGTAGTAACCTGCTCCGATAAGTCCGCCCCCCCTTCCGATGGCCCCTCCACTTCTGCCGTAAAGCCCTCCGCTACTGATGACTCACAAGAGGAATCGGATAGTGAGGGGGAGAATGAGAATGAAAACGAAAGTGAGGATGAGACTCATGCGGCACAAGGCGCTCCCCCTGCAGGGTTCCGTAAATTAGATTTTAAGACCTTAAAGGATCTGAACGCAGCAGTCAAATCTTAGGGACCTAATGCGCCTTTCACAATCTCAGCCCTTGAGGCCATGTCCCGTGGAGGCCATATGCTCCCTAGAGAATGGGTCCGTGTAGTTCAAGCAGTCCTCTCGCGAGGGCAATTCCTAACCTGGAAGGCAGATTTTTTCGATCGCTGCCAGTCCGCCGCTGCTGCTAACTTGAAATCTCCACGTTCGCCTTCTGCGAACTGGACTTATGAGAAACTTAGTGGACAAGGGAAATATGAGGCAGAAGACCTACAGCGGCGTTTCCCCGTGGGGCTTTTGGCCCAGACCGCCAACGCAGCCCTCGCTGCGTGGCGATCCCTGCCCAACACTGGCTCCCCCTTTGCCCCCCTTAATAAGATCGTTCAGGGAGGGCAGGAAGATTTTTCTGAATATGTCAGCTGCCTATTAGAAGCCACCGAGAGGACCCTGGGGCAGGAGGCTGCTAATGACCAACTTGTTAAGCGCTTAGCTTATGAGAATGCTAACAATGCCTGCCGAGCTGTATTACGGGGCAAATGGAGAGATAAATCCCTTGATGAGATGGTTCGTTTGTGCCGCGATATAGACCCCCTTGCTTCCAAAATGTCACATGCCGTGCATTTAGCTATAGGAGCGGCATCCCAAGTAGGCGGGCCTCCTAGAAATTGTTTCCGGTGCAGCCAGCCCAGTCATTTTGCCCGCCAATGCCCTGGGGACACCCCACCCTCTGCAGGCCCTCCAAAACAGCTAAATCAACCCTCCACTGTTTGCCCTCATTGTCGTAAGGGGAAACATTGGGCTAATACCTGTCAGTCTGTCACTGACGTGGACGGCCAACCTTTACCCTCCCATCTGGGAAACGGCCGGAGGGGCCAGCCCCGGGCCCCTCAACCCATTCCCTTTGTACAAGCCTCGGGGAACAACCCGTCTGCCCAGTACCCCCCCTTTGCCGAGCAACAACAGGGAGCGCAGGGGTGGACCTATGTGCCGCCTCCCCCACAATATTGAATCCGGAAGATGGTGTGCAGACCATTCCTACGGGTGTCTTTGGCCCTCCCCCACCGAATTCTTATATCTTTATTATGGGCCGCGCGTCCTCCACCCTTGCTGGCCTGATGATTCACCCCTCCCTGGTTGATAATGACTATACCGGGGAGATTCAGTTGCTTGCTACCGCCCCCTATGGCCTCGTCTCGATTGATAAGGGACAACGCTTGGCCCAGGCCTTGCCGCTCCCCCTGGATACTGCTTACCCTGCCCTTGCCAAAAGGCGCAGAGTATCCCGGCCAGGATCATCCCACCTGTACTGGGTCCAGGCCATCTCTCAGGAACGCCCTACTCTTAAACTCACAATACAGGGTAGGATTTTTGAAGGTATTCTAGATTCTGGGGCCAACTCTACCGTTTTGTCACAAGAAGCCTGGCCTGCTGCTTGGCCCTTGCAGGCCTCCATAACCCACTTACAAGGCATTGGTCAGTCCAGGAACACCCTCCAAAGCTCCCAATGGTTACCCTGGAAGGACAATGAAGGAAATGCTGGTACTGTCCGGCCGTTTGTGGTCCCTGGACTGCCTGTTAATCTCTGGGGTAGGGACATCCTTTCTCAGATGGGAGTCATTATGTGCAGCCCCAATGCAATTGTGGCCCAGCAGATGCTCTCCCAGGGATTCCTTCCAGGACAAGGCCTGGGAAAAAACAAACAGGGACGTTTGACCCCCATATCGACTGCCCCTAAGGTGGGTCGTGCAGGCTTGGGTTTCCACAACCATTTTTCGTAAGGGCCACTGGTCCCCCTGCACACCAGGCAGACAAAATCACCTGGAAGGATGACCTTCCCGTCTGGATCGACCAGTGGCCCTTATCCATAACAAAGCTAGCTGCAGCTGTGGAATTAGTGCAGGAACAACTGGCTGCGAGGCACATTGAGCCCTCCACATCACCTTGGAATACCCCCATTTTTGTTATACAAAAGCGTTCAGGAAGGTGGCGCTTACTGCATGATCTTAGGGCAGTTAATAAAACCATGATCCCTATGGGAGCACTTCAACCGGGGCTCCCCTCCCCTGTAGCCATTCCGAAAGGATTTTCTAAGATCATTATTGATTTAAAGGATTGTTTCTTTTCTATCCCCTTACATCCTGATGATTGCAAACGTTTTGCCTTTAGCCTCCCTATAGTTAATTGTGTGGGCCCTTCTCCCCATTTCCAATGGAGGGTCCTCCCCCAAGGCATGGCCAACAGCCCTACTCTTTGCCAGAAATTTGTGGCCCAGACTATAGACCCATTCCGGTTGCGCCACCCGGAGATTTATATCATCCACTATATGGATGACATCCTCCTAGCAGGACCTGATGAGCCGCACCTGTCCAAAATCTGTCAATCGCTCGTTGCGGCTCTACAGTCCCGCGGGCTCTTAATTTCCCCTGAAAAGATCCAAACCCAGCCTCCCCAGTTGTTTTTGGGTTTTGAGCTCCTCACTAATCATATCTTCTCACAAAAACTCCAAGTAAGGGTAGACTGCCTTCACACACTTAATGACTTCCAGAGGCTCCTTGGGGATATCAACTGGCTGAGACCTTATTTGAAACTCACTACAGGGGAGTTAAGGCCTCTGTTTGACATTTTGAAAGAGGATTCTGACCCATCCTCCCCCCGCCACCTTACTCCTGAGGCACGCAAAGCTCTTATTATGGTTGAACGCGCCATTTGTGATCAGCGCATAGGGTATTATGCACCCCTTCAACCCCTTTGGCTCCTCATATTTCCCACCCCCTTTGCGCCCACAGTATTGCTTTGGCAACGAGAGCCGCTTTTTTGGATCCATTTGCCCGCATCCCCCTCTAAGATTTTACCCACCTATCCCCATTTGGTTGCTACCCTCTTGCGCCTTGGCAGGGGGGCTGCCTTAAAACTTTTTGGTAAAGACCCCGATCATATTGTATCCCCCTATACTGCTGCACAAGTACAGTGGCTCGTTCAGAATGATGATGATTGGGCAATTAGTTCTATTTCCTTTCATGGTACTATTGATAATCATTTTCCTTCAAATAGACTGATTCATTTTCTGCAAAGGACGCCTGTGGTTTTCCCCAAAGGAACAAAAACAACAGCAATTCAAGGAGCCCATTTGGTTTTTACCGACGGCTCCTCCACGGGTGTTGCTGCATTTAGCATTGATGGTCAGGTATCCCGCTTTAATACCCTTTTTTTATCTGCACAATTAGTTGAGCTTGTAGCCATTATTAAGGTCTTTGAGCTCTTGCAAGAGCCTTTTAATTTGTATACTGATAGTGCTTATATAGCATGCTCTGTCCCCCTTCAGGAAACAGTTCCTTTCATTTGCCCTTCGACTAATGACTCTCCCTTATTTGCAGAACTTCAACGCCTTATTCTTGCCCGAATTGCCCCTTTTTTCATTGGTCACGTCTGGGCCCATTCAGGCCTGCCCGGTCCATTGGCAGAAGGAAATGATGAAGTCGATCAAGCCACTCAATTGGTGGCCGTTGCTTTCACCGATTCCCCTCTTTCCGCTGCACAAAAAGCCCATGCCTTGCACCACCTTAATGCACAAACCCTTAGGTTGTGATACTCCATCACTTGTGAACAAGCGTGACAAATAGTGCGTCAGTGCAAGGGCTGCCTGACCCTCCTACCTGAGCCTCATTTGGGAGTGAATCCCCAGGGGTTAATGCCCGGGGGAATATGGCAAATGGATGTTACCCATTATCCACCTTTTGGTAAATTGAAATATGTTCATGTCTCCATTGACACCTTTAGCGGCTTCCTCTTTGCATCCCTCCAAACGGGTGAAGCTTCTAAACATGTGATTTATCACATTCTTGCCTCCCTAGCGGTCCTCCCACAGCCCCAAACTATCAAAACTGATAACGGGCCTGGTTACACTAGCATTGCTTTCCAACAGTTCTGCGCCCAAATGGGGATTAAGCACATCACAGGCATCCCATATAACCCTCAAGGCCAAGGCATAGTTGAAAGAGCTCATCAAACATTAAAAAATATGATCTCAAAACTACAATCAGGGGGGGATGTGTTATACCCCAGAGCAGGGAATTTTAAGACCCTTCTAAACCATGCAATTTTCTCACTTATGACGCTAATGGCAAAACCGCTGCCGACCGCCTCTGGCATTCATCCACGGCAAGCACTTATGCACAAGCCATGTGGAAAGATCCACTGTCCAATAAATGGCAAGGCCCCGACCCGGTCCTTATCTGGGGCAAAGGACATGCCTGCGTCTATGATACACAAGCACAAAATGCCAGGTGGCTCCAAGAGCGCCTGATAAAACTTCACAACTCGCCCAGGGATGTCCCTGAGAAGTCTTCTAACTGTGCTTTGTTTCAGGAGACGTCATGAACCAGACGAGCCTGCCAGACATCACAATGATCCTTTGCCTGTTTGTCATCTTCGGGGCCATCCCGGGCACTTCGTACCAGCTTCTCAACCATACCTGGCTGGTAATAAATGGAGCAGGTGATACAGTGTGGAGTGAGTCAAAAATAACATCTGAGGACTGGTGGCCTACCCTATACCCTGATCTTTGCAAATTAGCTTTAGGGGCACCAGCCGGCTGGGATGTAGAAGATTATCTCGATCAACAGCAGGCCCCCATTAAGGTTCCCCCAAATAGAGCTGGCCCTCTCGCACAGGGAGGCTGTGGGGGTCAGGGGCGAAGGAGTAGGTTAAGAGGCTATTCTTTCTATGTCTGCCCTGGTTATCATAGAAATTGCGCCCTAAACTCCAAGTGCGGAGGCTTAGCAGACTACTACTGCTACAGCTGGAGCTGCGAAACCACTGGGGACACCTACTGGCATCCCTCCTCCTCCTGGGATTTTATTACGGTTAAAGCTAAGTATACACACCCTCCCCCCGGTAGTGCAAGGTGGAGAAATAGCCAGGAGTGCTCAGGGTGGTGCCATCCCCTGCGCATCCAATTTACAGAACCCGGTAAAAAATACACTCACTGGGACCGGGGTGTGTCTTGGGGACTTCGGCTTTACAAAGAACGGTATGATGATGGTTTGACTTTTACCATCAAGCTCCGTAAGAGCATCCCTAACCAAAATAAGCCTGTGGCTGTTGGTCCCAATGTTGAGCTTCACTCGGGATCTTCTCAGGGGCACAGAATCAAGCCTAATCCCCTGCCCATTTCCCCTACACCTAGAGCACCAGTAAATGAACCCTTTCGGCCCACACTTCCCAATGGACCCCCTTCCTCCGCTGAACTTATTCTTTCTTTGGTTAACGCCTCTGTATATGCAATTAGCAAGATGACTAACCATTCCCTAGAAGATTGTTGGGTTTGTTATTCCTCAGCTCCCCCCTTTTATGAAGGAGTTGCCCATTTTGGGAACCTTACCTTTACTAATGATACCTCTTCCCTGCGCTGGGGAACAAAGGATAAACATGGCCTTACCCTCAGTCGCATTTCTGGCCTCGGCCTGTGTCTCTTGGGACCGCTTATGCTCCCTCCCAGGCAACTTGAACAGGTTTGCAATCGTTCCATTATAGTTAATGCCTCATTTCAATATATTGCAGCACCAAATAATTCCTATCTTGCCTGTTCCTCTGGACTTACCACCTTTGTGATTACGACCTCCTTTTTGAAAAATAAAGATTACTGTGTGGAGGTTTCCCTTCTTCCTCACCTCACTGTCCACTACCCAGAAAAATTCTTCCGGTTCTGGGAACAAGGCTCCAATCCACACAGTAGAATTGAAAGAGAACCCCTGACTGCACTTACTTTGGCTGTCCTCATAGGTCTTGGGTCCGTTGGTACTGGGACTGGGATTGCCTCTTTGGTCAATTCAAATATGCAATATGCTCAGCTTAGTGCAACTATTGATAGGGACCTCCAGGAACTCCAAGCAGGCCTTGAAAATCTTAAAGACTCTGTGGCCTCCTTGGCCGAGGTGGTCTTGCAAAATAGGCGAGGCCTAGATCTCCTTTTTTTTACAGCAAGGCGGCCTTTGCGCTGCTTTAAAAGAAGAATGCTGTTTCTATACTAACAAGCTTGGCCTTGTAGAAGATAGTTTAAAAAGGGTTAAAGAAAGTTTAGAAAAAAGGAAGAAGGAAAGAGATCAAAAGGAATCCTGGTATCAAAACTGGTTCTCTACATCCCCCTGGCTGACCACCTTGCTCCCCACCCTTTTGGGACCCCTCGTGGGGATTCTGTTGCTCCTCTCCTTTGGGCCATGGGCCTTCAACAAACTAACCACTTTTGTTAAATCACAGATTGACTCGGCTCTTAGGAAACCCATTGCTGTTCACTATCATCGGCTTAACTCCGGTGGGTTTTGTGACGACCTTCCTTCTACGACCATCCTCGAAGGCCTTCAATTTTCTACTCTTGCTGGTGCAGATGCCGATCCGTGGTACTCAAGGGTGTGGAAATGTTTTCGTAGATCATAAGGTTTTGACCAACGCCGAGAAAGAGCCCATGACGGGAATACAGGGGCCCACGAGCCAGCAACATCAGACCTTGCTGCAGATGCACCCAAAGACGGGATTATTGTGGGTCCATCTCTGGAATGTTCTTTTAAGATGCCAGGGGCAGGGGCAACCCGCATAGCCTAAGACAGGGGCTCTGCCATTATAGGTCTTGGCCGTGGACATCAGCCCCATAGCCTAAGATGGGCCTTTCACTG
Organism: Petaurus breviceps papuanus; assembly: GCF_028583685.1. NCBI lineage: Eukaryota > Metazoa > Chordata > Mammalia > Diprotodontia > Petauridae > Petaurus > Petaurus breviceps. Next base: position 4,996 of record NW_027187396.1, on the reverse strand, counting down.
GTCTTTTCTTTAAGTGTTTCCTACCTTTTTAAAAGAAAAAAGGGGGACATGTTAGCAACCAAGGCCTTAGGGCCAAGTTCCCTTTCCCCTGTAGGAAGGCCACACCCCCTGAGTACCATGGTGAATCTGCTGACCACAGAGTGTTTCGGCACCAGGTGTTCTAACCACAAAATGTTTCAACAGTTGTTTACAAGAATTCCTCTCCCCGCCCACTTCTTCAAAGAGTATATAAGTCCTGTTTACCAGCAATAAAGATCTCTCCCTTCATCAGACCTTAAAACAATCTCGCTTGGTCTCTCTCCTTCTTTCCCACCCATTCCTTTGCAGGCTGGGTCCTCCTCGGCCCCACAAATAACTTGGTCCCGCAGGACGGGACATTATTTATTTATTTTTGCTTTTTTGGAGGGGGGGGAAGGCAGGGCAATTGGGGTTAAGTGACTTGCCCAAGGTCACACAACTAGTAAGTGTGTCAGGTTTCTGAGACCGGATTTAAACTCAGGTTCTCCTGACTCGAAGGCTGGTGCTCTATTCACTGTGTCACCTTGCCACCCCCCAATTCTAATTTTCAAGGAGTCATTTTCTTCCTTAAGATTCTGAATCTCCTTTTCTGTTGGTTGACTTTTTAAAGTAACCTTTTAGGACTGGGGGGTAAAGCCTGGCATGTGGCAAATACTGTAGAAGTGAACCATTGCTACATTGTTTATTGACTGGAGTTGCAACACACTAAATATTGGGTTTACATCAAGGGTGTTTGGATGACTGATTTGGATTGTAACATCTTTTGAAAATGCATTATATTAAACTTTTTTTCCTTGTCTTATATAACTTAAAAAAGATGTTAAGGCAGGTAACTTTTGATATGAATGCTGTTAGATAATAAATGTATGTTATTACAAAATGACAAAATGTTGGAAAAGATAATAATGGGGTATATTTTGTTTTAATTAAGAAAGTAATGATAATTATAAGTGACTAACTGTTGGGAGAAAAGCATAGCAAAATCCTCTGAAGACATCTTTCTTTGTGACTTCTTACTTAACCTGCAAAAAGATCTCCTGGGCCCTGCTGACAAGTATTAAGAGACTCTGTAAGGCTGCATTTTAAGACACTAGGACCTCTCCCAGTCAAAGTAAGGAAACTTAATATGTTAAACTTTAAATAATAAGTTAGTTCCATCTTTCATCATTTAAAAAATCATGAAATAATATATGTTAATAATTAGCATATTGTAAAGTTCCATTTTTGAACCAACTATTCACTAAGTATAAAGTAATGCTCATTGTATTCGTGTATTCTTTTTTTTTTTAAGCAATTGGGGTTAAGTAACTTGCTCAAGGTTACACGGACAGGTGTTTCTCGGTGGGTGCTAAGTGTCTGAGCCCGGGATTCGATCCCCAGGTCATCCTGACACTGGAGCCGGTGCTCTTACTCGCTGTGCTACCTGGCCGCACCATATTCATGTATTCTTGTGGCTTTGTTAAGCCTTGTCTTCCCAGGAACAGAGAGAATGAAGGATTTGAGATGGACTGGACACTGAGCTCCCGTGTGGAGCAGGAACTGCACAGAGAGCTGGACCTGTCTGCCTTTGACCCCAGGTGACAGCTTGGTGGATTCCGGTAGGAGCTACCTCCCTCAAGTCCAGATGGAAAGACCTCTCCATGAATGCTGAGTTTTGGCTGATGACTGAATAGTGACTGATTTGTAACTTACTGTGCCCCATGGGGGCACCTTTTGTACTTTGTGTCCCAAGCCTCCTTAAGGACAGTTGAATGATTGAGATAATAAGTTATTGTACTTTGTTCAAAACTATGTGACCACTTTGGTGAAAACTCTGTGGCCATTTTAGTGATAAGTTGTTGAGTTGTGACATGGTGAATGCCGTACCTTGATTTTCTGTGAATGTTTTGCTCTGATTTATTATGGAATAAATAGTTTGCTATACTATGTGATCAGAGCCTTGAAAGCTGTCCACTGCAGCAGTCCTTGGAAAGCTGGTCCTGCTTCAATTTACAGTGTTCTAGGGGGTGGGGGACATGAGTCATAACTAAGACAAGAACAGAAAAAAATTGTCTAGCCAATTTCCTGGAAGGCTGAACTAGTCTTCTTTGGATGAAAGCATGATGAGGATTCTTTAAAAACAATAGTCATCACAATCTGGACTGAACTGAGTGGCCACAGTGGCCGATGCTGGTCTGGTCTGGGCATGGGCTGCACTCACCTGGGGCGGAGGTCTCTGGGTCCCTGGGGCCATTCCCTGTCTCTAGTCTCCCTGCTTGGGCCAGGCCTTGATCTTTTGTGGGCTGAGCTGGAAAGGAAGAAGGATCACTGAGGGGCCTTCTCTTCCTAGGCAGGAGACTGGCCCACAGGGATTTATAGAGGGTGAGGTCCAAAAGGAGTTGCCAGGCCCCTGGGTCTTCCCTCGTGGAACAGACTCCAGCCAAAAGAGGTCAGTGGGTAGTGTTAGGCGGTTCTGTTTGTCCTTTGCTTTCAAATTGGACCATGATCAGGGAAATGATGACATGACTTGCAGTTGACTGTGATTTGAATGAGGGAGGGCTGTGCGAGGTCACCAGCCACACTTTCTCCTCCAGAGCCATCTGGGTCCAGTGACCAGATATTCATCAGGATGAATGAAGATGGCCCAGAATGCAGTGGGAGACCCTGGCCCTTTTAGGCTAAGACCTTTTCAGCTTCTCACTTTGAGTGAGGTAATGCCCATTCAGTGAATAGGCATCCCATGACTCACTTCAATAGAAGCTGCCCTCTTTTTTTTTTTTTGGTAAATTAATTTATATGTTTACTTTTAGTTTACAAGATTCAGTTCCACAATCCCTTGAGTTTCAAAATTTCTCTCCCTTCTTTGCTCCCATGGCTACATGCAATCAAATATAGGATCTGCAAATACCTTCACATTAAACATTAGTCAGGTCGTAAAGAAGGACTATAACCAATGGAATGAACAATGGGAAAGAGGGAACAAAACAAAACAAGAAAAAGAAAGAGAGCAGAAAATTTGCTTCAATCTGCATTCAAACTCAGTAGTTCTTTCTCTGGATGTGGACATGTCTTTCCATCAAGAGTCTTTTGGAGTTGCCTTATAACCTTGCATTGCTGAGAAGAGTCCAGTCTATCAAAGTTGGTTGTCACACATACATTGTGTCTGTGATTGTGTACAAATTTCTCCTGGTTCTGCTCTTCTCACTCAACATCAATTTGTATAAGTCTCTACAGGCTGTTATGAAGTCTGTCTGCTTCTCCTTTCTTATAGCACAATAGTATTCCATTGCATTTATATACCACAACTTGTTTAGCCATTCCCCAACTGATGGGCATCCCCTTGATTTCCAACTCTTTGCCACCACAAAAAGAGGTGCTACAAATATTTTTGTACATATGAGGCCTCTTGCCACTTCTATGATCTCTTTGGGATACAACCCTAGAAATGGCATTGCTGAGTCAAAGGGTATGCACTTATTTATAGCCCTTTGGGTATAATTCCAGATTGCTCTCCAGAATGGTTGGATCAGTTCAATACATTTAATAATTTTGTAATTTTCATAATCCAGTGCATTTGCATTTAAATGCAAACTTTGCATTTAACTAATTATTGCTTTGGACAATTTTTACTTAGGCTTGAAAAAAAAGTAACATTTATTTTCTCCTCCATTGATCTCCCCTGTGTGACAGGAAAAAGGAAAACCTCTTGTAACAAGTACACAATTACACTTAACACAAAAACTAGCCCTGTGACCTTGGGCAAGTCACTTAACCCCAACTGACCTCCAAAAAAGCAAAAAAAAAACAAAAAACACCCAAGTACACAATTAAGTACACAATTAAAATATTTAGGATGTTCATTTTCTTACCAACTTTACCAATCTGAAAGTCATTCTTTTTTTTTTTTTTTTACTTTTTTTGCAGGGGGGGAGGCAGGGCAATTGGGGTTAAGTGACTTGTCTAAAATCACAGGGCTAGGAAGTGTTAAGTGTCGGAAGCTGGATTTGAACTCAGGTTCCTCTTCACTCCAGGGCCGGTGTTTTATTCACTGTGCCACCTAGCCGCCCCCGAAAATCTTTCTGAAGACTGGCGATTTTCATAAGCAATTCTAGATGTAGAGTTTTTATTCTCTTCCTTTGAAAAGTGCCCATCCCTAGCTTGGGACCACGTCCATTACAGTCATCCCCTCCAGGCTTCTACAGACCCGGCTGGGTGGGCGGTCGCTGTCCTCGGTCCTGAAGCGGACCAAAGTGACATCCCTATGCTGGAGCCCCGTGTCAGGGTGTGTGAGTGATGCTGATCAGACCACCAGGAACTGCGGGTGCTGGGCCTCTGGGGGGCCCCAGCAGTCCCTGTGACCCTCGGGGTGGATGCTGCACATCCGTGCATCCTGCATTTCCCTGCAGCTGTCTCAATTCTCTGCTCACAGAGCTCAGCTCCTTCTCTGCTGTGGGCTCCTTATGGGAGAGGTCCTGGGGGAGCCCGGCACTGGGAAGCCAGGCTGGGCTGGGCAGAAAAGGGGCCGCCCCGAGCGCGGGCTGCTGAGGCAGGAGGAAGCTGGGGATCGCCCCCCTCCCCCGCCCAGGCCCCCAGGAATAAAGCCCCTACTGTGCGGGGCCGGGGACCCACTGTGCGCTCCGGGGCGGGAAGGCGCGAGGGCCAATGCCACCTCGGACTCTGGCTGTGACCCTGGCTGAGTCACTGGGCCCCATGTGCCTCAGTTTCCCCATCTGTAAAACCAAGACCGAACTAGAGTCGGATTTTCCCAAGAAAAGCAGGAAAGGAGCCCTAAAGAGGCCACACCCCCTGGGGAGGGGGGGGGGAAGAGCAAGGGGGAAGGAGGGGAAGGGGCAGAGGGATCCCGGAAAACTGGAGCCGGGGACAAAGCTGGTGGCCGGCTGACGATCCATTCAGGTCCCCGACATGCGTCTGAAGCCTCCCCCGGTCCAGCCTGGGCCCCCGCACCTCACCCGCACGCACGTCACCAGGAGGCCTGCGG
>NW_027187395.1:0-20977 GCF_028583685.1 Petaurus breviceps papuanus | reverse complement strand
AGAGAGAGAGAGAGAGAGAGAGAGAGAGAGAGAGAGAGAGAGAGAGAGGGAGAGAGAGAGAGAGAGAGAGAGAGAGAGAGAGAGAGAGAGAGAGAGAGAGAGAGAGAGAGAGAGAGAGAGAGATGTTGGAAAGGTTACTGGACTAGGAATCAGGAGACCTAAGAATCCAAGCTCTGATACTCACCTAGGTCAAGTTTTTCTGGACTTTGCCTCTTCACTTCATATCCATATCTTGAAAAATTATGGGACTTGATGTGGAGGTAGCTAGGTGGCACACTGGATAGACTGTTAGACCTGGCATCAGGAAGACCTTCGTTTAAATCTGGCCTCAGACACTTTCTAGCTATGTGACCCCGGGCACTCTTTCCCTCTCAGTTTCCCTATCTGTAGAAAGAGCTGGAGTAGGAAAAGACAAACCACCCCAGTATCTTTGCCATGAAAACCCTAACTGGGGTCACAGAGTTGGACACGATTGAGTTGACTAAACAACACCACTGACTACATTGATATAAATAAAATGTTTGAAAGTGAACGTTGGGATGTGGATGTGGATGGGGGCTGGGAAGAGGGAAGGTCATTTTTGGAAATGTAGGGGGTATGAAAACAAAAGAAATCAATCAAATGTCATTTAAAAGAGGTGAGGGTTAGACTAGACAATTTCTGAGATACCCTTTAACTTGAATTCCTGTGATCCTATTAACAATGCGTATTTCCTTAGTGCTTTGTTTTTCTTGAAGGGGTGGTGGGATCTGAACTATGATTTCACTAGAATAGAAAACTTCCAGTGAGGAAGCTCCCTCTGCTGTCGTCATTTGGCACCTATTCTATAACTTACAGTCTTGGGGACCTGCCAGGGCACTGAGAGGTTAAACTTGTCCAAAGTCACATAGTCAATACATGTCAAAGATGAGATTTGAACTTAAGTCTTCTTGTCTTCGAGGTCTACTCTTTATCTGCTATACCATCTCTCTGGCATTTTTTATTTTATTTTAAAATTAATTTGTTTCCTTTCAATTTACAGGATTCAATTCCACAATTCCTTGAGTTTCACATTTTGTCCCACTTCCTCCCCTCCCCCCCACGGCAGCATATAGTCAAGTAGAGGATCTGTAAATATTTTCACATTATACATTAGTCAGGTTATAAGGATGGATTGTATCAGATGGAATGAAAAATGGTAAAGAGGACATAAAACCAAACAAGAGAAGGAAAAAGATCAGGTATTTTGCTTCCACCTGGATATAAACTCAGTTCTTTCTAGTTCTTTCTCTGGATGCACATATTTCTCTCCATCATGAGTCTTTTGGGATTGAATTATATCACTGCATTGCTGAGAAGAGTCCAATCTATCAAAGTTGGTTATCACACATACGTTCTGTCTGTAATTGTGTACAGATTTCTCCTGGTTCTACTCTTCTCACTCAGCATCAGTTCATATAAGCCTCTACAGGTAATATGAAGACCATCTGCTTCTTGTTTCTTATAGCACAATAGTATTCCATAACATGCATATACCACAACTTATTCAGCCATTCCTCAGTTGATGGGCACCCCCTTAATTTCCAATTCTTTGCCACCACAAAAAGAGCTGCTATAAACATTTTGGTACATACGGGTCTTCCTCCCACTTCTATGATCTCTTTGGGATATAACCCTAGGAGTGGTATTTCTGGGTCAAAGGATATGAAAGTATTTATAGCCCTTTGGGCATAATTCCAGATTGCTCTCCAGAAAGGCTGGGTCAGTTCACAACTCCACCAGCAATGCATTAGTGTTCCAATTTGCCCACATCCTCTCCAGCATTTGTCATTTTCCTGTTTTGTCATCTTAGCCAATCTGACTGGTGAGATGTGGTACCTCAGAGGTGTTTTGATTTGCATTTCTCTAATCAATAGTGAATTAGAGCATTTCTTCATGTGCTTATAGATAACTTTAATTTCTTTCTCTGAAAACTGCTTGTTCATATCCTTTGAATATTTATCAATTGGGGAATGACTTGTATTCTTATAAATTTGACTCGTTTCTCTGTATATTTTAGAAATGAGTCCTTTGTCAGAGACATAGGTTGTAAAGATTCTTTCCCAATTTCCCACCTCCCTCTTAATCTTGGTTGCATTGGCTTTGTTTGTACAGAAGCTTTTCAATTTCATGTAGTCAAAATTATCTATTTTACACTTTATAATGTTCTCTAATCATCTCTCTGGCATTTAAGATAACACCCCAGGAAGTTGCAGTGCAGGTCCTATTTGGCAAATGGGGCAACTAAGGCTCAGAGACGGAAATGGCTGACCCGGCATCACACAAATAGCCTGTGTCAGTGCTTAGATACACATTTGAATCTTTTCACTTCACTGAAAGGACAATTCGGGGTCACTGAGTTAAGTACATCAACAATATAAGGACTTATCTTTCTTTTTGTAGAGCTGGAAGAAGCCCTTGAGACCATCTGGTTCAAGCTCCTCATTTTTACAGAAGTTTGGATGGAGATTAAATGTTAGATTAGATGTCAAATGGACTCACCAAATGCAGACCGTTAGTTGGTTAGTCACAAAATGAGATTAAAACTGGGGCTTCCTGATCCCGTGGTTCTAATCTGCTTCACTGCAAGGCATGGCTCTAAATGGATGGAGACTTTGGATATTTGGGTGGGAATAGTATAGCTAAGGTAGTAAAGCATCAGGTGGAGAGAAGGCGTGAAGGAAAATGATCTTCTACTACTAAGGTCAGTGTGTTTCTAGGTGTGCTGGTGGTGTATAAAAGGCAAAGATCATGTGTTGGGAGCCAAAAGACCTGGGTTGACCTCATATTTTATTGATGAAGAAACTGAGGCTTAGAGAGATAAAGTATATATATATATATAATAAAGTTCAAGGTCAGAGAGATAGCAAGCAGCAGAGTTGGGATCTGACCCAAGAGTCTTCTGCCTTTGGCCCAGTTAAGTCTTGTTTGCCTCATGGGCTGGAAGAGAAGCGACTTGGCTTTGTGTCTTCCATTTTTAGATGTAGCAGCAGAGCTCTCATAGCTGCCAAAATGATTTTACTAAAGTGCAAGTCACCCACCTCCTCAATAAATTGCAATGGTTCCTGTAACAGCAACCGCACTGGCATGCCCAGGATGACTGCTAGCACAGGATCTGCTTTACTAGGAAAGATAGCTGTTTAAGGGGTCAACAGTCTTTTAAAATTACATTCATTAGTTCAGGGGAAAAATCAACATCTTGAACTTCAGAAAAAATGCAAACAAAGAAAATAGAGAAAATACAGGCAGAGAAATAAAACCAGCACACAGGACTTCTAATTGTCTGAGAAATTAGTAGAGGTCAACAGACAGATCCAACTGTCTGACCAAGGCAACATACACATAGTTATCAGAGAGAGTAAAACCAACATCTGTGTTTTTGAAAGGGTGGGGGGAAGTAGTGGGGGAAAGTAGTGGGGGAGGGGCTCCTTAATGACTATCCAGAGTCTCATGTGGTTAAATCACAAGAATACTCTTCCAATGAGTGAGCCCCAAAGCAAAATGCTGGAGCCAGAGATCATCACAACCCCCATGACTCAGTCATTTCTAATTAGAAATTAACAAAAAGTGTGAAAGCCTTCCCTCAAGCAAGCTTCCATTACTGGGCTCCAGTTGAGGCCTATTAATGGGAGGGGAAGATATTATATCCCATTAATGTTACAGCTCCCTATTGCCATTATAGTCAAATATGAATGCTTTAGTTTTGTTTCTTGACCTGTTCAAATCTACTTTTCCAAACGTGTTATACATCATTCCTTTCTACAGTCTAGATATACAATCCTTGTGATTCTCTCCCCATCTAAAATTTCCTTGCCTTAGCATTGGATCATAAGATCATAGACTTAGAACTGGAAAAGGACCTTTGAGCTCATCCACTCCAATCTTCTAATTGAAGGATTCGAATCTTGGTCCTCAGAGTCTAAATCCTAAGCTCTTTTCACTGTTCCACACTCCCTTCCTCATGGCTGTCCCTCAATACCTGGATTCCCAGTTACCCACACTTCCATCTTTTAGAATCCCCAGTTTCCTTCCAGTTCCAGACCAAGTGCCACCTTCTACATGAAGCCTTTTCTGATTTCTCCATCAGTTAGGGTACATTTCCCCAAAAACATACTTTGCAATTATTTCATGTGTATTTATTTTTTGCACATGTTTTCTTTCCTGTTGGAATATAATCTCTTGCAGGGCAGGGACTATTTTTGTTTTTTTCTCTGTTTCTGTAAGACTAGGCACAGCACAATTAAGTACACATAGTAAGTTATTAATAAATACTTGTTAACTGATTGATGGAACTGGAAGTTTCCCATAGAAGTGAAGTGCCTCTCCCATAAAACAAGAAACTCTCCAAGAGTGAGCTATGAAGTCTTCATCATAATGGAGACTGATTCACTTACATGGGGAGGCCTTCCTGCTGTCATTTCCATGCCCCTATTCCATCTGATTGGGTGTTTCTCAGAGCAAACACCCCCAGAATGAAGCACCAAGGGATGAAGTTTCCTTTCATTCTCTTTCTCCTCTCAGTTCTCATCTGTAAGAGTCCACAATCCATTCTTGCTGGTATAATTTGGACCTTTTTCCTGGTGACCCACACAGGGTGGGTTGCACCCCCCAATTTCCTTTCCTCCAGCCCTAAGTCTTCTGTTGAGGGCAGGTGTTGAGGGCACCAACTTCATGGTCAAAATCAGCAATGGCTTCAGGTCATATTGCTTCTGAAAGAGGAAAAAGTAGGTCCTTGTGGGTTCTAAGTACTTTTCACCCTCCAAGGCCTCACCCTCCATACCCCAGTATTCCCCCATGGGAAACAGAACCCTTATATCCTCTTCTCACACCTGATTTGGGTTTGACCCTGCTTAGACCCTGGCCTCCTATTACTGACAGCTGGAGTTGTATGTACACAGGCAGAACCTACTTCTAGGCTTATGGGAATGAATGGCATGAAAATGTCTGTGGTGAGGACAGGAAGTCCTCTGTTTAAGTCACAATAACATGTTGCTGGGGGGCCCAGAGTGGAGATGAGGCACGTGTTCTTTTAAGAACAGTAATTTACCTCAACCTACATGTGTCATTTGATCTCAAAGAGCAGAACTAAGCATGATGGGGGGAAGTTGTGATTGGGCAACACAATATTAAGAAAAACTGAATTGCATCAGCTTTGACATTCTGTATATAAATGAAACTAGAAGACAAAGGGTGATGCAACTGAATGGAAGCATGGTTCCCAAGTTCTCATGGGAGAGGCAAATAAAGGAGATCATTTTATCATGTGTTTGAAAGCAAAATGAAGCATTTCATGGTGGTCATTTCATATTGCAGTGCTCATTAATCAAACAGCAAACATTCTAAACACGTACTATGTGCCAGAAACACTATTAAACATGTGATAAGTAATTGCAAAAGACTTCTATGGAGAGCAATTTGGTTTATATGTCAACATCTACTGGAGAGGATAAAGTGCTGGAGAAATTCTATGAACTCACTAAGACTCTCCAGGTAAAATAAGGCTATATTTCAATACCTGTTACTCTAGCATGTAAGAAGGCATAAGGGAGGATGGCAAAAAATAATTCAGCAGATATGATTCAGGAGCAAGAAAAGAGAGATACCAAAGGCTCATAGAATGCAAAGAATCATATCTATTTCTCACTATAACTTTCTTCTTTAAAAGAATAAGAAAGCACTGGATACAATTAGAATTAAACATCATAATGTCATATTGCATCTGGGCTACTCCTAGGTTGTACTCACAGGTTGGGTTCTTAGGGGAATAGATACTTAATTTTAGGGTACTCTGTGCATCTTCAGTCTGGAAAAAAACTATAGCTTATGATCCCCGTCTAGTGATTTTACTTTTGACTGGCAGGCAGCTGACAAATGTAGCTCTAATTAGAGGTGTTTATTGAAATGATATTGCAAGAATTGTAACTACAACATATCCCTCCCCACTTCTTCCCTGGCCCTCTGGACTGTACCTTAAGGTGTGATCTCTCATAACTACACATAGCTTCTGTCAGAAGAGTAGCCATTAAATAGAATATGCTAATACAAAGGTGTACACATAAGGAACACATATGACCTATGCAGCTGTATTGGAAACTACACTGGCATACCCAGGATGGCTGCTAGCACAGGTTCTTAGATCTGCTTTACTAGGAAAGATAGGGGTTTAAGGGGTCAACAATCTTTTAAAATTACATTCAGTAGTACAAGGGGAAAAGTCAGCACCCTGAACTTCAGAGAAAATGCAAGCAGAGAAATAAAGACTAACAGACAGGGCTCTGACTGCCTGAATCAACTATACACTTTACATAAATCCAAGAATCAAGTGTTCCTTTACATCTGAAAAGGCGGGATCTCTGAGCATTAACTAGGGAATCATAAGAACTTTCTCATAAGCAAGCCCCCAAAGCAAAATACCAACTCAAAGTATATATTCACTTCTCAGAGCCAGAAGGCATCACAGCCCTCAGCGATTGATGCCTAATTAGAAATTAGCAAAAGGTGTGAAAGCCTTCCTACAAGCAAACCTCCCCAAAGCAAGCTTCCCTTAATGGGCTCCACGTGAGGTCTATTAATAGGCAGGGGAGATCTTAAATCCTCACACTGTTCTTACTGGGTGCAGTGTTGCTACTTGTAGGTCACTCAGCTGGAATCTCAACTCAAAAACTTCCTATGGTCTTACACCTTGCCTCATTGGATTTACTCCCTGGTAGGTGTGGCATCTCCTAGGGAGAAAGTTGCTTTGCTGTAAAACACCATGACTGATAAGTAGGGGGGAGGGAGGAGTGAAATCGCCTTACCATCAAAGGCTAGGGATAGTTTCCTCTGAAGAACTGATTCTTTACTCTGCTGTCAGAGACCCTGCTCCTCAGAGCTATATTTGATCTCTTTTTCTATTTCATTAATATAAGTTTTGGTTATGAATCTTCCTCTGAAGATGGCTTTATTTGTGTGCAGTAATGACAATGTTGTTACTAATAATTACAAACTGTCTAGAACATATTACAATATAATTTTGCCATGTACAAACTCATAATAATTACATATATACATGTATGTATAATTATTTAGCAATAAAAACTATTTCACAGATATTATCTCATTTCCTCCTCCCCCCCCAATATCCCTGAAAAGTAGGTACCTTCATTATCTTCATTTTTATAGATGAGGAAATTGAGTAAGAAAGAGGTTAAGTGACTTCCCCAGGGTCACATAGCTGGTAGGCACCTAGGGCAGGATTTGAACTCCTACCTCCTGACTCCAGGCCCACAACTGTATTCACTTGCCAGTTGTTTTTTCCATTATTACCATTCTCTTTAATATGATTATTCATTGTTCCTGTGACTTCCTCTTTGACATTATTTGAGGATGTCATGACCTAGTTTAATTTTAAATCTTTGTCTTCCTTACATTCTTTCATTACAATTTTATTGCATCATTGACTGTAAAGGATGTGTTTATTATTTTTGCCATCGATCAACACATATTTTTATTAATTGTCTGCTCCATGCCAAGCAATGTGACAGACGCCGAAGATACAAAGACAGAAATGAAATAGTCTCTGCCTTTAAGGAACTTATGTTGTATTGAGGACAACATGGTAATAGGAGAGCATTTACAATAGATATATACTAAATCAATACAAGATTATTTCAGTGGGAAGGCACTAGAATCAGGAAGATTTCAGGAAAGGCCTTATGGAACATTCATGATTTCCTTGTGCCCTAGTACATGATCAGCCTTTATGATGGCATTGTTAGAATGCTTAGAAAGCCACATGGTTTTGAATCTACAACCCAGAATTGCCACAGGTCAGTCAAATATATTTTCCCCAGCAGTTTCTTTAATTCTGTATTTTCTCTCTTATCTGTCTACTGGATTTATTCAGTTCTTAGAGAGGAATATTAAAATCTCCTACTATTATTGTATTATTATCAATAAATGCCTTTTTGGCCAATTGCTTAACTTTGCTTTTGACAAGTTAGAACCTACGCCATTTGGTCCATGCATATTTGTTGTTCTAATTGTTGTTGTTTTGTGGCACTGGGTTTCCCTGTCTTACTCCTTGAGGCAGGAAGTACAGTCACTCAAGGGCCTAACTCCAACCCTGATTGGCACTGAAGTTTTTACCCATTCCATTTTTCTGACTTTGCCCCTCCTTGGGCATCCTGGTGGTCCTCACCTCCTGAAGAATCACCATATTATATGCCGGATTTACTGCAGATATCCAGTAAACTTAAGCCCTTTTGTTTGGTTATTTTTCAGTCATGTCTGATTCTGTGATCCTGTTTGGAATTTTCTTGGCAAAGATACTGGAGTGGCTTGCCTTTTCCTTCTCCAGCTCATTTTACAAATGAGGAAATGGAGGCAACAGGGTTAAGTGATTTGCTCAGGGTCCCACAGCTAATAAATGTCTGAGGCCAGACCTGAACTCAGGAAGAAGAGTCTTTTTGACTCCAGGCTGTAAGGGTTATGGGATTTAAAGATCTCCCATGCCCCATGGACGTGCTGACATAGCAGAGCAAGAGAAAGTGAAAAGCCGAGCTAACGGTCCTGCGGTTGGCAGTTGGCGGCGGTTGCCTTTTTTTTTTTTTAGTTAGGACCCCTGCTGAGCACTGCCAGGGGCCGGAGCTGCTGGGAGCAGGACTTTCTGCTAAGGACTCCTGCTGAGGACTGCCAGGGGCCGGAGCTGCTGGGAGCAGGACTTTCTGCTAAGGACTCCTGCTGAGGACTGCCAGGGGCTGGAGCTGCTGGGAGCGTGCTTCCAGGACGCTGGGTGGTTGCTGTGAGTGGGGAGAGGAGGACCTTTGCCTGAGGTAGCCTGTTCTGTTTTGAGGGCTTGAAAATGTGGGTGCTTTCTACTTTATCTACCTGTGCCAATGTCATAACTACTCTGATGGCTTTCACTTTCTGGTTTTGGGACTCAGTCTTTTGGTATCTTAATAAATTTTCTAGTTTATTTCCCCAAATGGCAAACCTGACATATTTTGTGATGGATAATTATATCAGCATATTTGTAATCTCTATAGGCATTGTGAATATGGCATTGCTGATACACAGGCCCAGCGGTGTATCCACCATGCCAACTAGTCTCCCTACTGAGACTCAAATCTAAACCCGTCTTCCCTGATCCTCTACTTCCTAATAGCATGAATTATGGACATGGGATACCATATCTGGCTGGTACATATATGTTAAATAATTTAAAAAATTTTGGGGGGGGCAATTAGGTGATGCAGCAGATAGAACACTGGAACTGGGGTCAGGAGGACCTGAGTTCAAATCATACCTGAGACACTATCTAGTTTTGTGAAACTGGACAAATCACTTAACTCTGATTACCTCAAAAATTGTTTAATGCCTTTAAGCATACTGAAGTGCCTTGTTTTTGTGCTTGACATGACCTGTTTATATTATTGCCTTATCTGGATAAATGGATGAAATTCCTGATTTTCCCTTTACCCTAAACCTAAGATTTTGTTTCATTACCTTGTTTTTACTTTGCATGCATGTATATTTAAAACTTTAAAAAAAATTTCCCCTTTCACCAGCAACGATGAACATTTCAGTTTGTAAAGAACCAAAAAGAGGATCCATGAGGAGGAGGCTGGACCGACAGCCTCCTACTTCCACTTCAGTTCTAAATCACTGATCCCATGACTGTACAATTGTGAACCTCTGAACTATTAGATATGATTTGTTTTTAAGTTCATATTAAATTTCACCCAGCAATGACAAAATTACTATTTGTCTTTGAACTTTTTTTGTTTTCATCTGTGTATTTTAATGCCTTATTGATACTCTTTTCTTTCTTCCTTTTTTCCAATCTCCACCCATTAACTTGTCCTCCTCTCTTCCTCTTCCCCTGTCCCACCCACTAGAAGTCTTCCCTTGTGTCACATAAGCACAATCAAGCCAAGCTATCACCACCTCAGTCACTTTTTAAACATTGATGGCCATCACATGCCCAGAAGTGGCAGCAGATCTCATCATTAGTCATCTGAAGTCAAGGTTGCTCAATGCACCAATGACTTCTGTAGTCATTCAAAGTTGTTTTCCTTTACGCCATTGTGGTCATCATGGAAATAGTTTTCCTCTTTTGGATTTTGTCTTTTGTGAACCTAGTCCTCTTTTGCCACACTTCAATTACTTTATAAAGAATCTAGTATGGTTGATAGATATGAGATGCTTTCTTCTTCTCCCTTTCTTTCCTGTTAAAGTCTTTTTTTATTAGATTTTCAAGAGTCCAGACAAGTTCATTCATACAAGTCTTTATTAGGTGGGTTCTCTCCCTGCAAAGCTTGTATTTTAAAATAGTCCAAAGACAAAGGTCCTTTCTTCATATACCATCTTTTTAGCCAAATTATTTATTTTCCAACTCTACTTTTCTCATATGAATCTTTTGCCTTCCATGGGTAGCAATGATAAAGAAACCACCTTTGCAACCAAGGTCTTCTTTTTCAAATTAACTGGCCTTTATTAAACAACTACTTTGTCCCAGGCACTGTGCTTAGAGTTGGGGATGCACAGAAGGGCAAAGGACAATCCTTGTTCTCAAGGAGCTCCAAGTCTAATGGGGGATACAACATGCAAACAACTGTGTATCAACAAGATATATACAAAATAAAATGGAGATTACAATGAAGTGAAATCACTGAGTAAAGAGGACCAGGAAAGTCTTCTTGTAGAAGGTAAGATTTTAACTGAGACTTGAAGGAAACAAAGGCAGACAGGGAGAGGACATGAGGAAGGAGAGATCCAGGCATGGGAGAGAGCCAGAAAATAGGCTTTTAGTAGAGAGAGGGTATATCAGGTTTGAGGAACAATAAAGAGGTCAGTGCCAGCCGCATGATCTGTGTGGATTCTTTCTAGGTTCATGTCAGCAGTATGATTTATGCCTGTGTGAATGATCAGAAGTGTGTAGTGGTCACCTACTTATGTACATGGACTCAGAACGTTCAATATGAGCAGATTTACTTACTTAAATCAGAGACCTTGGGAAATAACTACCAGTGAATAACTTTGTTAAGAGGCCAATATAATCTCGGTGACTCTCATTCACTGCCACGTTCTTAGGGGGCTTCTCCACCCTTGCTTCCTATGGAAATGTTCCAATTGTCTTCCAACTGAATTATGGCCCATGCCCAACCTCCTTGCCTGTGGTTCTCATGATGTCCCACCAGATGGCAGCCTATGTATTCTTGTGCTGATGACTGTTTGCCATCTGACACTGGTGTTTCAGTTCAGTCACAAAGTGTGTGTGTATTTGTGATATGCCTGTGTGCCTGCATTTGAGTATGTGTGTGAGTATTCAAGGATCTATGTCTATAGAGAATAGGAAAATGAGGAATGCTTCTAGCCTCCCTTTGTCTGAGCCAGAGATCATTCCAAAATCCTGTTACATAAGTATCATTAAATTGAGTCCAATGTGTTACATAAACCTTACTCCCACAGAAGCTGTAACTAAGGCATTTCTTCTCTAACTCAGAATTTTCTAGCTCAGAGATTGCCTGCTGGAGTTGCTTAGGAAGCCAAATATATCAATTTCCTAGGTGTGGGACTCCCTTCACCAACTCAGATAGCAAACCCTTTATAACAGAATGCAAGGGTTTCAACTTAAGGTATGAGAACTTTGGTAAGAGGATATGGACAGTATTGTATTATCCTATTGAAACTTCCCCCAAATAGTATAATTCAGTGGCACAGTGGATGGAGTGCTACACTTGGGCTCAGGAAGCTTCTTGTTCAAAGCTGGACTTACATAATATCTGTGTAACCCTAGGCAGGACACTTAACTTATCTGCTTCAATTTCCTCATTTGTAAAGTGGGGATAAGATAGCACCTACTTGCCATGAAATATTCTTGCTGAAGACATGCTGGTTCTTTTGTTAATGGCTTCCTTTTCTGGCTAATCACTAATCGTTCCTTTAATAATATATTCTACAATTCTACCAGGAATCAAAGTCAGGTTCACTTGCCTGTAGTTTTTGGGCTCTATTTTCTTTCTTTGAAAATCAGAACAATATTTGCCCTTCTCCATTCCAGGGGAGTTTCTCGCATTCCCCCAAGCTCATTGCGAACTTTAGCACTCCACATAATATTCTTACAGATGGTGTTACATTTTTGTGCTCATCCTCCCTATGTGCCCTTGCCTTTACCTTCCACACCCGCTTCTAGCAAACTGTTTGTTGATGAGGTCTCTGTACATCTCTCAATGAGAGATGGTGGAGGAAGGGACAAGGGATCATTCTCTCGTGGATCTGATTGTCATCTGTTGCTGGGAATGGCTTTTGACAGTTTCCCCTTTTGTTCCTTATTGAAATCATTTCACTTTGTATTTTAATTTAATTCTTAAGGATTTCCTTCCCTCCTGGACTAATTTTTCCTGCATATTTTTCTTCCTTGGACTTTCTTCTTCTAAAGCCTTTAAAAATCTGTCCATCCTAAATCCAGGGTCTTGGTCAGACCCTTTGCTTTCTTTCTTTATCACAGACTCTAGGAGGGACTTATCACCTCCAAGATACAAAAATAAAAGGCATATGGGGATTATGTGAACTGTTTTTATACGGCCTCTGAACACTATAGTGTGTGATTGATCATCAGTGAAGTCTTAGATCATTTTATCCATTCAACTCGCAATTATTTATGAAGTAGTTGCTGAGCTAGTACTGTATGCCCATCTCTGAGTTAACTCCTGTGGAAGACTGAGGAGGGGGAGGAGGAGGAAGAGGGGGAAGAGAAGGAGGAGGAGGAGAAGAAGGGGGAGGGGAAGGAGGAGGAGAAGAGTCACTTCTTGCCATCAAGGAACTTATATTCTAGTTGGGATAAAAGATCCATAAGCATGAAATGGTTAAAAACAATGATAAATATTAAACATTGTGGTACTGAATATAAGTGCTTGGTAGGTGTATTGTTTTAAATACCTTGATACACAAAAGACCAACCTGGGTTACTGAAGGAAACTACAGTCATTCTCAAGATAGGAGCAAATATACTGTTTTCAAGAGACATAACTGTCACTGATCTTGTCACACAGAGCCATCATTACCCAAATCCTTTTGGTATTGTCTTTACATTGTCCCCAACATATGAGATCTCCCCAGGAATACACAGTAAAGAAAGAGACATAAACATAGACCTTGGAGAAGTCTGCTTAGGAATACCAGAAAACCATAATTGCCAGGAAGATATCTTATCTCCTTTTCCTTCTCTCTGAGGATAACCTCTTCAAAAGCTGCAGTGTAAGAGGTCAGCCTAGAACACCAGGTCCAGAGGGAAGAGGAGCAGTTGTGGTAAAGTCTAGCAGAGGACTGTGAGATTTAGGGATTGTCAGCTAGGGGTCTTTCAAGGGGAGGAGTATAGACATCTATGAAGATGCCATCCAGGGGTTAGGTCCTGTAACACCAATGAACTACCCACAGCAGCTGTTATGAATATGCATACATATTCCCAGGGTTTGTTTGCAAAACATTATAAACCCTGCTCCTCCAAGACAAAACCAAAGTATTTATTTGGGACACAGCTATTAGGATACCAAAAGGCAAGATTTAGTAAGATACTCATCACTAATCCAGGCAACACCAACATAGTAAGTGTTCTCTCTGTCAAGTCTTCCCACAAGCAAGCTCCCCTAGGCAATACATACATACATACATACATACATACACACACACACACACACACACACACATATATATATATATATATACTATTTCCAATCAAAGCCTTGATTGACTTAGTGCTGATATGTTTGGAAACCAGCACTTAATAAGAAAGGTGTGGGGGGCGGCCAGGTAGCACAGCGAGTAAGAGAACTGGCCCCAGAGTCGGGATCACCTGCGATCGAATCTGGGCTCAGACACTTAGCACCCACCCAGAAACACCTGGCCGTGTAACCTTGAGCAAGTTACTTAACTCCAATTGCTTAGGGGTGGCCAGGTAGCATAGTGAGTAAGAGCACCGGCCCCAGAGTTGGGATGACCTGGAGATCAAATCCGGGCTCTGATACTTAGCACCACACCCAGAAATAACTGGCCGTGTAAACTTGAGCAAGTTACTTAACCCCAATTGCTTTATAAAAAAAAAGTGTGGAGATCCCTGTGGCCCAGAGTCTAATTGATTCTGAGTCAGGGCTCTGTGTGAGGCCTGTTAATGGGGAGGGAAGATCTTATATCCCATTAACCTTAAAGGTCCCTAAGTTAATTGGCTTATTACAATTCTGATGATGGAAAGAGCACTTTCCCCTGGTTGGAATATCACAGGGCCAATGGTGTCTTGTGGAAAGTTAGAACACTAACAGAGGAATATATTCCTGTTCATGGAGACAATAATTATTGACTTGGAGTTGCATTACAAAAGTGGAATAAAAAGACCCTTCCATTTTCATTGGCTTCCTTTGATAGGCTAGACAAAATTATATGGGGGAGGAAGAGGTGTAACATTACTCTCAGAGATTAACAGGAGAAAATGCTGACTCCAGCCGTTGCTCCCCCAAAAGAGCGTTTACAAGATTTCTGTGACTGTTGGCTGTCTCTTTTTCTGCTGTAGTCACCATAACCATGCAGGGTGAGGGACCAGCATTTCCCTGAGAAGCAAACTCTTTGTTTCAATGGATTGATCCAAGCAGCCAAGGTGCTTTGAGCTCTGAGAAAGTCAGCAACCTGTTCATGAGTTATGATGCACAAAGAAGTGAACTTAGCGGGCCAGGGAATGCTTTGAAGTTGCCTCTTTAGGTTTGAAGCCATTCTTCCTAGAATCAGGTTGTAAAGGTGACACTATGCCCTGATGTAGGGGGATATTTGTGTACTTTGACTCTTGCTATAACTTTCCATGAATATCTTCTTTTTTTGAATATTTTCTTGTAAAAATCAATTGATATAAATTTATTATTGATAATATTGAGGAGATATCAGTTGGCCAAAATGATACTGGAGTGCTAATCACTGATAGCCAGGTGTAATATAATGCCAAGGAAGGCAATCTTCCCAGGTTCAAAATACCAGCATAGGTGCTCTCTATTTTATTCAGTGACAAACCAAGAACAGAGAAGATCAAAACATGACATCATTCAAAATACAGCATTTACTAAGTGTGATTAAATAATCTCCAAGTACTACCCCACCCCAGGATCTTCCAATCATTCAATCAATTACTAAGTCCCTGTTCTAAATACTACTCCATCCCTAGGCTATACCTTAATTAAGTCCACCACAAAACCCCTCTTCTCAAATGGAGATTAGTTTCCAAACATAGGTAAAGTACCTTCATTTGTCAATCACAGAGCACAATAAGGTCAAAAGTTCCCCACCCCCAGGATCACAATTGAATCTACCCCAGAGTTACATCAAGTTTAAACACAGCACTTAATACCCAAATGGAGGTCTTTTCTTCATCTTGACACGAGGCAAGTTCTCAGCAATCTTAGTTCCTGGGGAGACAAGGCTTAGCAAGGCCATAAGATACATTGCCAGTCCCTTCATGAATTTATCCTCTGTCTGTAGAACAGTCCTAGAACCCCTGAACACATTAGCAAAGCCCTCTCCCAGGATTTCTGTAAACATACAACAAGAAAATCCTTCTTCAGGGCTTCTGAACCAACAGAAAGGCTCCCAGACCCCTGCAACAACAGCACTGTCCCTCACCAGTGGACAGTATTCACTCTGTCTGCAGGACAGTCTCCAGACTCCTGCAACAACAGTACTGTCCCTCACCAGTGGACAGTATTCACTCTCTGTCTGCAGGACAGTCTCAGGGCTTCTTAGCGAACAGCCAGGTTCCAGGACTTCTTCAACAAAAGGACAGTCTTTCACCAGTGGACAAATCTGGCAAAATAACATCAAAACAGACAGACAAAGTACCAGCAAAACAGCCATGTCTCCTCAGTCCTTGGCAGCTCAGGGGGCAGGTCTCAAAAGTCCAGGGCAATTCAAAGCGGCCACCAGCAATTCTCTTAGTCTCTCTCTCTCCACGAGGTGCTGCTTCCAAAAAGATCTTCCGCCTCTCTCTAGTGTCTCTCCAAATCTACGTCACCAGCTCCTCCCAGTTCAGGACTTTCTTTTCACATCAACAAGCCCATCCCACAGGTGGGATTAACAAACTCTGGGTTTTAACACAATCAATTTGAAAACCAAGCCAATACAGGGGAATCTTTAATTGCCATTACTATCACACCACCCACCACCGACCACCGACTGTGGACCCTGGCTCCTTGTGCCATGTCCAGCAGCTCCAATGTCGTCGCCATGAGGAAGGTGGTGCAGCAGCTCCGGCTCAAGGCCGGGCTCCACCGCGTGAAGGTTTCTCAAGCTGCTGCTGATCTGAAACAATTTTGCCGGCAAAATGCCCAAAATGATCCCCTGCTGACTGGGGTATCTTCCAGTACTAATCCTTTCCAGCCCCAGAAAGTCTGTTCAGTCCTGTAGCAAGATGATCTTAAGCTACTTGGGAAGGATCTCTGAATCTATCTTCATATGTGGATCTGTGATGTGACTTGATGTTCTGTGATGTGATGTGAACTGTGACTATTCAAAGGAGAGAGAATTCTGAAGCCTGCACAAAAGTTTAATCTATATGTGTGTAACAATGTGCCAAGTTAATCATCCAAATTTCAACTTGTGTCAGACTTTCTCATCTACCTCTCCGAATTTTCATCCATTTCTGTTTTATACACTGGCAAGAATACAATAAAGTATTCAGATGAAAATAAAAAAAATGACTCTAAACAAATTCTAGAGCAGCAGAACCCACAAAGGACAGTGAAACCAATTTCCAGCCCAAGACAACTTGGAAGGTCAACAGGAAAGGTCTGTTGCACCAGACTGGAAAAGGAGCACAGTCCAGAGCAAAACATGCCAGCACAGATCAGGCCCTAATAAACCTGGGGCAAACCTCAGGGCACTGAATCACTGACAGCTGTGGCAATTTCTAGATCTCATTCCACAAACACCAAAGACAACTTAGAAGGTCAGTAGGAAAGGTCTGTCAAACCTGGGAGAGTGAGTCACGGTCTGGCCCCAGATCTAGGGCAGCAGCAGTGGTGGTGGCAGAAGCTGCTTCTGGAGCTCTCAATCTGAAGACAGTGGGGAGATCAAGTGGCTGATCAGAGAGGGATTGCAGGGATCTCATTGCTGGCACTGAGGCAGGATTCTCTTGCCTTGCTCGAGCTTTGTTCTGGGTCACAGTGCTGGGTGACAATCTTGGGGCAGGGAGGAGTGCTGGCATTGTGGAGCTTGTGGTGGCAGTAAAGAAGGAATCCTCCTCACAGTTCCAAGGCAGAAAAGAGTGTTTGTGGTCACTCATAGACAACAACATAGGCCAGGAGAGGAGTAAACTTCTCTCCTTTGATGATACCACCTTGGAAGAACTGAAAATTCATAGGTCCCTAGAAATATCTCTGAAAACAGCTCCACAAAACCCCTTTAAGCTGGGGCCAGTACAATCTCCATACTGGAAGCAGAGTCCTGCCTTAACAAAGAGTAAAAAAATCAAGTAATTGACTGGGAACGTGAACAAATCAGACCATAGAATTTTACTTTGGTGAAAAAGATCAAAACATACAACCAGAATAAGACAACAAAGTTAAAGCTCCTACATGCAAAGCCTCCAAGAAAAATATGAATTGGTTACAGGCCATGGAAGAATTCAAAAATAATTTTGAAAATCAAGTAAGAGAAGTAGAAGAAAAATTGGGAAGAGAAATGAGAGTGATGCAAGAAAATAATAAAAAATGTGTCTATAGCTTGCTAAAGGAGATTCAAAAAAATACTGAAGAAAGTAACACCTTAAAAATGGCAAAAGACCAAATTGCAAAAGAGGTCCAAAAAAAAAACAATGAGGAGAAGAATGCCTTAAAGAGCAGAATTGACCAAATGTAAAGGGAGGTCCAAGAGCTCACTGAAGAAAATAATTCCTTAAAAATTAGAGTGGAGCAAGTGGAAGCTAGTAACTCCATGAGAAATCAAGAAATTATAAAACAGAACCAAAACAATGAAAAAATAGAAATCAATGTTAAATATCTCATTGAAAAAAAAAACCTGGAAAATAAATCCAGGAGAGATAACTTATTTTCATTTATTTATTTATTTGCTTTTTGGAGGGAGGAAGGCAGGCCCATAGGGGTTAAGTGACTTGCCTAAGGTCACACAGCTAGTAAGTGTGAAGTGTCTGAGGCTGGATTTGAACTCAGGACCTCCTGACTTCAGAGCCTGTGCTCTATTCACTGCACCACCTGGCTGCCCCAAGGAGAGATAATTTAAAAATTCTCGAACTACTTGAAAGCTATGATCAAAGAAAGAGCTTAGACATCATTTTTCAAGAAATTATTGAGGAAAATTGCCCTAATATTCAAGATCCAGAGGGTAAAATAGAAATTGAAAGAATGCACCCATCACCTCCTGAAACAGATCCCCCAAGGGAAATTCCTAGGAATATTGTAGCTAAATTCCAGAGTTCCCGGGTCAAGGAAAAAATATTGCAAGCAGCCAGAAAGAAACAATTGAAGTATTGTGGAAACACAATCAGGATAACACAAGATTTAGCAGCTTTTACATTAAGGGATCAGAGGGCTTGGAATATGATATTCCAGAGATCAAAGGAGATAGTATTAAACCAAGAATCAGCTACCAAGCAAAACTGATTATAATCCTTCAGGGGGAAGTGGAGATCCCATGAAATAGAGGACTTTCAAGCATTCTTGATGAAAAGACCAGAACTGAATAGAAAATTTAACTTTCAATTGCAGGACTCAAGAGAAACATGAAAAGGTAAACAGGAAAGAGAATCATAAGGGACTTATTAAAGTTGAACTGTTTACATTCCTACATGGAAAGATGATAGTTGTAACTCATGAGACCTTTCTCAGTATTAGGGTAGTTCAAGGGAATATACATACATACACACACACAAACATATACACATATCCAGAGGGCACAGGGTGAGTTGAATATGAATTGATGATATCTAAAAAATAAAATTAAGGGACGATAGAGGAATGTTCTAGGAGAAGGAGAAAGGAAGAGGTAGAATGGGATTAATTATCTCACATAAAATAGGCAAGAAAAAATTTTTACAGTAGAGGGGAAGGTTAAAGTGAATGAGTGAACCTTACTCTAATTGGTTTTGGCCTAAGGAGGGAATAACATACACACTCAATTGAGGATGGAAATCTATCTTACCCTACAGGAAAGTACAGGGGAAGTCGATAAGAGAAGGGGATGATAGATGGCAGGAGGTGTAATAGCAAGCAAAGTAGTACTTTGTTGCTTGTTTCAGCTGTTCAAGTGCCCTTGAGCCTCACTCCCTTTGATTGTATCAAAAGTTTTTGTTGGAAACAGTATACATTGTGTTGCCCTTAATAGGCCTAAAGGGAATTTGACTGACCTTCCCTGCCCTCAATAGACCTAATGTCATTACATAGAGCCCATGGTGGGAGGAGCTTGCCCAAAGAGTGGAACAGGAAGGAGCAGAGTAGAGAAAACATCAAGCATAGCTGGAACCAGGCAGAACTGCGAGGGAGAATGCTTGTGATTTCAGCACTGTGTCTGTTGATCTGTCAGACAAAAGTACCCTGTCTGTTGTTTCAGACAGAAGTCCTGAAAGAGGACTTTACTGCTGCCACAGAAACCCTGAAAGGTGGCCTTACTGCTGTTACAGAAGTCCTGGGACTTTACTGTTGATTTGTGTTGAATTCTCAGGCAGAAGCCTTGTCTGTTGATTTGTGTTACTTTGTCAAACAGAAAGTGAATTGAGATGATAGTGCCGGCAATATGTGTAAATATTGTTGTAGCTCTGTTCTTCCTAGAAACAGAAATCATGAAGGGCTTGGAGTGGAACAATCCCCTTGGAGTGGAGAGCTAACTACATGTGAATCCAGGCAAGAGCTGGGAGTGTTCATCCTGGGGAAGAGGAGCCTGGGGGTTTGGACGTCAGCCTCTAGTCAAGATGAAAGAAGACTTTACTTGGACACTGGATTGACTGAGGAGGTTGTAACTTACTGAACGATATGTTTTATTTAAGAATAGGTGGCCACCTTAGGAATAAGTTATGTTGTATTGCTGTGAATGTTGTGCTTTAGTTTCTTGAAGGTTTTGCTTTAGTTTATTGCTGAATAAATAGAGAGTTTACTGTGCTATGCAATTAGATGCTTAAAGTTATTCACAACAGCAGTCCTTGGGAGAGCTGCTTGTGATTGGCTTTACAGGGGGTAATCAGAAGCAAACAGTTTTGAGGAGGTAGAGGGTCAAAGGAGAGAATAGAATAAATGGGGAATGGGATAGGATAGAGGCAAATATAGTTAAACTTTCACAACATGACTATTATGGAAGTGTTTTGCATGACTACATATATATAACATATCAAATTGTTTGTCTTCTCATTGAAGGTTGGTGGGGAGGGAGGAAGGGAGAGAGCTAGAACTCAAAATTTTAAAAACAAATGCTAAAAGTTGTTTTTACATGCAACTGTGAAATAAGATGTACAGGCAATGGGGCAGAGAAATCTACCTTGCCCTACAGGAAAATAGAATGGAAAAGGATAAGAGAAGGGGGGAGTGATAGAAGGGAGGGAAGATTGGGGGAGGGGTAATCAGAACGCATGCCATCTTTGGGTGGGGGAAAAGAAGAAATAGTGAGAGAATTTGGAATTCAGTATCTTGTGGAAGCAAATGTTGAAAATGAAAAATTAATTGATAAAATGTTGATTTCTAAAAGAAAGACAGAGAGAAAGAGGCAGAGAGAGACAGAAAGGGAAAGAGAGATACAAAAAGAGAAAAAAAGAGAGATAAAGGAGGGAGAGAGAGGGGAGAAGAGAGAGAAAAAGAGAGAGGAAGAGGCAGAGAAAGAGAGGGGGCAGGGTGGGGGGAGGGAGGGAAGGGAGGGGGAGAGATAGAGATACAGACTGACAGAGAGACAGAGATAGACAAACAGGCAGACAAGAGAGAGGTAGGAAGAGGTAGAGAGAGAGAGA
>NW_027187394.1:0-17017 GCF_028583685.1 Petaurus breviceps papuanus | reverse complement strand
AAATTGGGTATATTTTCATTTTAATTATTTACATATAATATATAAATATGGAATTGATGGAAATCAATGGAATAATCTGAAAAAAATAGCAGGGAGACAGAGAAGAGATTAAGAAATCCATCATACATCACCCTCTTTTCACTGAAGAAATGGGACTATGAGTATGGAATATTGCATATACTTTCACATGTGATCATTGTGTATGTTGGTTTTATTTAGTTATTTTTCTTTATTCCATAGGAAGATTTACAGGAAGAACTGAAACAGAGGGATGTTGAGGAGAAGGATTACATCCAGTAAGAATAATAAAGCAATTTTTTTTCATTTTTGATTTTTTGCTTTTTGGAGGGGAGAAGGCAGGGCAATTGGGATTAAGTGACTTGCCTAAGGTCACAAGGCTAGTAAGTGTTAAGTGTCTGAGGCCAAGCAATTTTTTAAGGGGTAGGAAGACAGATTAGACTATAAGGTAGATTTGCAATTATAATAACAACTATTATTAGATAGTATGATGTGATCAAAAGACTTGGTTGAGAAAATAGGGAAGTGGGTATAGTGTAGAAATACAGAAAAGGGATACTTTAAGAGAGAAATATATTACTATCTTCAAGCAATATTTAAAGTAGAGGATAACCCTGACCAGATAAATTAAAATGGTTACTTGGTTAATATGCTTCTTATAGTGTTGAAAAGGGAAGTCATAAGGCTCAATAATAATATTCAAAGGTACCTTATATGGAAATCAGGGGTAGTTATACTAATATAGATCTGATGAGAAAGAGATCCAGAGTGACAGAGACAGAAAGAGAGAGAGAATGAGAGAGAGAGAGAAAGAGGGAGAGAGAGACAGACAGACAGACAGACAGAGAAAGAGAAATAGATATACAAAACAAGAAAAATGTGGTGGCCCACTCCCCCTTCCCTCACCATTCCTCCTTCCATTTTTCCAACAACTTCCTTAGTGCCCCTTTCACCTCCTTGTTCCTCAGGGTGTAGATTAGGGGATTCACCATGGGTGTAACTACTGAGTAAAAGAGAGTGATGAATTTGCCCTGGTCTTGGGAACTGCTCTTTGCTGGCAGTAGGTAGGCATAAATGGCTGAGCCATAGAAGAGGAATACTACTATCAAATGGGAGCCACAAGTATTGAAGGCCTTATGCCGGCCTTCAGCTGAGGGAATCTTCAGGACAGCTCGGGCAATGAAACCATAGGAGATGAGGATGGTGCTCAGGGGCACTGCAGTGAAGAAGGCACAGACCCCATTGAGTACAGCTTCATTGAGGCTTGTATCTCCACAGGCCAACTTGATTAGAGCTGGAACTTCACAGAGGAAACTGTTGACCTCCTGGTATCCACACAATGGGAGCTGTAGAGTGAATGTTGACTGAACTAGGGAATTTCCCAGGCCACCTAGCCAGGCGATGGAGGCTAGTTGCCAGCAAAGCCGAGGGTTCATGATGATCATGTAGTGCAGGGGCCGACAGACAGCTACATAGCGATCAAATGCCATCACAACCAAGAGGATGCATTCAGTGGCACCCAGCCAGAGGAAGACGTATAGCTGGGTTATACAACCACCATAGCTGATGGTTTTATCTGGACCCCACAGATTGAACAGCATCTGAGGGACTGAGCTTGTGGTATAGGCAAGGTCAAGGGAAGAGAGGTTACTGAGGAAAAAATACATGGGTGTGTGAAGCCTAACATCCAAGCGTGATATTAGGATAATGGTTAAGTTGCCCACCAAGGTTAACAGGTAGGAGAACAGGATAACAACAAAAAAGATCATCTCCAGCTGGGGATGGTCAGAGACACCAATTAAGATGAAACCTTTAAAGGATCGGTTCTTGGCTCCTCCCATCACTGGATACCTTCTGTCCCCTGAGGAAGAAAGGAAGGTCACCATACTAAGAAAACTGTCAGGAGTGCAGTAAGTGACACTGTAAACTGTTGGACGAGATTCATTTCCTTAATGCCAAATCTTTAGGAAAGATAAGAGAAAAAAAGAAATGAAAGAAAGGCAAAAAGGATTAAAGATTATTTCATGAGTTTCCTGGCTCCATGGCTATCTACTAGTTTGATTCTGTCAATCCCAGGTCTATCTTTAGTGTTACTAAACCTCAACTACAAAGAATCCCGAAATGAACAGAGAACTTTACCGCACACACGTAGAGCAACCACAAGCTATCAGGCCAAACTGGAGGACAGTCAGAATGGTGAGGAGACTTGAAACCATGCTGTATGAGGATTGGGTGAAAGAATTGGGAATACATAACCTAAAGTAGAGAAGATAGGGGCAGAGAATGCTATAATAATTGTCTTAAAATTGTGGGAGGAGTATCAGATGGAAAAGGGATTCTTTTTACTTGTTTTGTTTGGGCTGAAAGACAAAACTAGAGTTACAAGAAGAGAGATTCACATTCTACTTACTGAAAAGCTTCCTAATATATGAAATTGTCCAGAAATGGAATAGACAGCTGTGAGCGTGCAGGTGAAGAAGAGTATTGGGTTCTTCATCACTAGACATCTTCAAGTGGATACTGAGTAACAACTTCTTGCAAATATGGTAGAGAGGATTCATGCTTAAGGTGTAGTAGACTGGTTTAGATAACATCTGAAGTCACTTTTATCAGAAGTTCAGAAACAGAACCATGATTTCAAGCTTGGAATATTTGCATAAAGTTCTCCTTGTAAGTGGAGAGAATGATTACTCTATGCAAATTCTCCAGACTTGAAGGTTATTAGAGGACTGTTTGGGAAAGGATAGGAAGCTATGTACTTGAGGCTAGAGGGACAGATAGCTACCACCTATTGTTCAGGCCTATTTAAAGTCATCAGGAAGGATGGTACCAGGAAGACTGGTATAGATCTCTTGGAACCGGGAATAGTGAAGGAAGAGGTATGGATGTAGAATTAGTGTCTATGGTCAGAGATAGCTATGTGGTACTGTGGATAGAGTGCTGGACCTGGAGTCAGAAAGACCTGAATTCAAATCAGGCCATAGACAATTATTATTATAATCCTGGGCAAGTCACATAACCCCTGTCTGTCTCAATTTCCTCATTTGTAAAATGGGATGATAATAACATGTACCTCCCAAGATAGAAGATAATATTAGTGAAATGCTTTGCAAAGCTTAGAGCACTATATACATGTTAAGTTATTAGCTATTAGGGGTGGCCAGGTGGCTCAGCGAGTAAGAGCACCGGCTCCAGTGTCAGGATGACCTGGATCAAATCCGGGCTCAGATACTCAGCACCACACCCAGAAATAACTGGCCATGTAACCTTGAGCAAGTTACTTAACCCCGATTGCTTTAAAAAAAGAAAAAAAAGTTATTAGCTATTCTTGTGATGAGCACAATGGATGGATGACCACTTGCTGAGGATATTCCAGAGGAAAAGGAGTTTTCCAGTGGGCACAGGTTGGACTATTTGGCTTTTGAAGTCCCTTCCAACATTATGATTATGTCATTCAGTTGGTACTGAATTTGTAGAATAATTCAGTTGCCAAGATGAATGAGTGCGGTTGTAATATGGAAATGGATTTGATCAAGGGAATTGGAAAGAGTGAGCAGAAAGGAAATGAGTAAAGATAGGATTCCATAAACACTAAAGAGATAAGAATGAGTGAAAAGGTGAGTAGAGAGCAAATCCAGAAGGGGCTTCTTGACTGTGAGGGAGCCTGGGTCCTAGGACCACGTTCTCCACCCTGCTCTACAGAGTGTCTGCAGTGGCACAGAACAGCAGTGATGAGGGGCTTTTAATGAGTTTTCATCTCATACCATGTAGCTGAATCACATATTTTCTGAGGTCTTCTTCTTATTTTTTTGAGAAGGAGTGTCCAAGAAAAGGGAGTCAGGTGACTGTAGGATACATGTCTCTGTAAACAGATCAACTTGAATAAGTCCCTTATGATTTCTCTTTCTTGTTTACCTTTTCATACTTCTCTTGAGTCTTATATTTAAAGTCAAATTTTCTATTCAGCTCTGGTCTTTTCATTAAGAATGCTCGAAAGTCCTCTATTTCATTGAATATCCATTTTTTTTTTTTTTTTGCTTTTTGGAGGGCAATTGGATTTAAGTAACTTGCCCAAGGTTACATGGCTAGGTTTTTTATTTGTGTGTGTTAAGTGTCTGAGGCCGGATCCGAACTCAGGTCCTTCTGACTCCAGGGCCAGCACTCTACTCACTGCGCCACCTAGCTGCCCCAAATATCCATTTTTCCCCTGAAGGATTATACTCAGTTTTGTTGGGGAGGGGATTCATGATTTTGAGTAATGGAATTTCAAGATACCTTCTACTTCTGAGATTTTGTGATTCTAAGATTTCAGAAATGGAGGACATGCCTTTATATGAAGACAAAATTAAAGTATTAGGACTTCAATCCAGAATGATAAATCTTGAGGAAGAGAGATCTTTGAAGTCAACAAAATATGAAAACATGGGATATATGGGGTGTCCCCAAAGTCCTAATGCAGGTTTAAACTAAGACTTTGGGGATAGCCTAAAGAGTTAACAAAGATTTTTTCCCACCAAATCTCAGAATATTAGAATGAGGTAATACAAAGAAGATACATATTAATAGGATAAATAAAGGGAAAGCCTACTTATGCTGCAAAACAGTGAATAGAGTTATGCATATTTTCCCAAGAACTGCTAAAGGCTGAAAATGTAAACCATTTCAAGAAGTGTTTGTATAAATCCATGGATGATACTTCTATAGGAAAACTAGGGTGTTTGAACCCCATCCTTAATCTTCTTAAATTGAAATGATAGAGGATAGGGATGATATAGCCCTAAACTTTCCCTTCACCTGAGATAGAGTCCAGGGCTTGATGGTTCATGGAGTTAACCCTAGTATGACAATTTTTAGGTTCTAATGAACTAAAAATATTATCTCTTGTTTATAATGGGTCATCATATCCTATTCTTCCTGCTAACCTTTTCTGAATTATTATTGGGGTAAAGTTACTGCACAATAAACCAAGCCTAATCTGTCATCCTGCCAAATAAATGAATCTAAAAGCCCATCAGAAAAAAATGAATAGTCCATCATCTGTCTGAGTTCTCCCCGCCACTGCTTTATGGTGTGAATGAGACTAACTCTGAAGTGTGCCCTGAGACACTTGGTTTTTGTTGTTGTTGTTGTTTTTGCTTTTTTTGGAGGGGGGAAGGTAGGGCAATTGGGGTTAAGTGACTTGCCCAGGGTCACACGGCTAGCAAGTGTTAAGTGTCTGAGGCTGGATTTGAACTCAGGTCCTCCTGACACCAGGGCCGGTGCTCTATTCATTGTGCCACCTAGCTGCCCTGGAGGCTTCATTATTTTCTTAAGTCTAGACAATAAACAAAGCACTACCTTCAGCCCTGATTTGTAGCACTGCTGATTTTATGAGATGTAAATGCTTGCCCTGAAAAGCTAATGATCAACTCTGAGAACAGGTTAGAGTTGACTCTAGTACACCCCTGAAACTTTTTATTGTAGAGACAAGGAAACCTAGGTACGTAAAGCTTATATAGTTTTGCAATAAAGGAATAAAAGAGATCTTGGTCCATAAAGATGAAAGATGAGAAGGAATAAAATTGTATCTTGTAAAAAGTCATGGAGATTTTGCATATTGTGTAAGAACAATGTGGACTCTTCCCTCAGTCTTAGAGTATCAGGATAGAGGGCCAGGATTTGAAATTTGAAAGACGTAAGTTTAAGGCAAATAAAAGGAAATGTTATTTTCTGAAGATTGGAAATTTATGAAAATGAAGAGGATCAAGTATTGTAAATCAGCTCAATAGAAGTTTTGGTGACAATAAGTTCAGAGCCATATTGAGTCATTTAGGAAAATGGGACCATAACCAGGATGCATTAACCTTCCCCAATGTCTCTACATCCTTTTGGAAGAGTCTAGTAACCAGGGAAAGGAACAAAAAGATAGTGTATATATTCTTTGGGGAAAAGCTCAAAGATGGGAGACATAGTATAGTAGAATAGAAAAATCATTAGATTTGGAGTCAGAAGGAATGTTTAAATCACAATCAATTTCCTTATCTCTGTAAAATGAAGGGGTTGGATTTCATCCTCAGTGTCTTGTTTCAGGTCCCAGTATAAAATCTGGGATTAAAGAAGAAAATACTAAGATGTCATACATTTAATTCACTGTTGTCGCTGTGAAGGGCTTTTAAGAGGAGGTTATTGGGCTTTATCACTGTGTACAAAGGACCAAAATGAGTTTATTAAATGAGGTTTGCTGCAATGGAAAGTGTACTGTTTCTAGTTAGAGGACCTGAGTTCAAATCCTGACTCTACAATTTACCACCTGTATGACCTTGAGCAAGTCACTTAACCTTTCTTAGTCTCAATTTCCTCACTTGTGAAATGAAGGGTCCAACCAACTTTAAATCTATAATCTTATGATCTGAATATCTCCAGGATATTTGTTAGGAGGGATGGCCTGCTATATAGGGGATGGAGGAAGGATCTCTTTGGAAATGAAAGTGATATAAAAACAGAAGGTATTAATAGAAAATGAAGCAGGGGAAACAAATTCCTGTAAAGGTGATACAACATTGGTGATTTTTCAGCAAGAAAACAGATATGTATTTGTCACGGATGATTTAGACCCTTTTCTGTCAGGAGACAAGGTGCTGAATAAGGTGACTTCTCAATTTTCTTTCCTGCTGGAGGATTTCTGTGATTCTAGGACTTCCATGCTCCTCCACATGTTATTGCCCCCTGTCCAACTGGAATGTAACCAGCTCAAGAACAGGGTCTGGGGGCCAGCTAGGTGGTGCAGTGAATAGAGCACCAGCCCTTGAGTCAGGAGAATCTGAGTTCAAATCTGACCTCAGACACTTAACGCTGTATGATCTTGGGCAAGTCATTTAACACTAATTGCCCTGCATTCCCCCCTCCAAAAAAAAAAAAGCCAAAAAAAAAAGAACAGGGTCTGGGTCTATCGTTTTTGTTGTTCCCCTTTTCTGTTCCTTGAGCACTCCATAATTTCCAGAAAGTAGCTATTCTAGCAGAGAGCAGACAGTCTTTGCTATCAGGCAGCTCTCAGCATGGCATTTTAATTAATGTGCTTCATATTAAACATGTTTATTCCTGTTTTTCCTTCTTGGAGATGAGATGGATAATAGAGGGTCTGCAAAATATGTTCAAAGGCATTTATCAAGGAATTTCTTACCCATCTTTCCTCCTGGATAAATAATGCAAATCTGCTACGAGCATCATTCAATCTCCATGATTTTCTCTTCTACCCTTTTCTGTTTCCCTGCCTCTCTTTTCTTCTTTCCTTTCCCTGCCTTCCTCCCTCCCTCTTATGGAATTGTAGAATTTTAGGTTTTAGAGTATACCTCAGCATTTAATCTATTTCTTTTCCCCCATTTCCCCTACCCTCACCCTCAGTTTCTCCCAGGACAAAAACGTACAGATCTTAAGTGGAAGCATGACTCTGGGATTTTTCTTCAGTTTTTTATCCATCTCTGATTCTTCGCTCTTTCCCCTCTCCCTTTATCTCTACATTGCCCAATGTTCAGACTCTCCCAGTCACTGAATGCCTAGAATGTGATGGGAAAGCGGGGCACTCTGAAGCCAGTGATACACGGTTGCCTGCCAGTCGCCTTTCCCCTTCCCTCCCTCTTCCTGCTCACCCCTTGTCCCTCCTTCTAGGCTTCCCTTCTTCATGACACCAAATGCTTCAACTTCTATCTTGCTCTTTCTCTGATCTGCAAACAGGAAAGAATTCAGTCAGATTGGGACTATTGGGGGTGGCCTTAAAACAAAAAAGTTGGAGTAGATGACCATCTCTGAAGGCCCTTCCCTCAGCCCATCTATGTCCTATGATGCCAAAGTCTCTTCAACCCTGATATCCCAGGTTGTAACATGGCACCTGCCTCCAATGCTTTATGTGCTATGATTCTCCCTCAACTGAGAGACGTTGACAGCCCCATGTGAATGAGCAGGATTTGTGTCATAATGCCCTTCTGGCTAAGTCTTCACTTTTCTGCACCTTTGGGCAGGTCACTTCAGCTCTCCATATTTTTTTTCCTAAAATGAGGATTTAAAATCCTGCCACCTAACTCACAGGAGGTGAGAAGTCCCTTTAGATGTAATCCTGGGCTGGCTGATCTTTGGTCCTCTGAAGGAGAAGGCTGTTTGTTCTCAGCTTCCCCTTTGGAACCTCCTTCCTCCCTTTGGGTGCAGGACCTGAATACCCATACACTGCTCTCTCTGTGGCACACAATCCAGACCTCCACACTCTAAACACTTCCTTTCAGCATCAACACTTACCTATCCTGTGTCCCCAAGTCACAGACAAGGGTTGCTTTATACCTGATGTTGACCTGAGAATTGACTCATTGCTGAAGTGTTCCCAGAAGACTCAAAGCTAGGTTTCCTGATTCCTAATCTGTTGGCTTTCCACCAGACCACATTTTTGTGTAAAGGAAAAAGGTTTGGATTTGGAAACAAAGGACCTAGGTTCAAATACTGGCTTTGCCATGAGGCAAATCACTTAACTTCTCTGGGTCTCAGTTTCTTCATTTGAAAAATAAAGAGTTTAAGGGGCAGCTAGATGGCTCATTGAATAGAGCACTGGTCCCGGAGTCAGAAGGATCTGAGTTCAAATCCGGTCTCAGACACTTAACACACACACACACACACACACACACACACAAACTAGCCATGTGACCTTGAACAAGTCACTTAACCTCAATTGCCCTCAAAAAAAAGAAAAAGGAGTTTAAATCTATGTGTGATGATCAGTTAATGTTATTTACCTCTAAGGTGACAGATTTTAAAGCACCATTGTTCCTTGATGTTTTGACTTAAAGGAGTGACTATAGGTAGAGTACAGAGATACTGAATGTTGGAACTGGAAACGATTCTAGAAATTTCCTAGTCTGACCCCTTTAACTATCAAATAAGGAGAAGAGAAGTGATTTACTGAGGTCACAGAGAGAGCTGGTGGGAATGTTAGGCTGCATATGCCTGATCTCCTGACCCATATTCTAATGCTCTTTCTGTGCCAGTAGTGGAGACATTTTTTGGAAGGGTGAATCTTGTGACACCCCCCTCAGATACCACCTGGAGGCAGCTGTCTTTTCTACTTTCCTGCAGGACTACTTGTTGCAATCCAGCCTAAGATCTTCCCACCAACACTCTTTGTCCCCTTCTTTCTTTCACCCCTCACCCCTCTCTCCTGGGTAGGGATTTCTTTTGCCTTTTTTGTGTTATGGACCCTTTTGACAGTCTGATGAAACCTATGGACCCCTTATCACAATAATGTTTTCAAATGCATAAAATAAAAGACACAAACTTACAAAGAAAACCAAAGGTGTGTCAAGTGGCACAGGAATAGAGTACTGGCCCTAGAGTCAGGAAGCTGTTGTTGTTGAGTCATTTCAGTCTTGTCTAATTTTTCATGACCCCATTTGGGGTTTTTTTTAGCAAAGATTTTGGAGTGCTAACTAGATACAGCTAATAAATGTCTGAGGTTTTCTTGAGCTCAGGTTTTCCTGTCTCCAGGCCCAGCCTTCTATCCACTGAGCCCCCTGGTTACCATGGAGTCAGGACCACCTGAGTTCAAATGTGTCCTCAGACACTAGCTGTGTGACCCTGGGCAAGTCACCCAACCCATTTGCCTCAGTTTCCTCATCTGTAAAATGCATTAGAGAAGGAAATGCTAAATCACTCCAGTATCTTTGCCAAGAAATCCCCAAATGGGGTCACAGAGAGTTGCATGTGACCAAAATGACTGAGCAACAGTGACAGCAGCAACAAAGGAAACCAAAGCCTAGTGAAAATAAAGATGCACTTTTTTCCTCCATCCAAGGTTATGGAACCCCTGAAATCTATCCACAGACTCCTTGGGGGTCTGGGGACCCCAAGTTAAGAGCCCATGTTCTAGAGTCAGTCAGTTATTTATCATTTACTGAGTGCTTACTAGGTGCCAGGCATTGTGTTGAGTGCTGGCAATACAAAGAAGCCCCCCACCCCCCGCAACAACAACAAAAACCAGTCCCTGTAACAAACCCTATTAATTAACAATATATTCTCCAGGCCTGGGGACTAGGTGGCTGGTTTCTACTGCTGAGGCACCACACCCAAAGTCTTTGTTTCATAGGAGAAAAGTCATAGCCTGGGCTATTTCACAGCAGAATGAGTGGCCATTCTTGCAGTAGGAAATGAAAGAGGCCCCCAAGCACTCCTTGGGCACATGTACTCACCACCTAATATCTGGAGGGCCAGGAGTATAGATCCCTTGATGAGCAAGAAGCAGCTACTTATAGGGTCCTTCTCCCAGACCTGGCTTGGGGCTGCCGGCTTTAACAATGGGCAGCACCTGGTCCTCTAAGGAGCCTGTGTTGGCTCTTTCCAGGTTTGGCTCAGTTGCTGATTCTGAAAAAGCCCATGGGGGAATCAGAGCCCTCTACAGGCAATTAGTAATAAACACTAAAGTAGCCAGAATTCAGGGAAAAAGTTGTCCCTAAAGAGTCAAAACTTTATCATCTAAATTTCCTTCCCACTTCTATAATGTTTTCCTCTTCAATCCCAATTTTGTTTATTGATATTTTATCTTAAAATAATTACAGTTGTTTAGTGCTTTATACTTTTGTATTAACTTTCATATTCATTATTTTATTTCATTCTAAAAACACTGCTGTTAAGTAAGTAGGATGGGAATTATTTATTCCTCTGTGCCAGATGAGGAAACTGAAGCACAAAAGAGCTTAAGTTACTTGTCCAAAGTCACACAGCTCTTGCTCTTACCATCATTCACAATTGTTCTACTTCCATATCGATGAATTCTGCCTTATAACTTCTAATCAGGGGTATGCTGGTAAATGTTTTAACAAGTGGCTCTTTGGAATAAAAATGTACATACAACACACTTTTAAATTTAATCTACATTATTAACAGTTTGTCCATCACTTTCTTGTATCTAGATAGTCAATAAAGCAATAAATCAAGCAAATCTATATTTGTACCCTAAGTCTCTTCAATGGATAGGATGTGTCATTATGAATTCTATGGAATCATTTTATTTATCATAGTTCCCGCAGCTTTCAAAATAAATTTACAGAGTTTTTTTATTGTAGAAATTGTTCTCCTGGTTGGACTATTCATTATTTGTTTAGTATCAGTTAAGGACTTATAAGTCTTCAAAACTGTCTTTTTATAGTAGCATTTTTTATAGTATAATTGGTTTTTTTTAACTCTGCTCATTTCACTCCTTACCAATTGACATGTCTTTCTCAAAATCATCTATTTTTTTCCTTTCTTATAGGAAAAAAGTACTTGACCACGTTGATATACTACAACTTTTTCAACCATTCCCGAATTGTTAAGTATCCTCTTAGTTTCTAGACTTTTTCCATCTCAAAAATATCAGCTATAAATATTTTTATTCATAAAAGACCTTTTTCCTCTTTCTTTGAGTCAAGCCCTAGAAGTGGTATAACTGGGTCAAAGGGACATACCACTTAACGTTTTGTGTGTGATTCCAAATTGCTTCACAGAATAGTTATATCCATTTATAGATCCACCTGTGAACTCTTACTGTCACTTCTACCTTCACAACACCTCTAGTATACATCCCCTTCTCTCCGCCGCACATAGACACCACCTTTTTTAGGTCTTCATCACCTCCTGGCACAACTATTGAAATAGCCTAGTAATTGGTCTCCTTGATTCAAGTCTTTGCCCTCTGTGCATCATCTTCCACTCAATCACTGGAGAGATCTTTCTAAAGTGCAGGTCTGACCATGTCAACTCTTCCTCTTAAGTAATCTCCAGTGGCTCCTTATTACCTCCAGTATCAAATATAAAATCCTGTTTGGCTTTTAAAGACCTTCACAGCCTGGGGAAACCTTCCCTTTTTAGTCTTCTGATGCTGATACTGATCATTATACTAAGGATACTCTCCACAAAAATACATTTTTTAAGAATATAATGTTAACCTTGATAGATAAAAGTAGATGCAACATTTTGCCAACATTCTGGTAGATGTGATTGAGAGGCTATGTTAGTGATTTTGAAAATTCACTTTTTCAAGTTTGAAGATCATAGGGTTTCAATACTTAGATCTGGAAGGCACTTTAAAGATCATTTAGTCCAACCTGCTCATTTTACACAGGAAAAAAACATAGCTCAGCAGTATAAGAAAGGCAGGAGTCCCCGGATTCCAAATATGGTGCTCTTTCCAGTACAGTATAAATGATTTGACTGGTACAGATGCCAGTATTGTTTATCCACTAAGAAACATAAGACATTAATATTTTAAATATGTAACATTTCACTTTACCAAGTTAAAATCAGATTGGTAAAAAGGAAAGGGAACAAAGACAAGAGAATAGTGGGGAGGTTGGGAGAAGCAGGAAACATAGATAACAGCAAACTAAAATGATAGTTAGTGGGGGGTGTTATTGTATTTCTGTTGCCTGTCACTGGTATAGTGAGTTAGATCACTGGTGGTGCTATTTAAGACCAAGGTTATAAGTTTCTCCCCCCATAGGAATTCAAATGAGCAGAGAAAAAAATTCTGATCCATGGCCATAAGGTCATTTCTGATATTGACCAATCTTCTTGTGTGTCTGTGTCTTTGGAAACAGTCAAGTGAGTAGGAATGGTTCAATGAAGCCTATGTATTTTTTTTTTCAGTTAAGGAGCATTTATTTTCTCTCCTCATCTTCCTCCACTCACACTGTAAAAAAAAAAAAAAGAAGAAGAAATCTTTGTAACACATATGCCTTGTCATGCAAAACGAATTCCCTTATTGGTCATATTAAAAAAAGGTGTGTCTCATTCTGGATATTTGCTCCCTATTTCTCTGTCATGAGATGGGTAGCATTTTGCATTTTTGATCTTCTAGAATCATGGTGGATCATTGGCTTGATCAAAGTTCTTAAGTCCTTCAAAATTGTTGGTTTGGGCAAGGTTGTTGTTATTTTACACGTTTTCTTGGTTCTTCTCATTTTACTTCTGCATAAGTTCATACAAATCTTTCCAGGTTTTTCTGAAACCATATCTTCTTCATTTCTTATGTCACAACAGGACTCCATTACATTCATATGCCATAATTTGTCAGCCATTCCCTCAATTAATATTCTTTGCCATTAGAAAAACATTATTATAAATATTTTTGTGCAGTTGGGTCCTTTTTCTCTTTCGTTGATCCCCTTGGGGTGTAGGCCTAGATGTGATATCCTTTGGTCAAATGCAATGTACAATTTAAATACCTCTTCTCTTCTACCTATATAGTATTTTCTGATAAAAATTAGGTATTTGATTCAATCACTAAACAAATGAATTTGGTTTCTATTATGATTACCATACAAATGGTTCTCAAATTTATATCATTACCTCCCTCAAACTTTCACTTGAGTGCCAGTTCTGTATTTTTGCATTTCTATCTCACTCTAATTTCAAAATCATATTATCCAAAATTGAATCATTATTTTTCCCCCCAAATCTGCCCTCTTCCTAATATCTCTATTTCTGTTTTTGGCACTACCATCACCCACACTAGAGATCTCAGTCATCTTTGATGTTTTCTTTTCCCTGACCTGCACATCCAATCATTTTTCATGCTTCTCTTGAATCTTGTATTTGAAATTCAGATTTTCTTTTCAGCTTTTTTCATCAGGTGTGCTTTGAAAGTCTTCTATTTCATTGAATTTTCTTTCCCCGCCCCCCGAAGAATTATACTCAGTTTTGCTAGGTAGGTGATTTTTTATGTAATCCCTAGTTTCTTTGCCCTCCAGCATATAATATTCCAAGTTTTGACTCCTTTAATGTGGAAGATGCTAAATCTTGTGTTATCTTGACTGTGGCTCCATGACATTTGAATTATTTCTTTCTAGTTGCTTACAATATTTTCTCCTTGACTTGAGAGCTGTGGAATTTTGCTGTAATATTTCTGGGAGTTTTCACTTAAGCATCGCTTTCAGGAGGTGATTGGTAGATTCTTTCAATTTCTGTTTTACCCTCTCCTTCTAGGATATCAGCGTGGTTTTCCATTATAATTTTTTGCAAATTAATATCTAGGCTTTTTTTTTATCCTGGTTTTCCAGGAGTCTATTAGTTCTTAAATTAGGTCTCCTTGATCTGTTTTCCAGGTCAGTTGTTTTTCCAATGAAACATTTCACATTTTCTTCTATTTTTTCACTCTTTTGAATGTGTTTTATTGTTTCTTTCTGTCTCATGGAGTCATTAGCTTCCACCTGCCCAACTCTAATTTTTAAGGAATTTTCTTCAGTGAACTTCCATCCCTCCTTTTCAATTTGGCCAATTATAGTTTTTAAGTTCTTCTCTTCAGCTCACCTTTTTACCTCTTTTTCCATTTGGCCAATTCTGCTTTTTAAGTAGTTCTTCTCTTCAGTGAATTTTTCTACATCTTTTACCATTTCATCTGTTCTGTTTTTTTTAAGATGTTACTTTCTTCAGTAATTTCTGTGTCTTCCTTTACTTAGCTGGTGAGTCTTTTTTTTCCATGATTTTCTTGCATTACTCTTATTTGTTCCCCCAATTTTTCCTCTTCCTCTCTTATTTGATTTTAAAAATCCTTTTGGAATTCCTGCAGGAATTATTTTTGGGCATGAGACCAATTTACATTTATCTTTAAGATTTTGGACGTAGCACTTTTCACTTTGTTGTCCTCTTCTGGGTTTGCATTTTAATCTTCCCTGTTACTGTAGTAACTTTATGTGTTAAGGTTCTTTTTTATTGTTTTCTCATTTTTCCAGATTATCTCTTGACTTTTAAGTTCATATGTTAAAGTTGGGCTCTGATCCTGGGGTGGAGGTGGCACTGTCCCAAGCTTTAGATTTTTCATATTGCTATTCACAGAGCTAGTTCTGGGGGCCTGTAAGTTTTCAATTCTTTCATGGTGGTATGATTTAAGGAGGGGTGTGGTCACAACTCTCCTGGCCTGTGCTCTGCTCTGTGATTAACCACAAGCACTCTTTTCCTCCCAGGAATTAATACCAAGGTCACTGTTCCCCTGCATTCATATGCTCTAGTGTGCTAGTGTTCTTCATTGCTCTGGTTCTACAAGCCAGAACCAATGCAACAGAGTCTTGCATCCAGTGCCAGCAAAAGGTCCTCTGTAATTTCCTTCTGACCTCATTACCATCTATGGACTGAGAACTCAGGAAACCACTGCTACTGATTCAGTTGCCCCAAAGGCCTGCTTCTGACTTACACTAGGTGTAGCTCTCTACTGGCTGTATGGTACAGGGGCCTCAGGTTCCACTACTGGTTTACTGTGAGGCTCAGGGCCTCACTGCTGGCCTGCCAGTGGCAGCCTGCACTCTACTCTCACTCCAGTGAAACTTATCTTTCCTGACAACCTTCTAAGTTGTCTTGGGCTGGAAAATTATTTTAACCTGTGCTTTTGTATGCTCTGCTGCTCTAGAATTTGTTTTGAACAAATGTGTGTATATAAATGTATTTATTATATGGTTTGAGGAGATATTTTTAAAGTAGTTTGGAGGGGAAATTGAGAGAGCTCAGATGAGTCACTGCCTTAACTCTTCCATATTGGCTCTGCCCTCCTCATTGTCATCTCCAATTCTAATTTTTAAGCAATTATTTTCTTCAGTGAGCTTTCATACTTCTTTTGCCATTTGACCAATTCTGTCTTTTTAAAGAATTCTTTTTTTTCAGTGAATTTTGATAGCTACTTTTTAATTTAGCCTATTCTGATTTTTTTTAAATTGGGTATATTTTCATTTTAATTATTTACATATAATATATAAATATGGAATTGATGGAAATCAATGGAATAATCTGAAAAAAATAGCAGGGAGACAGAGAAGAGATTAAGAAATCCATCATACATCACCCTCTTTTCACTGAAGAAATGGGACTATGAGTATGGAATATTGCATATACTTTCACATGTGATCATTGTGTATGTTGGTTTTATTTAGTTATTTTTCTTTATTCCATAGGAAGATTTACAGGAAGAACTGAAACAGAGGGATGTTGAGGAGAAGGATTACATCCAGTAAGAATAATAAAGCAATTTTTTTTCATTTTTGATTTTTTGCTTTTTGGAGGGGAGAAGGCAGGGCAATTGGGATTAAGTGACTTGCCTAAGGTCACAAGGCTAGTAAGTGTTAAGTGTCTGAGGCCAAGCAATTTTTTAAGGGGTAGGAAGACAGATTAGACTATAAGGTAGATTTGCAATTATAATAACAACTATTATTAGATAGTATGATGTGATCAAAAGACTTGGTTGAGAAAATAGGGAAGTGGGTATAGTGTAGAAATACAGAAAAGGGATACTTTAAGAGAGAAATATATTACTATCTTCAAGCAATATTTAAAGTAGAGGATAACCCTGACCAGATAAATTAAAATGGTTACTTGGTTAATATGCTTCTTATAGTGTTGAAAAGGGAAGTCATAAGGCTCAATAATAATATTCAAAGGTACCTTATATGGAAATCAGGGGTAGTTATACTAATATAGATCTGATGAGAAAGAGATCCAGAGTGACAGAGACAGAAAGAGAGAGAGAATGAGAGAGAGAGAGAAAGAGGGAGAGAGAGACAGACAGACAGACAGACAGAGAAAGAGAAATAGATATACAAAACAAGAAAAATGTGGTGGCCCACTCCCCCTTCCCTCACCATTCCTCCTTCCATTTTTCCAACAACTTCCTTAGTGCCCCTTTCACCTCCTTGTTCCTCAGGGTGTAGATTAGGGGATTCACCATGGGTGTAACTACTGAGTAAAAGAGAGTGATGAATTTGCCCTGGTCTTGGGAACTGCTCTTTGCTG
Organism: Petaurus breviceps papuanus; assembly: GCF_028583685.1. NCBI lineage: Eukaryota > Metazoa > Chordata > Mammalia > Diprotodontia > Petauridae > Petaurus > Petaurus breviceps. The sequence continues at coordinate 235 of NW_027187394.1, read as the reverse complement.
GCAGTAGGTAGGCATAAATGGCTGAGCCATAGAAGAGGAATACTACTATCAAATGGGAGCCACAAGTATTGAAGGCCTTATGCCGGCCTTCAGCTGAGGGAATCTTCAGGACAGCTCGGGCAATGAAACCATAGGAGATGAGGATGGTGCTCAGGGGCACTGCAGTGAAGAAGGCACAGACCCCATTGAGTACAGCTTCATTGAGGCTTGTATCTCCACAGGCCAACTTGATTAG
>NW_027187393.1:10918261-10998627 GCF_028583685.1 Petaurus breviceps papuanus | reverse complement strand
GAGATGCTGGGATGGAGTCAAGGATCCCAGAGGAGGGGAACATGCTGCAGGGAGAGCCTGGAGATACAACATAGCAGGAAGGGAAGGGGAATATTATGAAAAGGTGAGACCATCAGGGGTCAGAGAAGGAGGCACCTTCCTTAATGGTGTTGGCTGGATTCTGCCCAGAACATTGGAGAGATTAGGACCTTTTAGGAACTTTCCATCCTATGTAATTATGCTAGGGCAATGTAATCAGAATACAGTAGAAAGAACACTGACTCTGCAATCAGAAGTCTTGGGTTTGAATTCTGCCTCTAAAATTTATGTGACCTTAGACAAATCACATGACCTCTCCAGGTCTCCGTTTTCTCATCCGTAAAATGTGGGAGTCGGACTGGCTGGCCACTGAGGTCACTTATAACTCTAAATCCGTGGTTGCTATCATTTCTACAGAGAGATTGGCTAGATGGCACAATGGATAGAGCACTGGGCCAAAAGCCAGCAAGACCTGAGTTCAAATTAGTCTTTAGACACAATAGCTGTGTGACCCTGGGCAAGTCACTTAACTTCTGTCTGCCTGAGTCTCCACAACTGTGAAATAGAGATAATAATATCCTCTACCTCCCAGGTTGTTGTGAAAATCAAATAGGATAATATTTGTAAAGCACACTTAGCACAGTGACTTCTTTACACACAGTAATTGCTATATAAATGCCATCATTATTGTTGTTATGGCAGCTAGGCAGACCAATGAATAAAGTATTCTGGAGTCAGAAGGACCTGAGTTCAAATCTGACCTCAGATACTTACTAACTTTCTGACCCTGGGTAATTCACTTCGCCTCTGTTTGTCTTAACCAGCTGCTGGAGAAGGAAATGGAAAAAACCACCCCAGTATCTTTGCCACAAAAACTCCGTGGACAGTGTGGGCCACAAGATCATAGAGTCAAACGCAACTCAACAACAACAAAATTATTATTATTTCTTGCCTTTCAAGAGGACAACCTAGACTGTAGTGGAAAGCTTAGAAGAAATCTTGAGCATACAAATCCCAGCATATGCCCCCGACCTGTAGACAGGAACATCTAGTTGTTGCAGTAGATGTACCCCTAAGGAAAAAGAAGCCTCATCCAAACAATGACCAAAGTGCCTCCTAAGGCATTATACGTTCCTCACCAAGTCTCACCAAGAAAGTTTCCAGTCCACAGTCTGGTTTTCCATGACCAGACACAGATCAGGGAAAGGAAATGGTGACTTCAATATACCTCCTGTCAGTTTTCCACAAAGGTTCTCACATAGTCAGCTCCAAGCAGTCAGGACTCAGAATGAACCAAAGAATGACAGAGCAGGAGGGGACCATAGAAGTCCAACCCTGTCATCTTACAGAAGAGGAAATTCAGGTTCAGTCAAAGAGAAGTAACTGGCCTGAGGGAACACATCTAGCTAGTAGCAGAGTCAAGACCAGCACTTAAGTCTCAACTATCCTGCCTCCTCAAAGACACCCTTGTCTACACCTTCTGTTTGCTGAGCACAGCAAACCCTAGGCTCATCCCTATGACTGTCCTTGGAGCCTGTAGCAGCAAGCACCCTGGAGTCCCTAGGGTGGCTGCTCACACAGGTTCTTGGATCTGCTTTGATAAAGGAAAGCAACTCAAAATGGGTTAACAAGCTTACTTTAATCAGTCAGATATGTATCGTTTACCTTGTTCAGGGGAAAAAGGTCAGCACCTGAACTTCAGAATATACAGACAGTATTATCAAGACATTAACAGATCAAGTAGACAGCTTTCCAAACTGTCCAACCATTACATCCATACCCAGTCAACATCTGGGTTTCCACATCTGGGTTTTTCAAAGCCGGGGGACTCTCAACAACGGCTTCCCAGAATTCAGGTCAAATCACAGAACACTTCTCAAAGTGAGTCCCAAAACAAAGCTACACGTCAGGGCTTATATAGCCTTCTCCTGGCTCAGAGAATGTAACAACCTTATTGACTCACTGGCCAATCAAGAAGTATCTACTGAAAAACATCTTTAAAATTTACATTCTCATTACAGAGCCCTAGAGCCATTTCAACAAGTGAAAGACTGAGAACCCTTAAGGTACATTAGGCCAGGGCTAAGCTGAAAAGGCATCAGACATGACGGCATTGCTGACTAGATTTTAAAAACATTTTGCTAAAATTGTATGGCGCTGTTTCCCCCCTGGGGCACAGCTGTCACAAAGGGAAGAAGATGTAAATAATCTGATGAATATGAGAGAAATACCGGCCCCCTACATTGAGCAGGCATCGGAGAAGAACCAAGGAAAAGAGAAGATGCATATGGAAGTAACTGTCCTATAGGAAGGCCCAAGATTGCCCAGGAAGAAGTAAGTCAAAAGACGTTGAGAAGAGACAGATTGACCTGTTTAATGGCAGGATAAAGAGCCAACATTGTCACAGTATCCAGGGACCTTGGGCAAACCGTATGAAGGTCCTTCCTTTATAGACTCATGAGCTGGGGATGATACAGAAATGAGTTAGATCTGTAGGTCAATGATTTGAATCTCTCTGCAAAAGCCATGCTACAGCTGTACAAAAATGATTACTCTTAGTTTTATTGCCAATGGCTTCTCAAAGATTTATCATAAAACCTTCTGAGTGTTACCTTCATAAAGTCTTTCTGTCTTGTCTACTCCTGCTGAGAATTAACACAATTCTCAGTGCTGCCAAGAGTGGAATCAGTTCCCTCAACTGTAAAATGGCAACCTAAGTCTCAGGATTGCTGTGAAGATTAGAGGAGATAATATTTGTAAATCACTTAGTGCATGGTGGATGTTAAATAACTGTTGTCATTTTTTGTTATTATTGAAGTAGCCTTGCCAGTTGCTTTGTCTCTCGTACCTGGGGTATCTTTAGAGGTGAGGGGCATTGGCACTCCATGCCTTTGTGAATTTGTGAATTCTATCACTCTAAAAGCATGTTTGTCACCCAAACTGCATCCTTGTTAAATGGAGGAGAATATTATAATGTGGAGAAGAGCTCTTCCATCCTTACTTTAGAACAAAGAATCTACACAAGATGTAGTCATCTAAGAAAATTGAAGATTTAATTTTAGAATGAGCTCCTAAAAATGCTGAATTTGCCCTGAGAAAAGTGTAATTTTACCAGGATGACTCTTTCATCCCCTATAATTCTTTCTCACCTCAAATAATGGAAATTTCTCCTCCTGAAATATCTCAGGTTCATAGATTCCTAGAATGTGGGAGGTGGAAAGGGCTGAAATCATCTAGTCTGCTTCACTCAGTTTACCGATGAGAGAAGTAGGCCCACAGACAGGAGGTGATTTGCCCAAGATTATCCAGCTAGTTATTGACTGAGCATGGTTTGAAATCTAGGTCTCTTCACTCCTGTCCAAATTCTCTTCCCACACCACTGTACTTATCTCTCTTTTAGTCTTTGGCCTGGGCAGGCAAAAGTCACCCCTCCCATCCCATAATGCATCTACTTGTCATGATGCTTTCAGAGGGGAGACAATGCCGCCGGTCAGAATCCAGCTTCAGAAAACATTCTAAATTCTAGCTGTTTAGCTCAGAATCACCAACATTCTTTATTTCTCTCAGTCTGTGTGAGAGTGTGGGTGATGTGATGGTTTGTTTTTAATAGGGTGAATATTCTACTGGGTCTCACTTCTGGAACTGATTTCACTGGTAAGTGTCTGGTGGAAATTTCATCTAATCTTAGAAATTGTAAATGTAATACATAGGGAAATAGTTCTATATAGCAGAAGGAGCACTGGAATTAGGATCCAAATATCTATGTGTGTTCTCATCTCAGCCCTGGCCCCTTCCGAGGGGGTGACCTTGAACAAAATATTGAACCTGTTAGAGCCTTGATGTTCTCATCCTTAAATTGGATCAATAACATTTGAACAATTTGCCCTATAAGATAAAGGGGATCAAATGAGATGATTTACATTAAGCACTTTGTAAAAGGTTTTCAGGTATGCTCCATACCTCGTAAACACAACAATTCAATGGCTGATGCTATGGAAAACACAAACAGATGGACAGATAAGTATGCTGATAACTTCAGAAAGTGTTTCCAACCCTGTTCTTGAAACCTAGATCTAGATGAGAGAATGAAAGCCTAAAAATCCTTGGCGGATGATTTATTTTTAATTTTCTTATCTCAAATCATGGGATTTTTTCAGGTGCATGACAAGACTCATAATATGATAAAATAAAAGGATTGCTGCACGCTGCCATGGAAGATCTGAGGCTAGAGACGAAGATGAATATGGTAAGGATCTAAAGATATGTCTCATCTCATTAGGAATTCAACAATCCCAATCACAAGTATAGTGAATGCTCTCTTGTCCATTCTGGTTGGTGTAACAGCAAGCACCCCAGAATCCCCAGGGTGGCTGCCAACACAGGTTCTTGGATCTGCTTTGCTAAAGGAAAGCAACTCAAAATGGGTTCGCAAGCTTACTTTAATCAATCAAACATATCATTTACCTTGTTCAGAGGAAAGTCAGTACCCCAAACTTCAGAGTGTACAGACAGAAATTACAAGAAAACAGAAAAACATATCGAGCAGACAGGCCTCCTACTGTCTTGACCATTACATCCATCCCTAGTCAGTTACCAGAGAGGGAAGCATCAACATCTGGGTTTTTCAAAGCCGGCGGGGGTGGGGGTGGGGGGGTTCAACAGCTGCCCAGAGTCTCATCTGGTCAAATCACACAACACTTCTCAAAGTGAGCCCCAAAACAAAGTCTCCCATCAGGCCTTATATAGCCTTCTCCTGGCTCAGAGAATGTAACAACCCTCTTGACCCACTGCCCAATCACAAAGTATCTCCTGAAAAACAAGTGTTCCACCACAGGCTCCACATGCACTTAACCTAGGGGCAGGGAAGATCTTAAAAATTTACATTCCTGTAACAGTTGGGAAGTATCTGAAGTATAGTAAATGCTCTCTGAGTCCATCATGGCAGGGAAGTAAAGTGTTTGGATTAATCACCTATTGTAGTCAAGAGGGAGTGAATCCCATATACTATTTATGTGACACTAGACCACCACATGCCAGGGGTTTATATCCTTTTAAAGGAGGTATATAATTCCATCTTCTTTTTTGTCCTATTGGGGATGGAGGTTGATTGCTACTGACTGTCAGTGTTTGGGATAGAAGGGGTGTTGGATGGGGATATGGAGAAGAAGACATTGATCAGCCACTAACTGAATGATACTCTCAACTTGTTACCTGGGAAGGGAGTGAACATGTACTGACTTCCCAGAGCTGTAAGGGAACGTGGGCTGGCACCAGTTCTCTCATTTGGCATTGGGTTCGTAAATTGGTAAGGAGTCAGGGCATCAGAGGCAACTGCCCTGTATGCCAATGAAAATACACTATCTTGCCAATATGTCTGCCCCCAACACGTACCGTATGTACACCAAGTCAGTAGCAATCAACCTCCATCCCCAGCAGGAGAAAAAAGAAGATGGAATTATATACCTCTTTTAAAAGAATATAAGCCCCTTGCATATGGTGGTCTAGTATCTCATAAATAGTATATGTGACATATTCCACACATGGATCACCAGTGTACAAATCATTTAGAATAACAGCATCAAATTCAAATAGAAAAGGGGGCCACCAAACTCTCCATAAGAATCTCTGTAGGCCACGTACTGACTTAGAAAATATGTTAACCTTATCTATGTTTATTATATTTTTGTTTATTTAATTATTTCCCAATTTCATTTTAACCTGATTTGGACCTCACTCAGGAGTGTTATGGGTAGCTAGATGGCTCAGTGGATTGAGGGTCGGGCCAGAATGGTGAAAAGACTCATCCTCCTGAGTTCAAATTTGGCCTCAGACACTTCCTAGCTGTGTGACCTTGGGCAAGTCACTCAACCCTGTTTGCCTCAGTTCCCTCAGCTGTAAAACCAACTGGAGAAAGAAATGACAAACCACTCTAGTGTCTCTGCCAAGAAAGCCCTAAATGGGGTCACAGAGAATCAGACGCAACTAAAATGACTGAACAATAATAATGGTTGGTTGGTTGGTTGGTTGGTTGGTTGGTTGGTTGGATGCTGTCTTTCATTCTCAAAGAGGACCCAAATGACATCACTATGTTGGAGTCAAGGTACAATGTGTCCAACTGTGAGTATTATGGACCTCATATAGCCTGTAGGTCACATGTTTGACATCTCTGTATTCTAAATTTTAGAATACAATAAAATATACTTAATACCAAAAATATGCTAAACCTAACTCGATGATTCAGCATCCAATACTTCTCTAATGATTCAGAAGGCCCTTTATGATCTGCTAGTGCCTTGAGGTCATCGTGATGAGGAAAAGCATACCACCAATGCACATAGAAGTGCTGGTTATAGGACTTTCTGGTTGATAGAACATAAGCCAACCCAACTTCTGCTGCTTACTAACACTACAGCATCAGGTCACCAGCCAGTTATTCTCCATTCCAATTATCTCATGGAAAAGCTCACGTGGGACCCTAAGCCATCCCTGGCAACATGCCTTTGTTCTGTTTCTATATAATAGCTGGCCTGACTTGGAATTGATATGGGGATCCACCATTCTGTCCTCCTGCTACTACAGACTGAGTCTCATGAGTAAACTCCCCTAAACAACCTAATTAACCTAAGAAGTCTACACTTACACAACCAATGGGCACTTCTTTATCCTGAATCCTGGCATTGACTCTGAGAGTCTGTGTCTCTACAATTGGCCCATCAGGGCAGAACAGATCAACCCTTTGCATTTGACCTTACAATTGACATAGCTGACAGAGTAGTCTGCCCTCCTATAAATCTTGTATTCTTATAGGTTCTTGAGGTTTTTTGTGTCATGGATCCCTTTAGCAATCTGGTGAGGTCTATAGACCTTTTCTCTGAATCACGTTTTTAAATAACTCAAGGAAATAATAAATTTCAGTTAAAGTTTAATGGAAAATAACGATGTATGTAATTTTTTCCATCCAAGTTTAGAGATCCCATGAAATCTAAGTAAGCTAGGTAGAACACCAGGCCTGGAATCAGGAAGACCTAATTTTGAATCAACATCAGATACTCCTTAGCTGTGTGGCCCTGGGCAAGTCATTTAACCTCAAGCTTATTCAGTTTCTTCATCAGTAAAATAAGGATAATTATAGCACCTACTTTCTGGGGTTGTTGTGAGAATCAAATGAGGTAATAATTGTAAAGTGCTTGCAGACCTTAAAGTGCTATATAAATGTTAATTTTATTATTGTTATATCTATTCTTGGACCCCACGTTAAGAACACTTTGTCTAGAATATTAAGCTAACTATAAGAAGGTAAAATTGAATACATAGAAATGTAAAATCTTACCTTTCAGTTCAAAAAATCAATTTCACATCTTCAAGATGGTAGAGGTATAGATGGCTTTTCATCTGAAAAAGTTGAGGTTTTTCAAGAATGACAAATTCAATGTGACTGACCCCTAAAACGTAATGGGATCTTGAGCTTCACTGAAATAGATATTGTCCAGAAAACAGAGTTGATGGTGCCCCTGCACTTCTACTGTGCCCTGGTCAGACGCCATCGAGAATATTGAGTTCGGTTTTTACCTCTCTAATTTAGGAAGGACATTAACAACCTGGAAAGTGTCCAGAGGAAGGAATCTAAGACAGAGAAGAGCCTTGACTTCATCCTAGGAAATTTAGTCAAAGGAGCTGGGGATGTTCTGTCTGGGAAAGAAAAAGTTTGGGGGATGGGGAGCTGGGAGGTAAAGAGAGGGGTATGAAAGCTGTTGGTTTTAGTATAGAGAAAGTATTAGCCTTGTTCTGCTTAGGCCCAGAGGGAAGAGCCATAAGTATTGGGTGGGAGCTTCAGGGAGGCAGATTTAAGCTCAATAGGAGAGGAATGGGGGGAACTCCTGACAGTGTAATGCAGAAGGAGAACAGAAGTAATCTCTTTCCCCACCAAAGTCTCCAAGCAAAAGTCATTTGATTCCTTGTTAGAGGAGGGAGCCAGCAGAGGGAGGTTTTTCATGTTCAAGTACAAGTTTTCCCTTCCAATCCTGAGATCTTGTACCAATTCCTCTATCTCAGTTTCCTCCTATGCAAAATGAAAAGTGAGACTAAAATGGTCTCCAAAATCTTCCAATATCTCTGCCCTAAAAGATCATTTTTAGCTCAACAACTGATAAGATAGTGCAGGATTTGTGCCCCCAGACTGAAAGGTGTTGCGAGCAATCAGTCCCTTAGCTAAGGAGATGCTGTTTGTGCATTATAAAACTTTTATGGAGGATCTATAGGGTGCTAGACTAGATATAACCCTACAGTCCCAAATCAGGTGGTTGGAGCTGGAAGGGAACCTCTCAGGGTTACTTTATCAAGTGAGACAGCTTGTGTAAAAGAACTTTGTAACCCTTAAAGGATCTCTTCTTTCACTCCATAGACTGCAGATTCTTGTTTATCACAGTGTCAAAGGTGGGAGTTGATCCCAGCTCCTCTGACCACAGAGCCAGCCTTCTCTCTATGGTATCATGCAACCTCCCACCTCAGCCTCCAAAAGATATGGCTTTGATGTCAAGATAAGGGTGTACTCTTCCTAGACCTGTGTAGGAAGCATGGAGCCTTAGGGCGCATCGGTAGTGGTGTGGAAGGATTGCTCACTGCCATACTCCAGGAAAAAAGGAAATTAATAAAATTAAGAGACATCCCAGTCACTCAATGCTTTGTGAATATCTCATGTATTATCTGATCTCATCTCACAACCACCCCTATGAGCTAAGCAGAACAGGTAGGTGTCATTCATTTATCCTCAAGGAAACTGAATCAAGCAAGAGTCATTTGGCGCTGGGATTTCCCAGAAATGTTGCTGTCCCCGATGATTGATTCCGTTGTCCCCATTTAGTACCTGAGGGTTTTTTTTAATCATCTTAACGTTTTATTAGGTTAACAGCATAGCTTTGCCATTAATAGGATTTCACTGTCTCCAGACTCTCTCCCCAGCCCCCACCCCCATTTCTCCCTGTCCCTTGTTCTTCACTTTCAGAGGGATTCTATTGGATGGCCTAGCCTCAAGCATGTAATTACCATTAAGACAATGACCATGGACTAACTTAGCAAGCCTTGTCTATGTGTAGCCACTGTAAGAGCTGAAGTAGAAAGATCAGCTTCTCCTTCTGGAACAAAAACTTTGCCATAACTAGGAGCAGCTTCCTGTTCCTGCCTTTAAAGCCCTGTTACCTAATATCTGGGTACTTGTCTATAGTCCAAGTTTTTAGCTCAGGGACTTACATCAGGATGCAGAAATGTCAGTTTACACATCTGGCAAGGGAATAATTTTCATTCTTCATTTCTACCTTCAGCCTGTAAGGACTTTGACTGATAATTAGGGACCTATTGGGCAGCTAAGTGGCACCACAGCACAGAGAGCACCAGGCCTGGAATCAGGAAGACTCATCTTTCTGAGTTCAAATCTGGCCTCAGACCCTTACTAGATGTATGACCCTGGGCAAGTCACTTCAGCCCGTTTTCCTCAGTTTGCTCATCTGTAAAATGAGCCGGAGAAGAAAATGGCAAACCAAGAAAACCAAAAGCCAAGAAAATCCCAAATGAGGTCACAGACACAATTGAAACAAATGAACAACAATAGTGATTCTGGGCAGAATAGCTAGAAGAGATCCAAGTCTTCAACATCAAACTTCACTGCAATTTAGGTCAGCAAATAATTATTAAGTACCGTGTGCCCTTTATTAAGGCTATGTGCCAAGCACTGAGAACAGAAAGATGAGAAAAACATAATCCTTGCCTTCAACGAGCTCAGTCAATCAATACTTATTAGGTGCCTACTATGTGCTAGGAACTGTAGTAACCACTGGGGATCCAAATAAAGGCAAAAAGTGGTGCCTGCTCTCAAAAAAAGGCTTCTTGCAAAAACTGGGTTTTTAGCTGGAACTTGAAGGAATCCAGGAGACAGACATGAGAAAGGAAGAGAATTCTAGGCATGGGGGAGAGTCACTGAAAACCCACAGAATTCTGGAGGAAGAGGCTAATGTCACTGCATCACAGGGTATCTGAAGGGGAATGAGGTATAAGAAGTCTATGAGGTAGGGGCAGCCAGGTGGCTCAGTGAGTAAGAGCACTGGCTCCAGTGTCAGGATGACCTGGGGATCGAATCCGGGCTCAGATACTTAGCACCACACCCAGAAATAACTAGCCATCTAACCTTGAGCAAGTTACTTAACCCTGATTGCTTTAAAAAAAAAAAAGAAAAGAAAAAAAAGTCAATGAGGTGTAAGAAGAGTTAAAAGGTACAACATACAGCAGAGAGAGAGTTAAAGCAAGGGTGTGATGTCAATAGTCCAGGCATAAAGTGAGGAGGACCCGCCCCAGGATGGCATTTGTGTCAGAGAAGAGAAGGAAGCACCTATTAGAAATGGTATGAAGGTGATGGATTGGATATGTGGGAGAGGGTCAGAAAAAGTGGGTAGATGGTGAAGGTATGGGGGGGGGAGGAGAGGGAGAGGGAGAAAATTTGCAACTCAAGGGATTGTAGAACTGAATGTTGTAAACTAAAAGCTAATTAATTAATTTTTAAGTGGGTAGTCAAGGATAACACCTTGTTTTCAAATCTGTGGAACTGAGAGGAGGTGGTGCTGTTGACAGTAACAGAGTAATTCAGAAGAGGGGAAAGTTTGGGATGAATGATAATGAATTCAGTTTGGGACATTGAGTTAAGGATATCTTTGGTTCATGTGGTTTGAGATGTCTAACTGGTTATTGGAAATGTGACTCTTGAAGATAGGACAAAAGTTAGGCTCCATAAGTAGATCTGAGAATCATCAGCATGGAGATGACCTATGGATCCATGGGAACTGATGAGATAATCAAGTGAAATAGTATAAAAGGAGAAGAGAAAAGATCCTAGGACAGAGCCCCGAGGGATACCCACCATTAGCAGTCATGACCTGGACAAAGACCAGCAAGAGAAGACAATGAAGGAGCAGTCAGACAGGTAGAAGGAGAACCAAGGGATGTGTCACAAAAACCTAGAGAAAAGGAGAAAGCGATCAACAGTGTCAAAGGTTGAAGAGAGGTCAAAAAGGATGAGAATTGAAAAGGGTCATTAGATTTGACAATTAAGAAAGAGATCATTGACAACTTTGGAGTGAGCAGTTTGAGAGAGAGAGAGAGAGAGAGAGAGATGTATTGTTGAAAGCCTTCTCTGGAAATGTAGCCACAAAAGGGAGGAGAGCTATGAGAAGACATGAGATGATAGTAGGCATGGGTAAATCAGGTGAGTTTTTGGACAATGAAGAAAATATGAGGATGTTTATAGGCACTAGTGAACAGGGAAAGATTGATGATAAGTAAGTGGGTATAAATAGAGGAAGCAAGCTTCTGTAGATGATGAGATGTGATGGGATCCCTTGTAAAGGGTTTTGCCTTGGCAAGGAGAAGGTCCACTAGTGAAGGAGGCTACAGTGGCAGGAGGTGTTTGGGTGATGTTAGATGAGGGGAGAAGAGGCAACTCTTAGCAAACATGAGGGAAAAAGAAAGAGCCTTTAAAGGCTCAAGTTTTTCAGTGAAAGATGAGGCAAGAACTTCAGCTGAAAGGGTAGAAGGAAGAGGAACCTGAGGAGATTTAAGGAGTATAAAAACACTTTAGAAAACTGCTATGGTGAGTAAGATAATGAGTTTATGAGGGAGGTGTAGATTTGTCTTGCAGCAGTGAGAGCTCAGTTGAAATTGTATAAAATAAATTTGTAGTGGACCCAGTCATCATGGTTTCATCCAGTTTTATCCAGCAGCAGGTTAGTAATGGGCTGGTGGAAGCAATTTAAGACTGAGATTTATCAGGGCAATATCATTGATAGAATAAGGACCCCCAGAGAAGAAGATGATATAGAGTTGAGCTTGGTCACCAAGGAGTCAAGATGGGGAAAGTGGAATAGAACTAATTAGAGATGGTGGCCTGGCAAAGAATTGAGCGATGGAAGGATTGACGGTCCCATTGAAGGTGAAGAAGAGGAGTTGGGACTGCAAGACTGAAGGAGAGGTAGGATATCAACAGACTGTGATCAGATATGGGACTTTCAGAATTCATGTACAGGGAAGTGGGGCATTTGTGGGTGACGGCAAAATAATGGGTATTACATATCTCTGCATATACGTTACTGAAGTAGGGTAGAGAAGTAGGTCATGGGAAATGAGAAAGTTGAGGAACTGTGAGGTTAGAGGATTTGAGGGAGTATCAATATGTACGCCGAATTCCCATAAGTATGAGTATAGGAGTTGGAAAGGGAACAAAGAACATCAGCCAGTCACTGACCTCATTGAGAGAAGGGAATGTTGGTACTCAAGGAGCAACCAGAATTTTGATTGAGTGGTAGATACAGATTGAGGAAACCTCAAAGGAAGAGAGGTGACTGGGTAATGATAGTAGAGGGGGAACCTAGAAGTAGAAACGAGGAGCAGGACATATTCCAACTTTCCCACCTTGACCAGTGAGTAGAGGGAAATGATCAAAAGTACAACCAATGCTGGAAAGGGTGGCCAGGGAGGCTGTTGTCATCAAGAGAGAGTCAGGCTTCAGTGATATCCAGAAGATGGAAGGAATGGGAATGGAAAGGAAAAGATTTAAGATGAAAGCAAGTTTTTTAACTATGAGTAACAGTCCAGTGGGCATTGTAGAAGAGGTGGGTAGCCTCACAGTAAAACAGTATACAAAGGAAGGGGTCAGTCTCAGAACTCACCAACCCCAGTGATCTAGAGAGAACATTTAGTAGTAGATTGGAGAGGGTTCCAAAAGTGTTAAACCTGTTTCAGTTTCCTATAACAGAATGAAAGGAACTCCCAATAATAAGCTAAATTACCCAAAGAGCATTATGAAAAAAAAAAACCTCATAAAATATGAATAAAGACTGATATAGAAAAGAAAATAAGCAAAAAGTCTAGAAAAATAGTCAACACAATGAATAAGTTCTTTTTTTTCTTCCTTTTAAATAGTATTCTATTTTTCCAATTACATGTAAAGGTAATTTTTAACATCTTTTTTTTTATTTTGAGTTCCAAATTTTCTTCCTCCCTCTCTCATCTCCCTCTTTCCCTAAAATGGTAAGCAATTTTACATGGGTTATATATGTACAATCATATAAAATCTATAAGAATAAGCAATTCAAAGTAAAGGAAGTTAAGCTAACAACCCTCAAGGAAGGGTTATATTACTCAAGTATTATAATACTTGAGATCCCTCAAAATCACAAGAGTAACTGCAAGAACCTCCAGAGTGGTTCAGAAGATCAATAAAAGAGTTAAAAGAAGAAATAAAATAAATTGGTATAGAAATTAGGAAAGTTAGTGCTTTCCAGTAAGAAATCTATAAGACAAAAGGATAGAGAATGTAGAATAAAAAGGAAACCCTTCCAAAATGGTAGTTTCTCTTAAAAAAAAAAAAAGGAAAACGACAGATTTGGGATATAAAAATACAGAAAAAATTAAATAATCAAAAGACACAAGATTGGAAAAAGACATGAGTGTTGTATAATACAAGGACATTGGGCTTGAAGATAGGAGAATGTGAAAAGACAATCTAAGGATTACGGGTCTTCCGGAAAACATAGTTTTTTTAAAAACTTGTGAATAATATAGGAAAATTGCCCAAGTCATTGAAAGCAGAAGCTAAAGTTAAATCTGATCCAATCTGACAAGTATGCATTAAGCATCTACTCTATGACATAGACAACTTTTATGGGCAAAGAATATAAGGGCCAAAAGGGGAGAGGCTTAAAAATTTTTTCAGGAGCAGGGAAGGATTGAATTGATACCTCTGGAATAAATAAAACACATTTCCTCATTAATAAATCCAAATAGGGGAGGGGGGTAGTACAAAGGAAAATCTCTCAGGTGAGCAAGGGACCATAAGGATTCAGAAAAGTATCATCTTCTAGGCAGAGGTGATTTTAAAAAAATAAGTAAGGTGGGTGTGATTTTCTTAATTACTTGCCATATTGTGGAGGCTTTGTGAGAACCAGGATAGAGTGTTTTTGGCCAGGTCCACAATACATGAGTAGGAACAAGATTCCATTCACAGAGGGGGTGACTCTAGGGTCATGTTCCTCCAGAAGTAGGAAGGTATTATAGGAATCTTACAGAGAGATTGAACACCTCAGAAAAAAAGTATCTTCTCTAAGCAGGGGTGATGTTTCTTGGGACTACTTCCTTCTCTAGGTTGGGTGTCTAGGGATAAAAATCTCAGAGGATGAGTGGGCAGAGACATAGATCAAGAATGAGGATTCTGACATCAAGAAAGAGAGATAGTGAAGGAAAGGGAAAAGAATAGGATTGAATCTGAAGCATTCCCACTACACCCCACAGCCTACTCTATGAATTAATATTCCTCAGAATGAAGCTCTTAAGAGTCAAAGAGAGACAATGATGACAGTGGTGATGAAGGTAAGGCAAGAGAAGGGTCTATAATTGTATTAGTAGGAGAACAGTTAAAGGAGAGAGTGAAGTTTTTGGTTCCCAGAAGCCCCATCATAAACAGTGGTCATAGAGAAATTAAAGAATGTATAAATACAATACATGAATGAGAGACTCTAGAGTATTCTAGAAGGAAAAAAGAATAAGAAAAGAATTGGATTAATCAACATATTTTGGAAAGGGCATTAAAAATGAATGTCATATTTTTTAAGATATATTAATTTTTTATTTTTATATCACAAACATTTACAAATCATTCCCAGCTTGTGAGAGATTGCTTGTGACAAAGTAAAAAAAAAAGTAAAAATAATAATACAGTGACCCCATCTAAAAATGTATGCAACATTTTACATCTGTAGCATTTCCCTTTCTATTTTTTTTTAAATGAACTGAAATCTATTTTCTCTCCTTCCCATCCTCCACACTAGTGGAAAAAAGAAAAGAAAAGAAAAACAATTTTATTATAACAAATCTACATAGTCAAGTAAAATAAATTTCCACAATGGATATAGAGAGAGAAATACCGCAGTGGATAGAATACCAGGCTTGGATTCAAGAAGACCTGCATTCAAATGTGGTCTCCAACACTTACTAGCTGTGTGACCTTAGTCAAGTCACTTCATCCTGTTTTCCTCAGTTTCCTCATCTATAAGATGACCTAGAAAACCACTCCAGTATCTTTGCCAAGAAAACCTCAAATGGGGTCATGAAAAGATGGATACAATTGAGGTGATTGAATAGCAACAACAAAAAAACAGATTTCTCATTTTGTACCATAAATCTATCACCTGTCATGGATGGTATTTTTCATCATCAGTCCTCTGTAATCATGAATGGTCATTGTATTGATCATAATTCTTACAGCTTTCAAAGCTGCTTGTTTTTACAGTGCCGTTATTGTATAAATTTCGGGAGGGGGGTGTTGTTTGTTTTTGCTTTTTGGGGGAGGGGAAGGTAGGGAAATTGAGGTTAAGTGACTTGCCCAAAGTCACATGGCTAATTTTGTGTAAAGTGTCTGAGGCCGGATTTGAACTTAGGTTCTCCTGACTCCAGGGCCAGTGCTCTTATTCACTGCACCATCTAGCTGCCCCCACTGTATAAATTTCTAACCTAGTTTTGTTCATTCCTGCTCATTTCATTCTTAATTATTTTACAAAAGTCCTCAATATAATATAAACACATGTTTCAATGTCTTTTTGAAATTCTCTATATCCTCGTTCCTTATAGCACAATAATACTCCACATTCCTATACCATGACTTACTCAATAATTTCTCAATTGATTGGCATACCTTTGTCTTCCATATCCTTTTGCCACCACAAAAAGAGCTGCTATCGATATTTTTGCACATATAGGATCTTTTCATCTTTCTTTGATCTCTTTTGAGCAGACCTAGCAGTGTTATGGCTAGGTCAAAGGGAACGTCTTGTTTGGTAACTTTTTGCGTGTAATTCCAAATTACTTTCCAGAGTGGCTGCACCCATTCACAGCTCTAACAGCAGAACAACAGGAAAAGTGCCTGTTTTCCCACAGTCCCTCCAAAATTAATCATCTTCTTTTCTTTTTTCTTCTTTGCTACTCTGATGAGTATGAGGTGGAATCTCAGAAAATTGCTTTAACCTAGTTTCTCTGATTAGTAGTGATTTAGAACATTTTTTTTCATGTGATTGTAGATAGCCTGAGGTTTTTCCCCCTTGAGAATTGCCTGTTCATGTTCTTAGGTCATTTATCAATTGGAGAAAGGTTCTTATTATAAAATTTTCATCAGTTCTTTATAGAGGGTGTCCCAAAAGACTTTGGGGTCAAAGAGGAGTTGAGGATAGCTTTCTGTAGAAGATAGGATTTTAGAAGAAATGAGGCGGCCAGGTAGCACAGCGAATAAGAGCACCGGCTCCAGTGTCGGGATGACCTGGAGATCGAATCCCGGGCTCAGACACTCAGCATCACACCGAGAAATAACTGGCCGTGTAACCTTGAGCAAGTTACTTAACCCCGATTGCTTAAAAAAAAAAAAAAAAAAAGATTTTAGAAGAAACTTAAAGGGATCCAGGGAAGCCAGGAGGAAGAGCATTCCAGACATGGGAAACAAGAAGAGAAAATGTTGAAACCAAAAACAAGTGGAACAGCAAGGAGACCAGAGTACTGTTTCAAAGAGTACATGATAGGGAATAAGAGCTTTGAATGCCAAACAGATTTTGTATTTGCCCAAAAGACTTTTGAGGCACCCTGTATCTTGGAAATAAGATTTTTATCAGACAGCTTGCTGCCAAGTTATTTTTCCCCTGTTAATTATTTGCTTTTAATCTTACCTTTATTAGATTTGTTTATGCAAAAACTTTTAAATTTTATGTAATCAAAGTTACTCTGTGATCTTCTCTAATCCCTGGTTGTTGTGAACTTTTCCTGTGTCTATCAAACATCTTATAAGCAATTTTTTCCATGTTTCTCTCATTTGTTTATGATGTAATCTATTATATTTTATCTAGGTCACATACTCTTTGGGAGCTTATCTTTGTATAAGATGTGAGATACTGGTCTAAATCTAACTTCTTCCATACTACTGTCCAATTTTCCAAGCAGTTTTTGTAAAATAGTTTTTATCTAAGTAGCTGAGGTCTTTGGATGGAAGACTTCTGCCCTGGGCCCCCTTAACTTCTCCCTCTATACTACTTTACTTGATGACCTCATCAACTCCCATGGATCTCCATGCCAAATATTCTCAAATCTATCAATCCTGCCCTCATCTCTCTGTTGACCTCTAGCTTTACATCATCAGTTGCCTTTTAAAGCATCTTGAACTGGGTATGTCCTAGACATCTTAAATTCAACATGCCCAAAACTGAACCCATCTTTCCTCCTACGTCTTCCCCCACTCCCTTCTAGACCTCCCTATTATAGTCTAAGGTACCGCCATCCTCCCACTTTCCTAGGCTTGTGACCTAGCTATTGTCCTCATCTCCTCACTGTCTCTTAAACCCCACATCCAATCTACTGCGACAGCCTGTTGGTTCCACCTTTGCAACATCTCTCCAATACAACCCCTCTCTCCTATGACACTGCTACCACTCTACTACAAGCCCTCATCACCTCACACTAGGATTACTGCAATAGCTGCTAGTGGGTCAGCCTGCTTCAAGTCCCTTCCCATGTCAATCCATCCTCCATTTAACCACCAAAGTGATTTTCCAAAAGCTCAGGTCTGACTATGTCACACACCTCCTACTCAATAAATTCCAGTGGCTCCTATCACCTCCAAGATCAAACACAAAAATGCTGTTTGGCATTCAAAGTCTTTTATAACCCTTCTACCTTTCCACTCTTTTTTTTTTCTTTTTGGAGGGGGAAGGTAGGGCAGTTGGGGGTTAAGTGACTTGCCCAAGGTCACACGGCTAGGTTTTTCTGTGTGCATGTTAAGTGTCTGAGGCCAGATTTGAACTCAAGTCCTCCTGACTCCAGGGCTGGTGCTCTATTCGCTGCACCACTTAGCCACCCCCTTTCTAGTAGTCTTCTTACACCTTATTCTTCATGTACTCTCCAAACCAGTGACATCAGCCTCCTGTCTCTTCACAAAAAAGTAAAGGGAGAGGACAAAAAAATAAAAGAAAAAGCAATCATAGAAGAGAACAAAAATCTCAAGGAATTTGGGAGTAGGAAAGGGTAATGAGGGAAGGAGAGTTTGATGAGAGAGTGGGTAGGGGTTGGTAACCAAGGTCATATCTTTGTATAAGATGTAAGGTTAGGTCATATCAGCAAAACAAACCTCAGAGACTAAATATTGGTTTAAAGAGAAAGATATAAAATAATTTGATGAAAGAAAACACATATGTAGTATTTTAACCCTACAGGTGAATGATTAAACTGCCTAATAAAACTAAAAAAGTATAAAGGGATGAGTAAGAAAACAATTCATAGCAATTTTCTCCATAAATAAATAAAAATACAGGTCTCAGCTAGTAAGTATCTGGATCCAGATATGAACTTGTCTTCCTGACTCCAGGTACAGTGCTCTGTCCATTGTGTCACCTAATTACAAATCATAGGTCATTGATTTGGAGCTGAAAGTAACTTTACAACCCCCTCATTTTATGGATAAGCATTAAGTAATATTCCCAAGTTCACATAAGAATATTTAAAACATAAATAAATGTAAAAAGGTAGAAATAACAAACTTAATATTTATAGACCAAAACTACATAAAAATACGGATTAGTAAAGGAAAAAGGACCAAATGAGGGAGATCTAAATGAAGGAGGCTAAAAACAAACTGGGTGTATAAAAATATCATACCAACAAAAGTTTAAAAAAATCACATGTGGCAACATATTGATATGTATAAGATGTAACTCAAGTAGTTTTCTGAAAAAAAAAATTTCTCCTACAACATATAATTACAAAATAGAAAATGACCTTAGGAATGTAGCATGCAGTTTTTAAAAACTAGAAGGTAAATTAACAACTTCAAAATAAGTTTAAAGTAAGAGGTCTCGAAAATTAGAGGAGAGATTTAAAAAATGGCAGAAATGAAAAGACCATGGAACTGATAAACAAAAATAAGAGATATCTTTTTGAAAAGATTAATAAAATCAATGAACCATTAGCTAACATCTTTAAAAAAAAAGGAGGAAAATCACATTATCAAAATCAAAAATGAGCAAAGTGAATTCATAATGAACAGATAGGTAATAAGGTAAATTATCAGAAATTGCTATTCCAAATTACATTCCAGCCAAAGTCAAAGGAAATTCACACCTTTTAGGAGTGAGGCAAAGGGCTACTAGGGCAAGAGTCTTTATAAATATCTAAACTAAAATGGAAATTTTAAATCAGCCAGTTTGAGAAAGAAAAATTGAAAACTTGAAAAAAACATACATGAAATACTGAAGAATGAAACCTTGGTGTAGATGGATTTATAATTTAATTCTACTGAATGTTTAAAAAACCACTAATATTTTAGCTACAAAAATTATTTTCAGTAACAGAGAAATAAGAAGCTTTACTAGACTCCTTTTATGGAACTAATGTGATTACAATAAGTAAAACATGGAAGAATAAAGCAGATAAAGATAACTGTGGACAAATTTCACTAATGAATATTGATGTAAAAAAATTAAATAAAATCTTCACCAAAAAAGATACAACAGTATTTTCCAAAAACTTCAATATGACCATCCAATATTGTGGTTCATTCCAGAAAAGAAGACTGCACATTAGGAAAATAATTGGCATAATTTATTCTAGGAAAAAAAAAAACTATGATTATATTAATACACAGAACAAAAAAAAGCACTTGACAAAATGTAGCATCCATTAGGGGTGGCCAGGTGGCTCAGCGAGTAAGAGCACTGGCCCCAGTGTCAGGATGACCTAGGGATCGAATCCAGGCTCAGATACTTAGCACCACACCCAGAAATAACTGGCCGTGTAACCTTGAGCAAGTTTCTTAACTCCAATTGCTTAAAAAAAAAAATGTAGCATCCATTTATGTTTAAAAAAAAAAACCTAAAAGGCTTAAGCATATAAGGTGATAATGGTCAAAAGAATATGTGTGTGTATGTGTGTGTGAAACTATAACCTATCTTTATTCCTAATGAAAAAATACTAGTTTTCCAAATAAGTACAGAAATAGAACAATGATGTTTCTTCTCTTTACTATTGTTTGACATGGTCCTAAAATGATACAATAGCAAAAGGCAAATTAAAAACTAAAGGAATGAGCATCAACAAAGAGGAGACAAAATTATCCATATTATCAGATGATATGGTAGTTCACTTAGGAAATTCCAAAGAATCAGTGAATAAGCTAATCAAAATAATTAATAGCTTCAGGTAAGAAACAGTATACAAAATAAGTCCATAAAAACCATTAGCCTATCTGCACATTACTAACAAGAATCAGGAGAAAATTACATAAAGAGGAAATGCTTTCAGAATAACAACAAAATGTGTAAAATATCTGAAAGTTATAAAAATATTCTTTTTATAAATAAAGGAGGATCAATAATTAAAGCAACATTCTTTGTTCACAGTTGGATCCCACCAATATAATTAAACATTGAGACTATCTAAATTAATTTATGAATTTCGTCTTATATCATTCAAACAACCAACAAGTTACTTTGTAGAGCTATATGGCACCACCATCGTCCCAGTCACCCAGGTCTAGGGTCACCTTTGCCTCCCCGCCATGTTGAATCTGTAGCTAAGTCCTGTCCATTCTTCCTTCAAAACGTCTCTTGTGTATCTTCGTTCTCTCATCTGAAACTGTCACAACCCTGATGCAGTCCCTTATCACTTTCCACCTAAGATTTTCACCTAAGGTTGATCTCCTGGTCTCAAGTTTCTCATTTCCATTTCTCCAGTCCATTCTCTACTAAGCCATCAGAGCGATCTTCCTTAATTTAAGGTCTAACCATATCTCTTCAATATCCAGTGACTCCATTTACCTCCAGAATCAAATAAAGCCTATTTGGCTTTTAAAGCCCTTCATTAGTCTGCCTCCTTTTTATTTTTCTAATCTCTTACACTTTACTCTCCTCCACACATTATGATCCGGCTAAATTGGTCTTCTCCCAATTCAGTGTATTTTCTTTTTCTTTTTTTTTTTTTTTGCATTTTTTTGGAGGGAGGGATGTAGGGCAAATGGGTTTAAGTGACTTGCCCAAGGTCACATGGCTAGTTTTTGTGTTAAGTGTCTGAGGTCAAATTTGAACTCACATACTCTGATTCCAGGGCTGGTGCTCTATCCACTGCACCACCTAGCCGCCCCAATTCAGTGTATTTTCACTGGCGGTCCCCAGTGCCTGGAATGCCCCTTTTCCTCACCTAGACCTCCTGAGTTATCTGACTTATTTTTAAGTCACACTGCCTAACAAAAATTATTTCCAATTTCTCCTGCAAATATTTGCATTGCGCATAGTTTTCATATTGCCTACCCCATAAAATTGTGAGGTCCTTGACAACAGAATCTGTTTTTTCATTGGGTTTTTTTTCTATCCCCAACCCAGTGCTTAGCACAATGCCTTGCATATAGGAAGTACTTAATAAATGCTTTTTCACTTGATGAGAATAAAATCTGCAAACTCTATACTAGTGACCTTGACTTCTTTTCCTGGCAAAATTCCCTAATGTATGATTTTTTCCACTTTTTAAAAATATTTTTATTTTCAGTTCCAAATTTTCTCCCTCCTTCCACTCCTTCAATGAGGCAAGAAATTCAATATCTAATATACATATGAAGTCATGCAAAATATATTTCTGTATTAGCCATATTGAACATTTAAAAAGAAAAGAAAAATAAAGTGGGGAAAAAAGTTTCAGTCTGCACCCAGAGTCCATCAGTTCTCTATCTCAAGGTGAATAACATTTTACATCGTAAGAGTCCTTTGGACTTCCAGTGGAACATTGTATTGGTCAGTTTACTGAGTCTTTCACAGTTGATTATCTTTATAATATTGCTGTAAACTGTATAGACTGTTTTCCTGGTTCTCCTCACTTCATTTTGTATCAGTTCATAAGTCTTCCCAAGTTTTTCTGAAACCATCCTGCTCATCATTTCTTATAGCACAATAGTATTCCATCACATTCATGCACCATAACTTGTTCAGCCATTACCCAATTGATGGTCATCCTCTCACTTTCCAATTCTTTGCCATTCAATTTATAGCACTGCTATAAATATTTTTGCATATATGAATCCTTTTCCTTTCATCTCCTTGAGGTATAGATCTGGTAGCAGTATTTTTGGGTCAAAGAGTATGCATAATTTTATAGCCCTTTGGGCATAATTCCAAATTGTTCTTCAGAATGGATTGACCACAACTCCCCCAACAATACACTAATATTCCTATTTTCCCACATCACTTCCAGCTTTTATCATTTTTCTTTTCTCTCATGTCTTAGTCAATCTGATGGGTGTGAGGTGGTACCTAAGAGTTGCTTTATTTTACATTTCTCTAAATTATTAGTGATTTAAAGCATTTTTTCTATAACTTCTGTTAGTTTTGATCTCTTCTTAAAAATTGCCTGTTCGTGTCTTTTAACCACTTATCAAATGGGGAATGTCTCCTCCTTTTATAAATTTGGTTCACTTCTCTATATATTTGAGAAATGAGACATTTATCAGAGAGACTTGCTGAAAACATTTTTCCCTTTTCCCTACTCTTCTAGTTTTAGCTTCATTGGTTTTCTAATGTGTAATTAAAAGTATGGTTTGGCTACATCAAAAACAAATCATGCTAGACACTTCCTTTTTTTTGACAGAGTTGCTAGATTGGCTGGTGGGTCAGGGAAATGTTAAGGCACAATCAACCTAGATTTCATTAAAAACACGTGACAGAATATCACGTGCAATTCTTGCAGATGAGTTGGAGAGGTATAGGCTAGCCCATTGTAAAGGGAAGAGTAGAACACCTAGGTGCAAAAAAAAGTAGAAGAGTCAATGTCAGCTTGGAATGAAGTATCTACTGGCATATGCTCAGGCATTTGACCTGTGTGTGCCTTTTCAGCTTTATCAATGACTTAAATAAATTACATTATGACTTAAGGCTGAGAGATACCTAACAGGATACATGACAAATTCTAGATCCCAAAAGACCCTGTGAAGCTAGAACATTGGGCCATTGGTCTATTTGCTTTAAAATTTAATAGAGATGAAGGCAAAACCCTACCCTGGGGTTCAAGTATGAGATGGAAGAGTTATGGCTAGATCACAATTCAAATGGAAAAAAAAGGGTTTTAGTGAATATTCTCCTTAATACAAGTGAACAATGTAGCTAAAGGATTGCAATCCTGGGCTAGAGTTTGGTTGGATGACTTTTTGTTGGGATTATAGAGGGAACTCCTGTCCTGATAAGACCTGGATTTTTGTGATTTCTGAGATTCCTTCCATTTCTGAGACTCTCTGATTCTCTGATGCAAAAACATTGCCCTCCCCATCTCCCCTACCTCCCCATCCACCCACATCCAACTAAACAAACCAAGGAAGATTTTTATTTTTTTATATAACCTGGGAGTGTGTACAGGTGCAGTGGGGAAGAGGGATCATGAAGGGCTTCCATGAAAGAGGAGCCATCTGTGTTCTGCTTTGAAGTGAAGGGACCTTTTTTTTTTTTTTTTAAGCAATCAGGGTTAAGTAACTTGCTCAAGGTTACATGGCCAGTTATTTCTGGGTGTGGTGCTGAGTGTCTGAGCCCAGATTTGATCCAGGTCATCCCGACACTGGAGGCGGTGCTCTTACTCGCTGAGCCACCTGGCCGCCCCTAAGCAATTGGGGTTAAGTAACTTGCTCAAGGTTACACGGCCAGGTGTTTCTGGGTGGGTGCTAAGTGTCTGAGCCCAGGATTCGATCTCCAGGTCTTCTCAACACTGGAGCCGGTGCTCTTACTCACTGTGCTACCTGGCCGCCCCTAAGGAAAATTTTCTTAAGAATTTATACCCAATGTTTTCTTTTTGTCTTCTGCCTGCCTAGTTGGAGAGAAACAGATTGATGGGCAGCCTGAAAAATAAGTTGTGGACTCTGAAAACTGACATACAGAATCTACATGAAATGTGCAGGAAACAAGGACGGACCTTGGAAATGGAGGAGCTCTCGATTCATGAGATGGAAAGCAGCATCAGCCTGGTAAGAGCATCTGCCACCACGGAGAGGTCTGAGAAGGCCACAGACCATTAAATGCACTTCCTGAGTATTTGCTGTGTGTAGCAAATACACTTAGAAATTACAAAAGAAAGAGGAAATACTATCCCTGATCTAATACATATATGTGTGTGTATGCATGTATATGTAAATATATGTGTATATAGTACACATATACATGTACATATATATGCATATACTCACTCACACACACACACACACAGTGCAAAGCTCCATGCTAAATTCTGGGAACACGAAAGTAAAAAAAGTACAGAGTTCTTACCCTCAGGAATTTTCAACTTAATATTTTACTGTTCATCTTCCAGATCAAATACATCTAGAACTGCAGAGCTCTAACTACTTTCTTGTCCAGACCTTCCCATGGGCTATTTCTACAGTATTTCGAAAGCCTGTAGTCCTTCTGCCTAATATATAGTCTATGTCATCCTAAAGGTTCTTCACAAGTCTTCTAAACAAGCTGCCAAAATAAAAACTCTCCCAGCTGACCAGAGCCAGCCTCTTTTTACCATTAGCACACTATATCCTGCCAGGGTCTGATCTGATCATAATTGCAAGAGTACCCTTTACTCTGAACTGCTTCTAACGTCCAGACAGTGCATCAGTCGTCTGGGTAATTTTATTGCAAGCTGAGAATCCCTATCTCTTTGGAGACTCTGGGGCCAAACTTTTAAAAGGCCATCAGACAGTCTTCAAATTTATATAAGCACAGCTGGGGAACCAGGTACCAAAAAATTCTTTTGGGGAGAGTTAAGGACAGTATTTCACCTCTCCAAGATTTGGAATTTTTTAAAGTTTCCCTTTTTTTTTTGGTACTTATGAGGTATAGTGGATAGAGTGTCAGACCTGGAGTCAGGAAGAACTGAATTCAAATCTGTCTTCAAACACTTACTGGCAGTGTGACCCTGGGCAAGTCACTTAGCCCTGTTTTCCTCAGTTTCCTCATCAGTAAAATGAGCTAGAGAAGGAAATGGCAAACAATTGTAGTATCTTTGCCAAGAAAACCCCAAAAGGGTGTCACAAAAAGTCAGAAATGACTAAAAACAGCTAAACAACAACAACAAAAGCCAAAAAAAAAAACCTGGTATACACACACTCACACACAGACACATGTATGTCTCAGTTATATGAGAGATACATACATACATAGGGTTAGGATTAAGGTTATGGTGTAAATTTAGGGTTAAGGTTAGGTTTAGAGATAGATAGGTAAATAGACGTGTATATATAAGACATAAAAAGAAGGTTACACGAATCTATATATCTCTGCTATGTACAGTTTGCTTTTTTATGTATACAATATATATATATACCATAAATTCAACTCATAGCTTTCAAAGCTGTCCTGTTTGTACTTCTTTCTGGCTTTCTTTCTGTTCTTTTCACTATATTATTTTTTTAATCCTAATAATATTCTTTTTTTTTCATCTTTTTTTTTTGGCTACCCTATCCCTAGTCTCTCTCACCCTCCCATCTATCCCCACTGGGAACAAATGAGCAAAGAAAAGAAAAACCTTTATGATAAATAGGCATGATCAAGACAAATTCCTGCATTGGTTGTGTATCCAAGGTTCAGTTTTCCCCGAATTACTCTTCTGCCTTCCTAACTTTGGCTTTGAACTGATGGTAAACTTGGAAGGTCTGTTGATCACATGGACCCATGGCTGAGTCTTCAAGTTACCCTTGGTTTGCCATCTTATCAACAACTGGGCCTGTTAGAGCTGTCATAATCCGGGCTTCTTTAATCGCATCTTTTGGACAGGCCATGGCACTTGCCACCTCAATGAAGAGATGAGAAATTGCTGGTCTGCAGTGCTCTGGAAATCCTGCTAACACAAACATTTCTACTTCAGCCTATCGAGCATTTCTAACCCCTTTTTCCCAGGGAGCACCAGTTATAGGAGGAAGCCTTCAGTTTTCCTTAAAGGGTTTGAGAAAGGATACGAACTTAATTTCCTTTTCCATTAATATTACCCTGGGGTCCACAATTATATCTAGATTCCTCTGCCAGATGTAGAGAGAGATTTTCATATTGCTGCAGTGAGTTTTACTTATTAAGCAATTCTCTTCTGAGACAGGAGAGTCACGTGACCAAGAGCCCCTGCAGCTCTCTGTCCCTGGAACCGGCATTTGCCTTTTTCTAATTGCCGGGAAGATGGTCCAACAGCATGAAACCACAGTCAAAGCGTTCCCGGTTCTTTCTGGCACTTACAGCAGAATTTCATTTTCTTCCCCATGTAAGCACAAATAGTTAGATATGGACGTGTATTTATCGTGTCGTCTTCTACAGATACACAATCATGCCAACTGCCACAGCTACCTTCCCTTTTTTACCCATCTGTTTATTTGGGAAACACAGACCTGCCCTGACAGGTCTCCATTCTGAAAGCCACATCCACATATGACCAAGTGTTTCCCTATAGATCTGCTCCATCTGCTGGAAACTAAACTTGGGAAAGACTAATGAGGTTAGCTCAGAAGCAAGGGGGCAGAAGACAAAATTATCTGACATTATGACATATAGGACTTGAGAGAGACGTGCAAATTTCAGAGGAAATAAACTGGAGAAACCGAAGGCTTTACTTCAAGCTCACAATGTCTTCAGTGGAAAATTGAGCCTTAATGTAATGGTGTTTGACTAAACGCTAAGCTGGTAAGAATAGAATTCATTCAGAAAGTGTAAGAAGGGGGAAAGGGAAGCAACGTAGCCCCATATATCAGAGATATTATTTAAACACACAACAAAACTCAGAAATCAAGAGAAACTTCTGAGTTAAGCTAAAAATAAAGATTAAGAAGAAGCAGCTAGAGATGAAAACTTTGGGCTGTTGACTGGATTTTTAAAGTAAATGGTTTTGAATTTTGCTTTCAGTGAACATCCGATATTTGTTATTCTTACCTAACAATTCATCTTCTTTCCTTGTCCATAAGCTATATATACTTCAGGTAGGGGTGGACCTAGATGACCTAGAAAGTGCTTTCCAACTCTGTAATTCTGTGATCTACTCAGTTATAAAGGAGATAGTGTATTAAGGAGATGCTTAACCAGGAAGAAGTGCATGAGGATCTCTTAACAGAATTTTCTAGAACAACTCTGGGCCTGATAATGACAGCAGACTCTCTCTTTACTCAGATTTCCACTAGAAAAAGAAATGATTTAGGAGACTACATATTGTCACTCCACTAATTGGAGGGTCTTAAGGACAGGACATCAGCATGAAATTTGAAGACTAGACAAGGCAGAGCAGATGCCCCTCTGGATTTGGTTCTTACAAAAACAGAAATTCACTGAGGACTAAAAGAGAGAATTAGGTCTTAGCAAAGAGAACAACAAATTGATACAATTTGTAACACTTGGGGATGGAAAAAGAAAATTCAGAAAACTAAGAAAAGTGAAGCAACAAAGTTTGAAGTGTTGGTAAGAAGAAAATCTAAAGGACAAAAAGTAATTCAAGGATGCTTTATAAAAAAAAAACAGTTCTGCATACAGATTCACTTCACCATAGAGGGCAAGAGATATACCCGAAAGGTAACAGATAAACATTATTTAGTTTTAGGAGGCAAAACAAGAACTACAAGGAAAATGTCACACACTTACATAGGGAAGGAAAATTGATAGCGATGTCTGCAAATAGGCAGTGGGATTTTTTTTAAACTTCTGTCTTAAACAAACAAACAAAACTGTGATCAAATAACCAGAATGATCACTCCCTGTGAAGAAACAGCAGGAAGTGTGGTTGGAGAGTCTTTTTAAAAGTTAGACATAGGCAAATCAGAAGGACCTGATGACAGACACAAAAACACACTGAAGAATTAGCAGGTGTGCTTGTGGAACTGCTGGGATTTGAGAACTTAAAAAGGAAGAGGATGAGTAAGTCCCTATGGACTAAAAAAGTACAAATGATATTTTTAGTTTTTTTTAAGAAAAGGTCAGAAAGGACATTTCTAGTCATTATGGGAGCAGTTAAGTTGGATGACAGAGAAGATACTGGAACTAATCATGAATCAATTAACCTCATCCTGAAAAGCACAAATTGTTGTGGTAACGAGTATGGCTCTTCAAAAAGCCAATCGTGCTAGACCAATTAATTTCCTTTCATGATCAAATGAGAGCCCACCAAGGTAAGGGAGAAGGAAGAGCCATTTAGAACCAACAAAGTCGATCTATTAGGATTTCCACGGACCCCAAGGTTGACTAGCCATGGAAACCAGTTCCTGTAGGAAGTCATGGCTTAGAGTTGGATGCAAGCCCTGCCCGAGACCAGTTCTGGACCAGATGACCTCTGGAAATGTGGCCTACCTCTGTCATTCTAGGATTCTTATTCTAAGCACTAATCAAGTTGCTATTAAATTATGTCCAACTTGCTTGATTTCTCTAGATCTCCATTTGGAGGTCAAAATAGAAGCTTATAAAATATTCATATCCTCATTGTATGGAAAAAAAAAACATTTCAACAACAAAGGGGTAACAGGAAATGCAATGATGCCTTCAATTATACTTTTCTTTGATTCATATGCAAATTAAATAGAAACAATTCTTTAGCAGCCCATTTTCTATTCACTTTGCATTAAGGAAAATAAAAACCTTTTGAACACATGAGAATAAATAAGTGGAAATTTAAAAGGATTCAAATACATCCAGGCATTCCTCCAAGTCTCGTGAATGTCAATGGTGTCTGAATGTGAAA
Organism: Petaurus breviceps papuanus; assembly: GCF_028583685.1. Taxonomy (NCBI): domain Eukaryota; kingdom Metazoa; phylum Chordata; class Mammalia; order Diprotodontia; family Petauridae; genus Petaurus; species Petaurus breviceps. The sequence goes on along the minus strand of NW_027187393.1, from coordinate 10,969,833 downwards.
TGCCTTTCCCCTTGTCTTCTCCTTATTACTCTGCTATGGGCTGCTCTGTTCCAGCCCAAAGAATATAAAACTATCTTAGAAAATGTTTCATGTGGTGACTCTGGAGACAAACACTACAGTTTTTCAGCAGACAGAAATAGTTTCAGAATGTCTTTATAACAAGTGAGATGGTATAAAATATACCTCTGCTCCCTGATACTAGAGAGGAATGGACTGATCCTTCCCAACTAGCTGGTTTTATAGAGTTCTTTGCACCTTTATAGCTGTCTAAAATGCCATGTTATACCAATCTAAAGAAGAACTGGAGGCTTTCAATATTATCTCCATGCTAAGAAAATCACGAGTTTTTTGCACTCAGTAAATATTAAGGCTTGTCACTATTTGTAGCACTTGCTTCTGCTGTCAGGAAATTTCCACATTTCATTTAAGATATAAATACATATAGGTTGTGTTTAAACTTGATGTAACTCTGGGATAGATTCAATTGTGATCCAGGGGTGGGGAACTTTTGACCTTATGTTTGGAAACTAATCTCCATTTGAGAAGAGGGACTTTGTGGTGGATTAAATTAAGGTATAGCCTAGGGGTGGAGAAGTATTTAGAACAGAGACTTTGTAATTGATTGAATGATTGGAAGGTCCTGGGGTGGGGTAGTACTTGGAGATTATTTAATCACGCTTAGTAAATGCTGTATTTGGAATGATGTCATGTTTTGATCTTCTCTGTTCTTGGTTTGTCGCTGAATAAAATGGAGAGCACCTATGCTGGTATTCTGAACCTTGGGAAGTTGCCTTTCCTTGGCATTACATTACATCATGGCGTAGTCGGCAGGAGTACAAAGCATAGTGCCTCTATTTGTTCCAGGATCCATGGCCATTTAGATTGAGATTGTAAGGCCAAGGATCCTGGAGGGGTGGAAAGAACCCCTGATCCAACCAAATCTTGAAGATAGTTTTAACACCTTTGGTAGGCAGGATTAGGATATGGCTCCTACCACAGAATCCAGGTAGGGATAATTAGCAGTTACTTGCTTATGTGGGAGTGAAGTTCTGGAAAGTGAATAGTTGGATTTGCTTTTGCATATCATAGCCAATCCCTCCTTTTCTTTGTTTTTGTAGCATCTTCTATTAGGCTTCACTCCTAGAAACATCTATTCATGTAGGAGGAAGTATGGTGTGGTGGGAGTCATGAGGCCTGGCTCTACTACTTGCCATTACCATTATCACTTACTTGCTAAGGTCAGTATATATACCTCCTTCTACATAAGCTGGCCTGGATATTGGACATTCTTAGGGATCTGCTGACCTCTCCTGGGATGTGATACTATCTTGGGAAAAATGACCCTTCCTTGAATAAGCTTTTCCATGGAGTTCATAATTGGCTGTCTAGCTCTCTATAACAACAAAAAAGGGTCCTTAGCTCTCATGCAAGCCTAACATGCAAGGCTAACAAAAACAATGAATATATGTTTTTACTTAACCCACCCAAAATGGAAAGCATCATGGACTCACACCGAAGTCCTAAGTAGCTAAAACACCTTAGTGATCTGTATAGTCCTCCAAAGATAGTATTCTCCTGAAGCTGAGGTTCCCCCTACAAAGGAAAAGCAGATGAGTTCATTAGAGTCAAACCATCTCCTAGCACTTAAGGTTATCATCATATACCATACAAAGTTTGCTTCTTTATACTGTGGCTTCTCCCTTGCTGTTCTTTAGAGCTTCCATATGTCCTTGAGATCTTGATATGGGAACTCCTTATCCATGGCTGTGTCTAGGGTAGATGGTCTAGAAATACCTCTGTTTGCTCTAGGAGTTCCTCTGCTGGGTCCAGAAGGCTTGGTTCAGGAACTTCTCCATCAAAGCAATCTTTCTAAGGCACAGCTTAGATCACATTACTCCTCAGATATCTTTAGTAACTCTTTATTGCCTATAGTCTAAGGCAGACAGTGATTGCCTTGCCCAAGGTCACATGCCTAGAGTCTTGGAAATCAGGAAGACCTGGATCTTGCCTGTGCCAGTTACTGGTTGTGTGACCCAAGTCAAGTCACTTAACCTCTCCGGGCTCTAAGAAAGGTGCTAATCTGCCCTCGTAGAGGGAATTTCCTTATACTTAACTTCCCTTGCCTGCCTCTGCTACCTCGTAGTTCTGACCTATTCCCTCACCCTATCTCCCCTGCTGGTCCTTCAGTCTATGCCTTTCTGGTTTGACCTTTTGCACCTCAGTCCAAATGGGCCAAACTGGGGCAGTTTCTGAAGAATGGTGGATTTAGTTGAAGTTTGTAGTTATAAAAATCACATGACTGAGACCACCACGCGCATGCTACACCACGTGACAGACACCCAGCAGCTGATCGACTATAATGAATACACGAACTGCTGGGGGACCGGGAACCTGGGCTCTCATCGAACTCGGTTTCCCAGAAGGCCGCGGGGCTTTCGCAGCTAGGGTCTTCATTTCCCAAAGGTTTCTTTGCCTTTTCCGTTCTCTATCGGTGGAACGACGCAGGTTATTCGGCCTATCCTCAGGACTTAGGTGACTGGATTTCAGACGGGAATTTTTCAGTGTCTCTGCCTTATCTGCTTTTATTGACTTCAGCTCTTCCGTATTCACCAAGAACAGGGCAATTTCCACCCCTTTTAATTCCGGGGCCCAATTACCTGAGGCCCGAGTCCGGAAGCTTCGCAGTGCTCTCTGGGAAACGTAGTCACCAGGAAAGATGACGGCTACGGCATTCTGGGGTTTCTGGGAAACGGAGTCCCGGAGGTAGGGTCGGGGATGGGGCCAATCAGACCTTAGAGCAGCACCTTCAATCACGTGGTGTCTCCAGTCAGATGACCCATGTGTTTGAAATGATTTGGCGCGACCCGATGGGGCTTTGTGGGGTGGGAGCTGAGCCCTGTTCTTTATGGGGGCGTGTAGACAGGCCAGCCAATAAAATGGTAACTCAGATTCCTAAAGAACCTAAAGGTTTACAGGACTTTTTTCCTGCACAGTAACCCTGTGATGTAGATGATGGAAGCATTCTACTTAGTGGAGCACTCGCCTCTCGGAATGGGGTACCCCCTCCACCTTGCAGGTTGACTTCTTTTTTTGATTCAGTAGGTAACCCGGCAGTGAGGCTTTATAAGGTTTAACTAGGTAGGCTCATCAAATCAAGTTCACAAGCATTTATTAATCATCTTTTATGTGTTAGGCACTGTGGTAAGTGTTAGGGATACTAAGAAGGGTAAAGAGTCTCTGGTCTAAAGGAAGAAACATGCAACTACTATGTACAGAGAGGCTATATACGGGATAATTGGAGATGAACCACATAGTGAAGGTACAAGCATTAAAAGGGGATGAAGAAGGTGAGATTTTAGCTGGAACTTGAAGGAAAGCTAGGAGGTAGAGATGAAGGAGAGGGTTCCAGATGTGGGGGAGAGCCAGTGAAAATGGGCAGAGTGAGATGACCAGGTGGCTCCCTCTTAAACTCTGTTTGCCCCAGTTTCCTCAACTGTAAAATAGGGATAATTACAGCACCTACCTTGTGAAGATCAAATGAAGTAATGTTTGTAAATAGGCTGGTGTTAGCAGTGACTGCATCCCATCAGGTTACTTCAAGTGGTAATAATGATAATAACAACAGTAACAATAATAAAGAGTAGCTTGCATTTATAAAGCACACAGGGTTTGTACAAAGTGCTTAACTTTGTCTCATTTGATCTTCACAACCTTGTGAGCTTGATGCTGTTTCCAATTTACTGATGGGGAAACAGGCACAAAAAAAGTTAAGTGACTTGGCCAGTATCACACAGCTAATAAGTGCCTGAAACAGTATTTGAACTCAGATCTTCCAGACTCCCTGTCCAACACTCTAAGACTGCCCACTGCATCACCCTATCGGGGTAAGGAAAGTGGAATGACTTCAGGGGGAAGTATTCAGATGTGTTAGAGCAGATAAAGAGTCTTTCTAACTGATGACTTCATTACCTTCACTAAGAGAATAAACTTCTTTAAAAATATTTTGTTTTGTTCTTATATCTTGTTCATTTATGAATATATTTCAGTCCCCATCTCTTACCCAGTGAGCCATCTTTCTTTTTTTGGGGGGGAAGGCAGGACAATTGGGGTTAAGTGACTTGCCTAAGGTCACACGGCTAGTACATGTTAAGTGTCTGAGGCCGGATTTGAACTCAGGTCCTCCTGACTCCAGGGCTGGTGTGCCACCTAGTCACCTGAGCCATATTTTTTAACAAAGATTTTTTTTTTAAAGGGCAGAAAAAGCAGATTAGCGAAACCAACGAACCTGTCAACTGTGTTGAATAGCACATATAGTATTCCAAACCCTTTTGCACTCTTTGCAAAGAAAGGAAGAAACATTACTTTTTCAATTTTCCTATAGGGTCAACCTTTGTTGTTTTAATTACATAGAATTCAGTTTTGTTGTTGTTCTTTCCATTTACACTATTATAGTGATTTTATATTTTGTTTTCTTGTTTCTGCTTCCTGCATTTGCATCAGTTTATGTCTTCCCATACTTCTCAGAATTCTTTATAGTTTGCCATTTTTTATGGTATAGTAATATTCCTTTACTTTCAGTACAATTCAAGTCACAGTTTATTTAATCCTTCCTCAGTGAATGAGCATCTATTTTATTTATAGTTTTTTGATACCACAAAAAAGTATTACTAAAAGTATTTGGATATATATGGGACCTTTCTGTCTTTGAACCTCCTTGGGGCATATGCCTAGCAAAGAGATCTCCAGGTAAGAGGTATGGACATTTAAGTAACTTTTTGAAAATATTCTAAGTGTTTTCTAGATGCTAAGACCAATTATAGCACTATCAAAATGGCTGCACCATCTGTCAGCTCCACCAACAGGGTCTTCACGTGTCTGTTTTCTCATAGACCATACAACATTGACTGTTCCCAACTTTTATCATCTTTATCATTTGGCTGGTAAAATGAAATCTGAGTCATTTTGATTTGCATTTTTCTTGTAACTAGTGATTTGGATCATTTTTTTCAAAGTGTTAGTAACAGTTTGCAATTATTCTTTTGAGAGCTGTTTGTTCATATCATTTGATCAGTATCCACTGAGGAATGGCTTTTGGATTTATATATGTGTTAGTTCCCTATATATCTTGGATATCAGACCCTTAACAGAAATATTTGATGCAGAGTTTTTCCTCCAATTGACAATTTCCTTTCTTATTCCAGCTTCATTGATTTTGTTCCTGCAGAAGCTCTCCAATTTCATGTAATTGCATTTATTTAGTTTATTTTTTGTGATCACCTCAATTCTTTGGTTATGAATTCTCCCCTAGCAGTAGTTGTGAAAAGTAACTGATTTCCATTTTTTTTTACTCACTTTGCCGTTAGATTGTGAGCCTATTGTGACATAGTTAAAATCCAATTTCTGCCAAACTCCTTTCTGATTTTCCCAGCAGGGCCTGTCAAATGAGGAGTTTTTCCCTAAGCAGTTTATGTTCTTGAAGTTATTGAACTCTGGATTAATGAATTAAATTGTTGTTGATTCTTACTTATTTGGTCTGTTCTACTGATCTACTTGTGTGGTTTTTAACCAGTACCAAATAGTTTTATGATTACCACTTTGTAGTAATCCTCCTTCATTTTTAATGAACTTCTATTCAAGTACTTTAGGCATTGTTAACATGCTTATATTCACTTTGAGAAGTAGGTAGAAGTAGTCTCTGCAATTCAGTGATGCTTGCAGGGCTTTTGTTAAATAAAGCTTGGCTAAGCTACTTAGATTACTATACTAAGAGAAATGATTGTTTTAAAAAATTTTACTATGATATCCTCCCAGGGATGCTATTAAACTGCAACTGATGGATTCTTAGAAGAATCAGAATTGTGAGTAACCCTGAGGGCAGGATACATGTGGGTATGAGCTGGATGCATCATTTTGCCAGTGATTGCTTGTGCCGGATGGTTTGTTGGGAAGGGCAGCTAGGTGGCACAGTGGAGTTTTTATTAGCACCAGTCATTAATACCTGGGTTGAAATCTGGCCTCAGATACTAGCTGTGTGACCTTGGACAAGTCGCTTAACCCTGTTTCTCAGTTTCCTCTTCTGTAAAATGAGTTGGTGAAGGAAATGTCAAACCATTCCAGTGTCTTTGCCAAGAAAGCCCCAAAAAGGGATCACAAAGAATATGACTGAAAAACAACTAAACAAAGTGTTATAAAACACATCAAGACTGTACAAGATTCATTATTCCCTTCATATACTCTGGATGCCAACTACATGTTAACTTGCTGTTACTTGTACATGTCATTTCACATCCAGCCTCTGTGGTTTTGCCCAGAGTGTTTCCTATGCTTGGTGTGCTCTCCCACTTCTTAGAATCCCTAGCTTCTTTCAAAACATAGCTCAGGTACCATATCCTCTAAGAGGTGTTTCCAGATCCCTTGAGTTTCCTATCCCTCAAATTATTTTGTATTTGGCTAATATAGATTTTGTATACACTTATCTGTGTACTTGTTTCTACTAGTAGAGGGCAGTTATAGTTTTGTTTATGGCTACTTATCCCCATTGCCAAGGTTAGGGCCTACTACATAGTAGGTACTCAAAAAATACCTGTTGAACTAAATTGCATTTGAAAAGGAAGTCAATAACTTCTTTACTGAGAATCGTATACAGATACAAAAGCCAAAACAAAACAGTATATGCCCGGAAGGAGCTAACATTCTACCAGAGGAGATAACATGTACACAGATATAATATGCCAAATATATACAGAGTAATAAAAAGTTGTTTCAGAGCAAGAAGAAATTCACTAAAAGTGTAAGGGTTACCCCAGAGGTATTAAAAGAAGCAGAGGAAGGCCCCTGACAAATTAAATTGATCTTCCTGGAGGATTTATAGGAAGACATAGGTAGATAAGACCCTCTGAAGATGAGAGTGTGGAAGAGTTGTGTTCTGCGCTGGTCTAGGGAGTAGGATATGGGCCCTTTAAAACATCAAGTGTCTTCCACAAAATTAATTTGGATTTTTCATCAGTTTGGTCATTGGAGCCAGATCTGGGTTCGAGTCTTAGCTCTCTCACTAGCTGTGTCACCTTGATCAAGTAACTTACCTTTCCTGAGACTCAGTTTTCTTATCTGTTAAATGGGGATAACAGTTTTTGTATTTCCTACTTCATAAGATTGTTATGGAGAAACCACTTATAAACTAGTATTACAGAAACCTAAGAAAATTTACTATAGGCCATTAGTAGAAATAATAATAATCATTTGACAAACAGGGTAACATTAGCACTACCATATTAAATTTGAAATATACCAAAATAATCATAATAATAATCTGACATTTAATATAGTACTTTATAGCTGATAAAGCTTTTTGTAGTCTAATTTGATAGCTTTAGTTCATAAGGTTTCTAAGGTAGAGCTTTAACACTTTAAAAGTATTTGCTCATTCCTTTCTTGCTGAATAGAATCCAATTTATTAGGCATTCATATCCCCCACCCCACTCTTATCCAAACTTAGATCTCCAGCCACTCTACTGGTACTCAAACTTGAACCAAACTTCATCAGCTCATACTTACCAAGCATGCATAAATGCTTCTTAACCTTGAGTCACAGTATCTCATTGTTCATATGTAAAATGAGATTGGATTGGGGAATCTCTGAAGCCCTGTTCAGCTTTGAAATGGTTTCTTCACCAGTTTCCCAAAGTTAACCAAAAATAATATCACAAGTCCATGAGAGGTGTTGCAATTAGATTTTTTACTAGAGAAATGAATGTGCATGTTGGACCCAAAGCCAGAGCCAAGAGCCAGAGCACAATTCAGACACAAGTTTGCATATTTATTACAGTGCAACAAAGGAAAGAAAGAGGTACCAGAAATCTCCTAAAGAGGAGGGGCATGGGAGGGGGAAAGGTCCAGTAAAGGTGGGCAAAGGTCAAAACCCTTCTGGAAGGGGAGGGGCAAGGTGACAGCAAGAGCAGCATGCCTGGGAACTGCTAGACCAGGGCTGGGGAAACTGCATCCTCGTGGCCTTCTAGGACCTTGGGTGTGGCCTTGTGACTGAGTCCAAGTTTACAGAACAAATCCTTGTATGAAGGGGATTTGTCCTATGAAGTTTGGATTCGAAGGGCCATACTTAAGGCCACATGTGGTTCTCCACTCCTGTGCTAGACTATGAAGATTTAGTGGTCTGCTTATCTACAAGGGTCCCAGCTGCACAAGCAGCTTTTCAACCTAGTGCAGACTGATTGGTCCCTGTCTCGACTCCCAAGGACACACAACATCCAAAGCAAACAACACATTATGTCAGCTCAGTGAGAGCTTAGTCCTTGACTCATTCAGGCCTCCTGCATATTCAGAGTCCAGTGTTTCTAGAAAATGTAGCAACTCAAAAAGACAAGTTCACAGGACCTCTTAACATTCAACACCAATTACATGGAGAACTTCTTGAGGGGATAAGCTTCATCTCATAGCTTTATATCCCCAGTGCCTTACAAACAAATATCTAGTGGGTGCTCAGTAGAGGCCTTTTTTTTTTTTAAAGAGCATGAATGGCAGACATAATAAAGTCTAGTTAATTTTGCTCGTTGTCCCTAAAGTCTAAGAAAAGTAGGGTGTTAAGTAATGAGCTCCACTATATGCCTTGATAATATCCAGGATCTGGGCTTGGTCCATAGTGAGAGAAGTAGATTGAGAAAGGATGGGGAGTGGGTGGGATAAGAGAGCAGAGATTTGGCCAGGTCACCGGTATAATTGTTAAACTAAGAAAGAAGCTGGAAGGAAGATGGATGATGATGATAACTCACCTTTATTTATTTTATTTTATTTTTAAAATTTTTTAATGACTCACATTTATAAAGCACTTGTAACTGAGAAGTACATAGTGAAGAGATTATTATCCCTATTTTACATATGGGGAAACTGAGGCTGAGAGAGAAAGTAATTTGCCTATGGCTGCTCAGCTAGCAGGTCAGGTAGGTGGCAGAGCAGATAGAGTGCTGGGCCTGAAGTAAGGAAGACTCATCTTCCTGACTTCAAATCTGGCCTCAATCACTTACTAGCTGTGTAACCCTGGGCAAGTCACTTAAACCTGTTTGTTTGTTACTCTGAGCTGGATAAGAAAAAGGCAGACCATTCTAGAATCTTTGTCAAGAAAACCACAAAGACTTAAAAGTGACCAAACCACAGCAAGCTTAGCTAGTAAGTATTGTAGCCAGGCTTTGAAGTCAGATAACCTGACTTCTTAAAGGTGCTGCTTCCTCTTTGTATACACTAAGATTTGGTCTCCTCTGCCTATCTTTGTTAAGTTTAAACAGGGAGCAGGGAGGGGGAATATATTCACTGAGGGAGTGATTTTTGAAAAGATTTTTCAGTTAGGGAAACTTATGGTCAGAGCAAAGAAGGTGTCTTCCTAAATCAGCCAAACTAGATACCTCTGAATGTAGTGTTTGCAGATAGATAACCTGTACATAGGTACTGTTCACCTGAACTCCCTCTTCATTTTTGCTTCTTTTGATTTAACTAAGGTGAAAAGACTCCAGGAGGTGCTACCCTCTCTTGTTAACATTCCTAGTTCAGTCCCTGATCAATTCAGTCAATGAAAGGAGGCCTGCTATTGACACTAATCTCTTTTGTTCACATCCTGTAACTCTAAAACTCTCAACTAGCCATCTCTCTATTTAGAGTGACATCCATCCAGCAGATTAAACCCAGTTCTGATAACAAGATTCATAGCTCTATCCACAAGGATATTTTTGCTGTGAAATTCATTTATATCAGTTTGTTTTCAGAAAGGGACATACCATGCCTATCTTCAAATATCTGGCTGTCTTGTGGAAGGCATATTCTCTGTGGCTGTAGAGCAGGACTTTTAAACCTTTTTTCTTTGGCAATCTGACCCATTCTCAGAATTGTATTTGTTGCTTACATTCATAATTTAAGGAAAGGCTAAATTTCAGTTTGAGGTTAGTGAAAAATAAAGATATAATTGTTTTTTCCCCATCCAAATTCATGGACCTGCTGAAATTTGTCCATGGATCCTTGGATTTCAGATTAAGAACTCCTGCCCTACAAAGAATGACTTGTGGAAGTGGGGGGGGGGGGGGGTGTAGAATTTTTACTTAGAAGAAAGAGATTCCTCCCAGTATAGCAGTCCAACACTGAAACATTCTCAGGGGGTATGGAGCATCTTATACAGGCTGGTTGGCCTCCTGTCAGGGCTATCCATTAAAAAAATACTTTCCTTTTTAATTATTATTAGCTTGACAAACAACAACATATATCAACCTTTCTCTGTGTGAAGAAGAGAAAAAGGGCTTCAAAAGAAACTATGACTCTATTTATGTACAACTTGTGGAGGCATCTTTGCATTTGAATATGGCCATTCCAACACTGGTCTACTTGTCTGAGGGATATTCTGTGAAGAGATTCAGGCACTGGTTGCGAGACTGGATGATTGGGTAAGACCTTATTCATTTAACTGACATTTATTAAAGTAGAATATGCATAGTGTTATGCTAAGTCCTAGGAAAGAGCCAAAGTTGAGATAAGACAGAGTACCTGCCCTCATGGAGGTTACAGTCTAGTTGGTAGGATAAGAAACAAACATATCCTTACTATGCAAAATCGCACAATAAAAGTGTCATGGAGGTATAAAACAAAGTAGAATGTTGATTCATAAGGGGAAGATTGTTGCTACTGGGAGCTGGGGTGGGGGGAGATCAGGCAATACTTTTTGTAGAAAAGGGCATAGGATGAGGCTTTAAAGGCTACATAGGATTTCATCTGACCCTGAGTGTCTATGATTTGATGACTGCCTTCTCTTTCATAGCCAGTAGTCAGCTTGGCTGTCTTATTCTCTCTTGTTTACTTTTTCTCAGCTTTCCCATTGTAGGGGACCCAGGCACCTCTGCTCCTCTCCAGTCTGACACTTCCTGGGAATAGCTTTTCCTCCCCATTAACGTTGAATATTTTATATTGACCTCACATAATCAAGCACATTAATTAAAAAATAGAATAGGGATTTTAATAAACTCCACCTCCTTTAAATTTTGTATTTGTCACTTTTCCAAGACCTTAGAGAAGCAGCAAGAAGACAAAATATGTAGAGGACATTTCTGGTGCATTGATAATTTATTAGCCAATAATCTCTTGGCTTTCCTTCTATTCCCAGTTTTCTCATTACTCATCTTGTGCTGATGCCCTGTTGCTAGCAGTAGGTTGCAATGTTATTGCAGATTTCCTACTGCTTTTTGCTGTTGTTATTCAGAATGGTGATAGTCGGTGGGGGTGGCCATGTCGGGGAAGAAGGAGATGGAGGAAGCTAGATTATTTCAACATGTACCTAAACAGGTTACAAATGCACAGACCAAGAAGCTGTGAATAAACCAAGCATCTTAGGAAATTGTGTGGCAGTAATTCCAAAGGAACTGAAAATTGCTACTGATGCTAAGAATGGTGAGCAGGGCTAGGACTAGAAGCAGATAAGGCAGGCAAGGCACAGCAGGCAGTATGGGGAACATGTGCAAAACATGGGATATTTTAAAAGATCACATCTTATAAATGTACATATATATTTTTTAAAGAAATTGGGGTTAAGTAACTTGCTCAAGGTTACACGGCCAATTATTTTGTGTGGGTGCCAAGTATCTGAGGCCGGAACCTCCACCCCTAAATGTACATATTTTTAATGTTAGAAAACCTCAGTCCGTGGTATGTAGGCATTTTCCAATGGAGCCTCTAAGCTCCAGTGGACAGTCACACAAGATGTTGTTATGGGCACAATCTTTGAAAGCTGGTTAGAGTTAGGGTTAGAGTTAGAGCCTTGTTGAAGCTCTGATTCTTAAATGTGATTAAAAAAAGTCCTGATTATTTCCAGGGTCTCAGTTTCATTATCTGTAAAATGAGAACATTAGACCAAATAATCCCTAAGGTACTGGATCTGAGACCTATGATTCTATGTAATTACAAGTTAAATTCTGGAAAAATTGTTTTCTACTTTAAGGACTCTGGTTTTCATTGTTAGGAGGGCTTCCTGCATTGAGTGAGCCAACACCTCTTTCCCAGCTTAAAGACTTAGGAGGTGATCTTTGGGAATTGCTATGGATGAAGACTCAGCATCCACTGATCAGTTCTCTGGTGAAGGGCCTCTTTGCATTGAGCTAGGCTAGTCCTGGAACAATGGGCATATGATCTATGCTTGAAACCTCTCCAGCTTGGTAGGACCTAACAGAATCTGGGATCTACTGGCACAGCCTTCAAGAACCCAGAGTCATATCTTTGCTATAATAAGGCCTCAGAAGTGAAATGTGGTCCTGGAAAAAATAGTGGTGGAAATTTTTTTTCTCAAAAATATCAAGGACACTTTCTTTTGTAAGAAAATGTATAGTTTAATGATTACAGAGCACTCAGATCTTTATAAAAAAACAAAAACAAAAACAACATTCAGTTGAAAGAGCTCTGGATTTGGAGTCAATCAACCTGCATTTGAATCTTGGCTCTGCCACTTAATAGCTTTATGTACTTAGATATTCCATTTATCCTTTTTGGGTCTCAGTTTCCTCATTTGTTAAGTGAGGGGCTTAGACTGGATGACCTTTGAGTTTCTTTCCAGCTCTAAATCTATGATCCTGTAAAAATTAAATATGCAGAACCTGATTTTCAACTTAGGCTCACACAATGTTAAAGCTGGAAGAGAGCTTAGGTGCGCCTAGTCCTCAAGCTCTCTGAAAGGGGTGTTATCCTTTTCTTTTAACAAAATGGTGAATAATCTTTTGTTTTCACATCACTTTCATTTCCAAAGATATCTCCCCTCCCCAACACACAAATACATGTACACACACATATGTGTTCTTTATGTCTGTGAAGAAATTGGAGGGAGTAGGTGCCTTTTCTTACCTCTTCAGGGACAGCCTTGATCATCATAGTTACATAATGTTCAATTTTTTGGTTATTTTTGTTTCTTGCATTTACATTGTTGTAGTCACCATGCATATCATTTCCTTTTCATGCTTATTTCACTTTGTATCAGTTCATAAAAGTCTTCCCATGGTTTTCTGTAGGTCTCATTTTCATCCTTCCTTTGGTTTAGTAATATTCCATAGCCTCCCATTGTCCATATGTTATAGTCCAAATTAAAGTGCTAGCTTGACATTTGAGGCTTTCCACAATCTGGCCCCAATTTAACCTTTCCACCTGACTTGCCACCACTTCCCTTGTCTATTATCTATATGCCCTAGCTGAATTGGACTTCTCACTGTTTCCCAAACATGCCCTGCATTCCTTTGTTAATGTATTTCTTCCACTGGAATGTACTCTCCCTTATCTTGATCTTAAACCCAAACTGAACTTACTATCTTCCCTCTTCCTAACCTTCGTATTACTGTGGTGGGCACCACCATCATCTCAGTTACCTGGGCTTGAAACCCAGATGCCACCCTCAATTCTTTACTCTCTCATGTGCTCCCCATGACACTGCTACCACCTTACGCTAATGTAGCAGCCTGACAATTGGCCTCCTTGCCTCCAGTCTTTCCCTACTCCAGTCTGTCCTCCACTCAGCTTTCAAATTAATCTTCCTAAAACACAGATCTGACCATGTCACCACTCTCACCCCACCTGCCACTTTTCAATCAATTCCATTGGTTACCTATCACTTCCAGAATCAAATATAAAATCCTCAGTTTGGCACTGGAAGACTTTCACAACGTGGTTCCATCATGCCTTTTCAGTCTTCTTACATCTCGCCCCCTTCTGCCTGTTCACCACACCCCCAAGCCTGCTCTTGGATCCAGTGACACTGGTCCACTTGCTCTTTTTTTGAAGGAGACACTCCTTTGACAGACTTTGGGAGTTTCCCCTGGCTGTCCCCCATGTTGGGAACATTCTCCTTCCTTGTCTCTGCTGCCTGGCTTCTCTGACCTCCTTAAAATTCCAGCCCTTAGCACAGTACTTGGCACATAGTAGGTGCTTAATAAATGTGTATTGACTGATTGACTGAAGACCTACCCTTTTTTTTTTTTTAAAGCAGTTGGGGTTAAGTAACTTGCTCAAGGTTACACAGCCAGTTATTTCTGGGTGTGGTGCTAAGTATCTGAGCCCGGATTCGATCCCAGGTCATCCCGACACTGGGGCCAGTGCTCTTACTCGCTGTGCTACCTGGCCGCCCCAAGACCTACCCTTCTTTCAAGGCCAAACTCAAATATAACCTCCAGGACATCTTTGATTCCTTCAGCCAAGAGTTCTCATCCTTCTCTGGGTTTTCACTTTAATAGTTAGCGTAGTCATATGTTCCCTTGCATTATTGTTATATATGTAAACATGCTTTTTCTATGAAGGTGATACTTAGTGTCTCTTAGTACTCAAATTGCTCTGATTTTGCTATCATATGTTGTTGTTGTTTGTACTTTGTTTTTGTAGAGGACCAATGACCTCAGGGGGTGATGTCTTGACTCATGCGTGAATTGGATTTAAGTGAGAAAGAGTTGCAGAGTTATCAGGCTCACTCTTCCAGGGTCATTGAAGTCCAGTAGCAGGACAAAAGGCAATGGCCCGGGATGCAGTGGATAACTTCTGTGTCTTCAATGTCTGACTAAGCTCTAAGCACTCCACAGGGCCTGTTTCAGTTGCCTTCATTCTTATTCACCCATTCCTCCGGGGAAAACTTCACATATTTGGGCTAGACACCCCCCTAACTCATCAAAGGGTCTGAGGCCTGTCAGTTACTCTCAACCTGGTTTGGCTGGCTGCTGAGATGGTTAACCAGGGTGTGGCCACTGTACATGCTACAGCTACTTGGAGCCACCAGGTGAGAGCTGGGTGACAGGTGGACACCAAAGGTGGATGAGCAGCCCTAAAAAAGGCTCAGCAAACCCTCACACTACAGGTGCTGGTCCTCCCTGAACATATAGCCCCCTCCACTTTTTTATAGTTACTGTGTTAACTGAAAAAGATGATAGTGAATATAAGGTGACCCTTTTCTCCCTAAGCAATAGTTTCATATATTTTTTCCCCCGACTTTAAGCAATGTAGAACAAGGATTGAGGCTTTTTGCTCAGGATTAGTTTAAAGCAAATTTGTTTTCCTCCTGTGTCCTTTATGGCTCTGGCCTTTCAGATTGTGCTCTCAGTTCCTTGTCATGACTTCCATTTCTGTTACATTCTTCATCATCTTCAGAATCCTTTTCTCACTTATTGTCTTCACTCCATCTATAAAATTAGACTATTATTTTTTTATCCTGGACTTAAAAATGCAGCATTTTTATACCTTTTAGCTATAGTTCAGTCAACTCAATAGATTTATTATGTTCCTACTACATATAGATTGTTGTGTTGAAAGAACTTTAGGTAAGACATGGTCCCTTCTTTTGTGGAGTTTACTTAGACTAGTTGGGGTGAGAATGTGTCAGAAAGGCATAGGAGAGTAACACACAGTAAAGCATAAGTGCATCAGAGAGCTGCAAAAATGAAGACCTAGGTGAGATCTAAAGAGGAAGAGGTTCTTATTGAATATACCACTGAAGATATAACCTTGGCACTGCAGGCCTTTCTTTGCTTTCTTTAATATCTTGTGATGCCATTGTAGTGCTAGAGCAGTTTATCTATTATCCTTCCTGTGGCCCACCTCATTTTCTGGTAATTCCCATCCTTGATTATGTCTATTATGCTACCTCTCTAGCAGAAGCCATCATTTGTAATATTCTACAGCTATTTGCAGCCCCCTGGTGTTACCAGGAGAATGCTCATATTAAAGAGATGAACTTTGTGTCAGAATACAGCTTGGGACTGGTAAAAACCTACTGCAGTTTTACAAATGAGAGCTGGTCTATGAGGTTCTGTTTAATTCTAGGCTCAGCTCATTTTACATATACACTGCCTGTCCAAGATATGTGTACCAACTTCACAGGTTGCCTGGACAAGTGAATGAATGATCTGGGCAATGTGCCATTTTTTATCTGCTTGTTTTTTCTCAGTAGAGGTGGCAAAGCTCAATGCTTAAGTCACCACAGATTCCATTGTGTCTTCTCATCTTAATGCCTTATTTTAATTTGGTATTCATTTTGAACTTTGCTCTAACCATAATGATGATCCATGGTCAGATCCAGAAAGCTGATTCTGAAATGACCTGCACAGTAGTATCCACGCCTAATATGATCAGTCTTAGTTTTTGTGATGTTCAGTACTCGCCACATCCAGTGCCTTTTAATTGACTTCAAGAAGAAAGTATTCATGATATAAAGAGATGAGGTCTCCTGTATTTCTTGATTTCACTTTTTACTCTGTAGTCATCTTTGTGATGCAGTCACTGGGTACTAAGGACATGTTGTGTTAGTTTTGGAATTACTGTCAAGTTCTTCACAGGACTGCTTTCCTTCTTCATTCTCTACTCTTTCTTTTGCCCCTCTACTATCTCCATTGACAATATGGGTCACCCAAGACCAAAGGCTAATTTGTAGCCACCTTCTAATGGCTACTCTTCTGGTGACAACCTCTCTGTCCTTAGCTTGGCTATTCCACAGCTGATAAATGTACCCAGAACGTGGCCCAATCATACTGGCACTTCCTCATTGGCCTTGCCAGAACTCTCTGTGTTGGCCTGGCCTTTAAGATTAAAGCCCATGTTCATGCTACTAGGAAGAATCAGAAGATATTAGTGGAGGTGTCTGAAGCTTATAAAATGAGGGTGTTGGATTAGATAACTTCTAGTGCTTTTTCTAGAGCTAAAATTCTATGGTCCCTTAGAAGAGGATGTTCCCCTTCCCAAAAAAACCCTTTTTTTTGGGGGGGGGGTAGACTTATAGCCCTGCAGTTGCTTGCTTTCACCACTAGATGGAAGTTGTGCTCTAGTAAAATGAAATTCTCCAGTGCTTTTTGTCTGGACAAAATGGGGAGCCAGTGAATCCAAAGTACTGTACTTTTAAAAAGCAGACCAGCTCTGAATTCCCTGGTGTGAGTGGTATGGTGGATGATCCTTAGGGGCCTTTATAGGCAATTATGTGCATAATCCTTCCTTACTTTACCTAAACCCCCTTTGTTCTGAATCTTTTTAATGCAATTATCAGGTAAGATTGTATGCTCCTCGATTGTAAGCTCCATGGGGACAGGGCCTCATGCTTTATTGAAACATACTGTTTCC
This sequence comes from Petaurus breviceps papuanus, assembly GCF_028583685.1. Taxonomy (NCBI): domain Eukaryota; kingdom Metazoa; phylum Chordata; class Mammalia; order Diprotodontia; family Petauridae; genus Petaurus; species Petaurus breviceps. The sequence continues at coordinate 10,952,724 of NW_027187393.1, read as the reverse complement.
CTTGTTAACTAGCAAAGGGCTTTGCATACATCAAGTGCTTAATAAATGTTTCTTGACTGAATGAATAACCAAGGCCCTGATGTAAAGTTATGATCTCAGGAAGGTCTTGTGGAGAGCCCTCGCATCAGAGTTAGAAGAAAGTTCTGCCACTACCACTAATTAGATCACTGCTTGTCTTTGGCCAAGTCCTTCAGTCTTTCTTTCAAGGCATATTTGTAAGTGAGATCTGCAAAATAAGGCAGTTGGATCAGATGATCTTTAAGGGCTCTGCCAGTTTTGGTGTTTAAAAGTCTATGTTAAAATTATCCTTCTGAAAGAAAGTAGATATTTCCCAAGGAAAACTGACTGCCCTAGGCACATGATTCTGGCAGGTCTAGGCCCTATAGTTAAGTTACAGCCTAGGGTGTTATCTGCTGCCCCCAAAGGAGGCAATAGAATACTAGTGCAAAGGATGCTTGACTATGGAGTCTAATGACCTATGTTCAAATCCCACCTCTGACAGTGACCACCTGTGTGACTTTGGGGGAATCATTTAATCTCCCCAGCTTCAGTTTCCTCACCTGTAAGGTGAGAGGGTGTAGCAGCAAGCACCCCAAGTGTCCCCAGGGTGGCTGCCACCACAGGTTCTTGGATCTGCTTTGTTAAAGAAAAGCAACTCAAAATGGGTTAACAAGCTTACTTTAATCAGTCAAACATGTATCATTTACCTAGTTCAGGGGAAAAAGGCCAGCACCCTGAACTTCAGAATATACAGACAGAATTATCAAGTCAGAGAAACAGATCAAGTAGACAGATTTCAAATTGTTCAACCATTACATCCATACCAAATCAACATCTGGGTTTTTCAAAGGGGGGGGGGGGGAGAGGGAGGGCCTTTCAACAATCAGCTTCCCAGAGTTTCATCAAATCACAGAACACTTCTCAAAGTGAGCCCTCAAAACAAAGCCTCACATCAGGGCTTATATAGCCTTCTCCTGGCTCACAGAATGTAACAACCTTTTGGACCCACTGGCCAATCAAAAAGTATCTACTGAAAAACAAGACTCCCACCCCAGTCTCCCTGTGTACTTTAGCCTAGGGGCAGGGAAGATCTTTAAAATTTACATTCCCATTACAGAGGGTTGGACTGGGTGCCCTCTTGAGGTCTCTTTCCATTTTAGATCACTGATCCTAAGAATTAACCCAGGAGAGCTCAGCCACTGAAAGATATACAGCACCCTGAACACTTGAGGGCCTCTGCCCCTGGGATAAGTTTTAGGGTCATTCAGTTCCCCCCCCTTTGAATTTTTACAATCATCCTATTCACATTGCCATCTTTTTTGTTAGGAAAAAAATATATTGCGTTGTCATCATGCTTTGCTTTTAGTTTCTAACTGGCTCCAGCCCAATAATGATCATGAGTGTGTTGAAGGAACTGGGAACATTTGGCCTAGAAAAGAGAAGACTTGGAAAGAAAGACATGACAGCTGTTTTTAAATCATAGTATAGTAGGATCATAGATCTAGGACTGGAAGGGATCTCAGAAGGCACCCAGTCCAATTTTCTCATTTTTAGATTAGGCTGAAACTCAGGAAGGTTAAATGACTTGCCTGATGTCACATTGGTAGTAAGAATGGGGGTATTTGAATCTAGGGCAGCTATGTGTCACAGAGGATAGAGTGCTGGGTCTGGAGTTAGGAAGGTTTTTGAACTTCCCAAGTTCAAATCTGGCTTCAAACACTTACTAGCTGTGTGACGCTGGGCAAGTCACTTAGCCTTGTTTGCCTCAGTTTCCTCATCTGTAAAATGAATTGGAAAAGAAAATGGCACCACTCCAGTGTCTTTCTTAAGAAAGCCCCAAAAGGGTCATGAAGAGTTGGATACTGAAATGACCAAACACAGACATTTGAACCTAGGGTCTGTGACTCCAGAACTGGAGTTATTTTCACTGTACATTAGAAGGGCTGTCATATGGGAAAGGGTTTAGACTTGTTTCTGCTTGGCCTTGGAGAGGAGAACTAGAATTAATGTTTGGAAATTATGGGTAGTGCGACTTGGGCTCAGTACAAAGAAGAACTTTCTAACAATTAAAGCTGTTCCAAAATGGAAAGGGCAGCCTTGAAAGGTAGTGAGTTCTCAGTCATTAGAGGTATTTAAGCAGATGCTGGATGACTATACCTATTCAGCTGTGAGTTACACTAGAATGATCTCTGAGATCCCCCCCCAGCCCTAAGATTCTGAATTAGTTACTAATTAGTGCTCTTTATACTTTTTCTGTAAAGGATGTTCAGGAAATGAAAAAAAATTACTATTCTGTGTTTATATCACCATGTATTCTTTAGATTACAGCTATTTTTTCCAGGGACCACAAAAGGTCCTTGTCCTTTGATTTTTTGCCTCAGTTACCCACTGAAATTATTGTTCCTCTGTATTCTCTTTCCTTCCCCTTCTTTCCCGAGGTGCTTCTAGGTTGCATGGCCTTAGAGCCCCTTGTTGTCTTTTTCTTCTTGTTGCTCTTCCTCTCTTCTCATCTGAAGTCCTTATCACTGGGCCCTTCCTATACCATTTCATCTACACTAGTGCTCTGCATATAGGAATCACCTTAGAAATACTTTTCAATTAATTCCATTCATTCATTCAGCCCACAGCACATCTCATGGCTATGTGGTGTATTGGCTAAGACTGAACCAGGTCAACTGTGTAGAAAGAATGTATACTTATCATTAAGTTGTAATACCCAATTCAATTCACTAAACATTTATTAAGCACCTCCTATGTGCCAGGCACTGTGCTAAGTACTGGCAATACAAAAGGAAGCAAAAGATAGTCCCTGCCCTCAAGGAGCTTACAATCTAATTGGGCAGACAACATGAAAACAAATATATACAAGGCAAATTTTATACAGGATAAACAGGAAAAAATTAAAAGAGGCAAAATACTGGAATTAAGAGGCACTGGACAAGGCTTCCTGTAGAAAGTGAGAGTTTAGTTGGGACTTGAAGCCAGGGAGGTCAATAGTCAGAGTGGAGGAGGGAGAGTGTGCCAGACCTCAGGGGCCAGCTAAAAACAATGGCTGGAGTTGAGAGATGGAGTGTCTTGTTTTTGAAACAGTCAGGAAGCCAGTGTCACTGGATCAAAGAGTACATGTTGGGGAATAAGATATAAGAAGATTGGGAAAGTATGAGGGATATAAGTTATAGAGGGCTTTGAATAGTAGAATTACTATTATAGTAATACTACATAGTATTATGACATTCCAACCAAGAGCAGAAATGAGTGGTAACTACATATCTTATCTATCTATCTATCTATCTATCTATCTATCTATCTATCTATCTATCTATCTATCTATCTATCATCTATCTATCTATTTATAAACATATATATGTATACATATATATATATATGAATATATATATATTCAGGATGACTTTGATTTTGAAAGTAAACAATATAGGGAAAAAATTCATCTTCTTTTCTGGTAAATGTGATTCTGTGAAATCCATGAAATGTGATAAATATACCTATAATTTCATGCCAGTGGTCAATTTCTGAGCACAAATCATGACAGTTGTATTAGGAAGACATTTTAAACCACGAAATAAAGAAGAATGAAGACAAGAATAAGTAATTTTCCTATAAAAGCTATTTCATTATACAGAGGATGACCAAGTTTTTCATTTATTCCTACATGGATGAACACTGATGGGTTCTATCAAAACTCATGGAGGTCTTATTCAGAGACAATAAATGATGAAAGTGTATTAAGTAAGCTGATTCTGGAAATCTGTCTTATATACAACCATTTGCATAAAACTTCAGAGGACAGTTGAGGTAAAGGATTTGAATATGCTGTCCTATCAGAGCCCTCTACTGAAACTGTTCAGATAGAGTGTTCTGAAAGTACCAACTTTAGTAATACATTGGCTCTCTTTCCAAAGTTAGAAGCACCAGTTTCAGACACTGATCTACAATTTATTACATATTGTTGCTTTAAGAGTTATGGGTCAGGATATAGTAGAGACAGTCTGAGTTTTTGGATAAAATTGTGATGAAGTTATGTAGGATCATCCCTTAGTTCAAACTCATTAAACTTGTCTGATATTAAAACTCATTTCCACATCATCAACATTCAGATTTAGAGAAAGGTGATGAACATTTTGAACAGAGAGACATCTGTAGATAGATCAAGGTTGGGAACCCAATACGTCTTGCACAAGCCAACTAGTAAAGAAACTGAGTTTTTTCATTTTCCACCTGGCTGTACTCCTCTGGACTTCTCCATCATGCCCTGGGAACATCCATTTTCATCCTGCAGGATCACATCTACTGCCCCAGGGACCCTTCTGATTGGGTAGCAGAGCAGAGAACTCCTCCCAGAAACTCAATTTAAGGAGGGCACCCAGGCTGACCATTTCTTTGTTTTCTCCCACCTGGCTACACTCCTTTGAACTCCTCCCACCCCCTTTCAGCTTCCTTTTGTGTGTTGTTTCCTTTGAGGGAAGGGACTTTTTCTTCTTTTTTGTTTCCATATCTCCAGTGCTTAGTACAGTGCCTGACACATCGTAGGTGATTAATAAGTATATATTGATTAGGATTGACTTATTATAACATATATCAGACCTAATGGGGAAGGGGGGGAGGGTACTATTTAAAAAATCTAGGGGCAGCTAGGTGGCACAGTGAATAGAGCACTGGCCCTGGAATCAGGAGGACCTGAGTTCAAATCTGACCTCAGACACTTAACACTTACTAGCTGTGTGACCTTGGGCTGCAAACTGTTAGACACCTGGCTGGGAGATTGTCTCTTGCAGATACTACAAACCACCTCCTCAGTGACCTTGGCAACTGAAGACTCAGAAACAAGTGCTCTCATCACTAAAGTCCTAGGTATTGTCAAATCAGCCAACATCAGAAATGCTGTGGTTTTATTAATAGAAATGACATTAAAGAAACTACATCATCATTTGATTTGCTGCTTCACCCTAAGGACCACTGGGCCTTTCCACCTGCTCTGCAGTTGAGCTGTCCCCTCCATGTTATCTTTCCGTATTAGCTCCTTGAGAACTTCATTTATTTCTATCTATCCCTAGCAATTAGCACATGACTTGCCACATAGTAAATACTTAATGCTTTTTCAGTCTTTTAATATCATTTGAGTTCAGATTTATGGGAAAAGTTGACATAGCTGACTTATACACCAAAATAAAAAAAATAGGCAAGATGACATTTGCCATGAGGTACCAATCTATTTATATGTTCTTTTTATGACAAAAGGTATTGTTTCTGGACGTTGTGTGGTTCATGGCAGAAGGTGCTGGATTTGGAATCAGAAGGCCAGGTTTCATATCCCAGCTCTGGTTCTTATGACCTGGGTGAGCTTGGGTAAGTCATTCACCTCTCTGGGCCTTTGTCTCTCATCTGTAAAATGGTCCCTAAGGTCCATTCCATCTCTGAATTTATGATCCTATAATCATAGATTTCAACTTCAATATTTCAGAGCTCTTTGAATTTTTCATGCTTATAGAGATTCTGGTGCTTTAAAATTTTCATACTGAATATCTTTCTGTAGGGCAAGGGACTCTGGAGATATATGCAAAAAGTGATTTTTGGTTGTGATCTTCCCAAGGTAGTAGCCAGAGTTAAACTGAAATAATTCTGAGAATATAGATCTAATTTAGTGCAATGTCACTATAACTGGTACCCATGGACTAACATCCGTTGGAATACATTAAAAAAAATCAGAGTGTAGTCTGAAAACATGACAACTGTCTTGTCTATTGTGGTAGATAAATCCATAAACCAAAGTTGGGGCATATTTTTATCTTCTTGGCAATGTAACATACCATTGTGGGCCCAAATCAGTCTATCCCCTTATAGCTACAGTATGAAATCAACAGACATAGGATGCCAAGTGGCTGAAATTAAATGGAGATTTCACTTGATTTGGTTAGGAAACCTGCTAAACAAATTTTATTTTTGAATAGGACATATCTTAGGACAAAAATGTTTCTAAAACTCAAGGTTGGGAATGCTGGGAGAATTACAATGGGTCGAGATTGGAAGATTTCAGGTAACTCTTTGGGTGTTGGATAACCTCAATAGAAGCATGGTTATTTTCTCTCCCTTGCAGTGGAGGAAGCTAAAAATATAAACAATTCAGAGAATCTCAGATCTGGAAGAAATGTGATTGAACTGTGTGCTAGGGGCCAGAGGACAGCTTTCTTTACTTTGGGATGGATTCCACTGGCCAGATTTCCATTAGAGTTTTTCTGTTGTAAAGACAAATCCCTTATTTAGAAAATGCCTACTTTATCATCTCCTCAGATAATGGAACAAATCAAATTTAAATGTCAGATACAATATTTGACTATTTTCAGTTATACTTATGCGTGTGACAGAACCCAGGAAGGGTCTTTCCTCTGGAGCTAGCATTTCCAGGGAACTGTCTCTAGGTAGATGACAACTTTTGTTTAATGTAAAAGGGAAAAAGCACTGGGCTGGGAGTCAGGAGACCTTAGTTCTAGCCCTGCAACTCATTTATAAGGCAAGCTACTTAACCCTTCTGTGTCATTATTTGCTGCTTCATCTGTCAATCCCATGGTGTTGGACCAAATGACCTCTAAAATCTCTTCTGGCTCTGACAGTTTATAATTCTATGAATTATAAATACAATTAATTACAGAACTCATGATTTGAAATAAAACCTGTATTTGTAGGAGGATACAATCCCTGTTTTCATCTTACTTTAAATTAAGTGAATTTGCCAGAGAACTCTGTCCTTCCTAGAATCATTTTCTGGAGATAGATTCATAGGAAGTCATTTCTGGATCTCAAGATTATTAATGGAGAAAGAATGTGGGTCAGATTGCTGATTACTGCTGTAATTTGCAATTATATAGTGCTTTTCAGATCACTTATAAAACACTCAGTTCATCAATGTTTGGGATAGATAGATGGATTTGATTTGATTGAAGTTATACAGACTTTGATTAAAATAAGAATCTGGCATATTAATTGGAAATATCATAGGATGGGAAGCAAGTGTAAATTACTTATCAAAGAAATCTTTCTTACTTTCATTTTTCAGTCTTTATGCATGTGTATGTGTGTGTATGCACATATATAATATATATTTAAATTTTGTTTATTGCACTGTGAACCTGAACAGATACAGACTTAGATCTTTGAAATGATAGAGACAGTGAACTTCTATTGCAGAGGTCTGAGCAAGGCCAAAGTTTAGACCATGCATAATAGTCTTAGAACTAGAGGGTCCATAAAAATATTCTAGTCCAAATCCTCCATTCTGAATGTAGGATAGGCACTCAAAATAGCTGCCCCAGGCTCAGAGAACTTTGTGGGTCCATATCCATTCAAAACAATAGTTTATGAGATCTCATTGACATGTTTATAGAACAGCTGGTAGTGTAGTGGATAGTGTTGGACCTGGAATAGAAGATTTGAGTTCAAATCTAGCTTCAGACACTTTCTAGTTGTGTGATCTTGGGCAAGTCACTTAATTTCTTTTTGCTTCAGTTTCCTCAACTGTAAAATGGAGATAACAGGAGCAACCTTGCAGGGTTGTTGTGAGGATCAAATGAGATAATATTTGCAAAAAAGCACTTAGTACAGTACCTGGCATGTAGTAAGCTCTGTATAAAGTTTCACCTTCTTCCCCTTCCCATCTCTAGTTAGCCAGAGGACACAATTAGTTTAAAACAAAGACATTCAATGAAATAATATAGTAAGAAGATTTATAGTACAACATTCCTTCCATAGACTTATGGCCCACTCTCCCACAAATAAGTATATATACCATCAGTGGGGAGAGTGAGTATGTAGAAGGATCACATATGATGGGTCTAAAAAGGAGAATAAATATGAAGGGACAACTCATAGCTTCAGTGTTATAGAACCTTTGATGTATTTTGGTGGTGCTGTTGAGTAACTTGTTGTGCCTACTCCTTGCTGATTGTGCCATCTCTGCTGAATGTTTTGTTTCCTGAGCTCACTGGGCCAGCTTTGGTCTGGGCACAGCATCTCTGCTGGGCTGTGTTGCTCTGCCTAGTCTCATGCAATGTTTTGCTGGCCTTAACATCTCTGTTGGGCATGTTGTCTCAGCTGGTCCCACCATTTAGTCACCTCTCATTGCCCCTTCTGGGCTTGTTCCTGGCCACTCTCTTCTGGGGCCATCTCTCTGAGGCCAGCTAAGCCAGTTTAGCTTGACTTTGCTAAGGTATAGTGCCTAGAATTTCACCTTGATAATGGAATGCTGACTGCTCTTTAGCCATAGTCATCACATTCAGCTAGCAAAAGTCAGAAAGAGTGCCCCCAGGCTAAGAATAGATGTTTCCTTTTTGATTTCTATGTCTCAGTGGTGATCAGAGACTTCTCTTACAGATGACTATCAAATTTAAGAATAGGGATAGGGAATTAATTTATGATTTTTTGGTATAGCAACTCTTGGATAATGAAAATTCCCTTTACTTATACAGGTTGAGACCTTCTCTGCAGTTTGTAGTTTGAGAGAATTGTCTAAAGCACTGAAAGATGAAGCAACTTGCCCAAGGTCACCTAATCAGAAGCAGGACTTGAACCTAGGTCTTCCTGGCTCTAAGGCTGTCTCTTTATCTACTATGCCATGCCGTTTCTCACTATCTAATTTAGGGTTGCAATAATCTTAGATTCTTCTAAGAATCTCTTTGGCTTAGCTGCATATGAGGCTGGGTCAGTGTTCCCCATCTTTCTAGTCTGCATTTCTGTTTTTCTTAACCATAATTTTGTCTACAGCAAAGCTGGATGCTTTCAGTGCTATATTTTTGGCTATCTGAAAAACCTCTGTCACCCTACTTACCAATTATGAAGGAGGTTGAGAGATGGGGCATGACTTGCCCAAAATCACCTTGTGAAGCATCAGTGGCAGAATGGACTTAGAACTCAGGTTTCTTAAGTCTTTGCTCAGAGCATTGTGTACTTCAACATGCAGAGTGTCTTTGAGGTATTGTAGGTAGACTGGCCTGGTGGAGGATAAAGTTAGGGTCACAGTGTCTTTCACTAAGTAGCTTTAAGTCAACACATATTGAATTAAACAGGCAGGATAAATTGTGGAGAGCCTTGAAAACCAATTTAAGGAATTTAGATTTTATTTGATAATCAATGAAGAACCATTAAAAGTTTTTGTACAGAGTAGTGACATGGTCAGAGGCATGTATATTAATATTGATAATATATTAACATAGCATATATAGCATGACATGGAAGGGAGAAGATGTAATGTTAATGAGATTTAAGATCTTCCTCGATCATTAATAGGCCTTATGTGGAGCCCATTAAGGGAGGCTTGCTTGTAGAAAGGCTTTCATACATTTTGCTAGTTTCTAATTAGGCACTGAGTCATGAGGGTTGTGATGCCTTCTGGCTCTGAGAAGTATATATATACTCTGAGTTGGTATTTTGCTTTGGGGGTTTGCTTATGAGAAGGATCTTGTGATTCCTTGGTCAAGGTTCTGAGTGGTCCTATGTTCGGAGCTCCCCGACTTATCAGATGTAAAGGCTCTCTCGATCCAGGGATGTATGGAAAGTATATAGCAATATTGCTTTGATTCAGGCAGTCAGAGCCCTATCTGTTGATCTTTATTTCTCTGCTTATATTTTCTCTGAAGTTCAGGGTGCTGACATTATGCCCACCTGGCCTCTTATAGTGAATTTTTTTTTCTCCTATTGAGGCACATTTGGGTACCTAACTTGTGGCCATTTTCTCTAGTTTTGTCTCAGGCAACCAACTATAAAGTGTACAATTTCAAGAAGATTCACCAGGGAATTATGTTACTTTGGATTAAATATCTTACTGGAAAGATAGCACAGAATAGTGAAAATGCAATGTAGAAATTCAACAACTGGTACCTGGGTCTGTTATTTAAATGTAGACGGCAAATGGTTATATGCTAAAAAAGGGTCTGACACTTGGTGCAACTGAAGTATTTTTTGAGGTCCTACTGTATGCTTAGCCTTATATTTAGGGGATATAGAGAACTGTTCTCTAACCTCAAGGGGGGATGGTTAAAACATGACCATGAAATAGAGAGCCACAAATCTTTGCCAGAAAGAACTCTCTACCAGGGCTAATCAGAATGTCAAAGAACACATGCAACCCTGCAAATGTAAGAGAATTATACTTTTAGCTTTTTCTTTGTTCTCCTTTACGTGACATAAAAGTGTGTGATGTATGCTAGGAACTCAGACTTTAGAAATCCATGGAAAATATTTTCTTTCAAAACAGTTCCTATTTTTATACTTCTTGAGAAAGAAGAACAACCATTTCTTCTACATTTCCATCATATCTAAAACTGGCTAAGTTCAGGCAGCCAACTGTAGCAGTCCCTGGGAAGGACCATGGATATGCAAATACAGTCATTTGGATTGGAATGTCACAGCCCAGAAAGCCTCTCAATAAAAATCAAAGCCAATTCACGTTAAAACTTGAATTTCGGAAACTTAAAATCATCCTCCAATGAAGACAGACTGAATGGAGAATTAGACTGTTTTAAAAATTGAGTCTTGAAAATAAAGGTGGTTGTTGTTGCTTCAGTTCTGAAGGTCAATGGAGAGCTAACTGACCTTTGCCATTCAGGTTCTTCTAATCCTAAAGTGAATGAAAGAATCACTACTGAGAATCAAAGAGTGTGAATTAAAAAGAACTGGAGAGATTAAAATCCCTTACTCCACAGATGAAGAAACCAAAGCCCAGGGAAGGGAAGTGATTTTGATTAGATTTCTACATGTAAAAAAGTGCCCCCAAAGACATCTGAATGAATGGATGAAAAAGAACTTCTGTGTTTACAATGTGATAGGCACTGTGCTAAGCTCTGGGAATATAAAAACAAGCAAACATGACAGTTCCTACCTTTAAGGAGCTTACTAATTTTAATAGGGGAAGATTGCTGCAAAGGGAGCTAGAGGTGAAAAGTGGGGAGGGGGGCCTTTTGGAGGTCCCTGCCAAGGCAGGTTATATCTACAAACAAAAAATCCAGGCATATGGCTATCTAAATGAGAGAATGAATGGGTTTGAAAAAAAATGGGGCTGGAGAGGAAAGGGGAGATGTGATACCCATCTTCAAATATTTGAAGGGTTGTCATGGAAAAAAGATATTAGGTTAGTTCTGCTTTGAGGGCAGAACTAGGAGCAATGACTGGGAGTTGCAAACAGGTACCTGTCAGTTCTATTTAAGCAAAACAAACACCACCCCAAAACTTTTAAATTGAGAGCTGTCCAAGTAGTGTAGGTTTCCTTAGGAAGTAATGGGTTTCTTGTCCCTGAAGGTCTTCAATAGGGAGGAGTTGAACTGGACACTTTCTGAGGTCCTTTTTTAACTGAGAATCTGTGAAAACAATAGTGATGTAGATAAAAGTAACTGTAACTCATAAATTCTCTGCTTGTGTAAGGTGGACATCCTAGCCATGTGACAGTACTCTGATGCCCCACCACAGGTTCACTTATCTAATGTCTTTCTTCTTAGGATGTGTAGCACCTGGTAGTGCTTGGAGGGCAGGGAGTGGTCTGGTGGATATAGATAACAGACAGAGGGAGGTGAGAGCAGACATAGGAAATGGATGTAGAGTTTTTGAAGGAGAAATTTCAGACTTGGGACTTTTTGCATTTGGGGTGACAGCTTAGCAGTACTGGCTTCCTTGTGACTGGTTGTCATTATATTGGTAATTATTGCAGCCCTCTCGGTGTCTTTAGGCAGTACCACCTTCTAGGGAGCAAAGGGTTTCAAGGGCAGATGGAGGCACAATGGAGCTAATGATTTGTTAAAGACATGATTTTGATTTGTGCCTTGGAGAAGATAAAGAGAATCACAACCATTATATCTTTTGACTGGGAGGTTGAATGAAAGAAATTTATTACCTAGATATTGTCTCAACTCCCAAAAACTCTCATAGGAATAATCAATAGTATGTATGGTGCATAAACTCACTAACAAGAACTTCAGCAAGAAGTTAGAATTCTACTAAGAAATCTTGACCTTCAGGGAATAAATAAGGCAGAAGATTGATAAAAAAAAAGTTATTCCATATCAAGTAGTTGAAAAATTGGCAACTTACCAGTCTATAAAGAACCCCAGACAATGTTCAGGGACCCTTCAAAAACAATATTTCATAGTCACCCATTGCCTTTTGGGAAGTTGGTAGGATTCTCTGATAAACAGGAGGAAAAAAGTGATGGAAAATCAGCCAAAGAGGCTTCAAGAAGGAAGGGCCTAACCGTCAGCTGCAGGTAGACTGTTATAGTTGGAATAAAACTTGAAAACAGTTGATTCAGCTGAGGAAAAAACTGTTGCTATAGCATGAGAGGAAGAATTAGATTTTAATCTTTACTTGGTCACTAGCTCTGTGACTTTACTTTTTGGACCTCTGTTTCATAAGGATATTGGACAAGATAGTACCCAAGGTCCTTCAGACTCTGCAAGGCTATGATTCTAAGTACTAAGAGTCACAAAATGTGAGTTTTTGAGGGGCCCTTAGAGATCCAACCCCTCTTTTAACAGAGGGGGAAAAAAGCTCAGACAGATGAAGAACCAGGACTTAAAATACCACTTTCTGCTTTTTACATCTGAATGTGGTCCTGGGGAGAAGGTTGGGGGTGGAGAGAGACAGAAATAGATACTGCTGCTCTTTTCCCCTCTTCCCTCAACTGCTAGAGAATTGGGACTCAGGCCCTCATTTGTTATCCAAGTTCAAGGTTGTTCCAAGGAGGGGCCCAAACTGGGTCTACCATGCTCTCTTCCTGGCTGAAGAGGGCACACACTACCTCGAATTTTCCCTCTGATTTGTTTGCAATGTTGACTTGCTTCAGCTCCTGCTCACTCCCCTGGATCTGAAATGAAAGCAGTGTAATTGGATGCACTACAACAGCATTCAAGGACAAAAAACATTTTTCTAAAAGCATTTCCCCCCCTGTTGCTGGAAGATTACATCTGATATGATAATCCAGCCAGGCTCCCAGTGGGTACCACAGCTAAGTAATTTACCCTTCCTGAAAAACTGCCTGTGACTCTGCTGTGGTCACTGGAACCATTGAGGTGAAATTATTTCTTTCAGAAAAGAAAACAATAGGAATTCTGCCTTCATACTATCCAATAAGCAAAGCCCCTTAGAAAAAAGAAAGATCAAGGAGGGAGAGGTAGCCACTGTTCGTGCTTGGGTATAATTAGAGGAGGAAACAGCGAATCTTAGGCTTTCAGAGTTAGAAGACTCTGGCCTTGTTCATAAATCTTTTCTATAGAACTGAACAAGTGATCCTCAGGCTCTGCTTGGACACCTCCAGATGGCAAGTCCGCTCAAGAGGAGGATTCAGTACTTACCTGGCAGAAAGACGTGACCATCAATTGTCAAGTACCCAGTGACCTCCTCCTCCTACTTTGTGCCCAAGCCCAGGCTAAACATTTGAGAAATACTCAATAAATAATAAATAAATAATGATGAGAAGTTGGAGATAGGAGCTATACATTTCCAAAACAATTGGAAATTATCAGTCCACTTTCATTTTAAAGATGAAAAAACTGAGTCTAAGAGAGGGGAGATTAGTTTCTTTTGTAAAAAAAAAATAATTTTTCAATGGACAAAAATGGATTTGATTAATATAATGATAATCATTCACATTTATATGGCAGCCTTAAAGTTTGCAAAGTGCTTTCCATATGAGATATTTAAAAAGCATTTAGCATATTTGGCTTATGGTAGATGCTTAATAAATGTTTCCTTAGCCCCCTTCCCCATCTCATTTGATCCTCACAACAATGCAGTGAAGCAGTTGCTCTGATTACCCCCATTTTACAGAGGAGGAAGGCTGAGACTTGACTGGAGGCACACAGCTGGGAGGCATCTGAGCAAGAACTCAGGTCCAGCACTCTATCCCTGATACCACCTGTAATGTAATGCCATGGAAAGGCAACTTCCCAAGGTTCAAAATACCAGCATAGGTGCTCTCCATTTTATTCAGTGACAAACCAAGAACAGAGAAGATCAAAACATGACATCATTCAAAATACAGCATTTACTAAGTGTGATTAAATAATCTCCAAGTACTACCCCACCCCAGGACCTTCCAATCATTCAATCAATTACAAAGTCCCTGTTCTAAATACTACTCCACCCCTAGGCTGTACCTTCATTTAGTCCACCACAAAGTCCCTCTTCTCAAATGGAGATTAGTTTCCAAACATAAGTAAAGTACATTCATTTGCTCAACCATAGAACACAAAAAGGTCAAAAGTTCCCCACCCCTGGATCACAATTGAATCTACCCCAGAGTTACATCAAGTTTAAGCACAGCACTTAATACCCAAATGGAGGTCTTTTCTTCATCTTGACAGGAGGCAAGTTCTCAGCAATCTTAGTTCCTGGGGAGACAAGGCTTAGCAAGGCCACAAGATACATTGCCAGTCCCTTCATTAATTCATCCTCTGTCTGTAGGACAGTCCTAGAACCCCTGAAAACATTAGCAAAACCCTCTCCCAGGATTTCTGTAAACATACAACAAGAAAATCCTTCTTCAGGGCTTCTGAACCAACAGAAAGGTTCCCAGACCCCTGCAACAACAGCACTGTCCTTCACCAGTGGACAGTATTCACTCTCTGTCTGCAGGACAGTCTCAGGGCTTCTTAGCCAACAGCCAGGTTCCAGGACTTCTTCAACAGGACTGTCTTTCACCAGTGGACAAATCTGGCAAAACAACATCAAAACAGACAGACAAAGTACCAGCAAAACAGCCATGTCTCCTCAGTCCTTGGTAGCTCAGGGGGCAGGTCTCAAAAGTCCAGGGCAATTCAAAGTGGCCCCCAGCAATTCTCTCAGTCTCTCTCTGCCTCCACGAGGTGCTGCTTCCAAAAAGTTCTTCTGCCTCTCTCTTGTCTCTCCAAATCTATGTCACCAGCTTCTCCCAGTTCAGGACTCTCTTTTCACATCAACAAGTCCATCCCACAGGTGGGATTAACAAACTCTGGGTTTTAACACAATCAATTTGAAAACCAAGCCAATACAGGGGAATCTTTATGTTCCATTACTATCACACCACCTTGCTGCCACAAGATCTAATAATATTGCTCTGCGAAACATCTATCAATAGCACTTTTTTGTTTCCCAATTAAAATCCATAACCCTTGGCCTGACAGTAAAGGTTCTCCTCAATTTGGCTCCAGTCTGTCTTTCTAGCCTTGCTTCAATTTGACTGCCCTCCATACATTCTCCTCTCTAGCCAGAATGAATTAATTTTTGTCCCATTTATACAGATTTCAGTTTCCCACCCCTGTGCCTTTGCCTAGGCCAATCTAGAATCCTTCCTGGTACGTACCTGTCACACTGATTCCTGATTACTGAATGCTTACTCATCCATAACATAAGACAACGTAAGTGCTACCTCTTCCATGAAGCCTTCCTTGATCTTCCAGTTAGAAATGTTTTGGAGGCAGCATTTTACTGTTGAAAGAGCACTAGTTCTGGAGTTAGAGGGCCTGGGTTCATATCCTACCTCTTTGGTTTACTACTCATGTGATCTTGGGCAAATCACCTAAAAAACCTTCTTGGGCCTTTCTTATTTGTAAGATGAGGGCATTGGCCTAGGTGGCTGCCAAGGAACTAGCCAGCTCCAGGTCTGTGCTCTTTATTTTTATTTATTTATTTAAAAGCAATTGGGGTTAAGTAACTTGCTCAAGGTTACACAGCCAGTTATTTCTGGGTGTGGTGCTAAGTATATGAGCCCGGATTCGATCCCCAGGTCATCCTGACACTGGGGCTGGTACTCTTACTTGCTGAGCCACCTGGCCACCCCTGTCTGTGCTCTTTATATCCTGAGACCTCACATGACATTTTTTTTTTCACTTCTCTGGATCATTTGTGATCCAATTTGTATTATAGTTATCTGTATATATAATTTTTGACTTTACTAGACTATAAGCTTCATGAGGGCAAAGAGTATATGTCTTATTTGTCTCTGTAGCTATGTTCTGATCCAAATGCTTTACTACGAATTTGTGGTCTGAATAAATAAAATAATAAAAGATTTGGATTCCGATAAAAGAAATAGGAATTATTCTCTTTTTCCTTGCCACCCCCTGTATCTCCCCAGTGGGCAGCGTAGTACTCTTGTAGTACACTTTTAATAAATGTATGTTCCAAAGTTCCCGAGCTGCTACAGGGCATGATGTTTTGGGGTCCAGTTAGAGGGCACAGCCACAGTGAAGGCAGGCTAGGAAATGGCCAGGGTGAAAGAGTGTGGTTGGGTTTGGGGCAGGGCAGATATAGTGAGGTCTCACTATCAGGACAGCCCAGTCAGGGGTGGGAGTTACAAAGCTCCTTCAGTCAAATGGTGGAACAATAGGAACAGTGGAGGGAGGTTGGGAGGAAAGGGGGAAGGAGCAGGCATTTATTAGGAAGGAAAGAAAGATATAAACATTTATTAAGCACCTACTGAGTGCAAGGTACTATACTAAATACTTTACAAATATTATTTGTATATCATTTGAACTTCACTACAACCCTGGTAGTTGGGTAGGTGTTATTATTATCCCCATATTATAGTTGAGGAAACTGAGGCAAATAATGGTTTAATTGACTTGCCTAGGAGTGTCTGAGGATGGATTTCAACTCAGGTCTTCCTGATTCCAGGCCTGGTGCTCCATCCATTGTGCCACCAGCTGTCTCTGATTATTAATTTATTATTATCATTAAGGACCTGCTGTGTTCTAGGCACTGTGCTAAGCCTTTTACAAATAAATATTATCTCATTTGATCCTCACAACAACCCTAGGAGGTAGGTGTTATTTTTACTTCCATTTTACAGTTGAGGAAATTGAGGCAGACAGAGAGTAGAAAATGTCTGGGTTGATTAGCTCCAGAGAGCAACATCTTTGACTGTAGAGCAGCAAACAGCCCAAGGTAGACCATTATGCATCAAAGAGATAATCTGCTATAGTGGAAAGAGAACTGGATTTGAAGGCAGAGGTCCTGAGTGTGAGGATCTTGCCTCTTCCACTTACTACCTGTGTGATCTTGGGCAAATCACTTAAACTCTCTAGCCTTCCATTTCTTCATTTGTGAAAATAGAGGGGGTCGAATAAATGTCCTCTGAGGGCCTTTCTAGCTCCAGATCTATGATCCTATTATCTTGAAGATATTTTATTCTGTCTATGGTATGAAGTTTACCATAATGGGCAAGGTTAGACTGCTTAGGGAGAGCAAGAAAAAGTGAGAGGGATCTGTGCATGAGGAGGTGAATCATTTAAACCCAACCCTGAAACCCTGCCTGGCAGAACTTTCTTAAACCTCAAAATCCTTCTCACCCCATTGAAGCCCCTCCTTTAACAAATTTAGTCAGATGAATCATAACTAGGAATTTTTGTGCAAAGAGTAAGGTAGAGGGAAAATTAGGGAGTGGGGAGCTTACTCACTGTGTGATTATGGGGCCACTTAAGAGTATTTATGTTGCTGAAGGACTAGCTAATTCTGGGGAACCAGGGTGGTAGGTGGAATGGGCCTCCAGCCGGGGTTGCAGATGTTGGGGGAGGAAGTGTTCCCAGGATGATGTTGTCTTTATTGAGGGTGGGGCTGAGTAGGCAGAAGCTCACTTTGGATACATCCACTGATGGTGAGGAAACATACCCTATGTTGATACATAGCCCCCTAAATTTTGGTCATCTGGGACGAAGCACTGATAACCCTGTCCTATTATAGCTTTGCTTGTTAGTATATCTAGAAATGAGTTTATTCAGAGATGAATCCAATTGTTATTGGGTCATGGAAAAGGATGAGAATAATCTCGAGCTTTTGATGCCTTTGTGAATCTGTGGGCATTTTGGTGAAGCCCATGTTACCTCAAGGCCACTTCATCAGGGGAAAAATGGCTCCCCAGCTGCCAAGATTGGTTCATCTCTTTAGGCTGCTTTCTAGGGTTCTGTTCTGCCCTCTTCCAAGGTTGCTGTGGAGACAACCTCACAGGGGCAGGTGCTATTGAGGGCAGGTGGTGTATGAACAAGGGACAGAAACTGAAGTTGGAAACTTCTACAATTTCTGTAGAGAGGATTTAGGGTGAAAGGAAGAAGGGAAAATTAGGTGTCCATCTGATAAAAAGAGAGACTCAGAAATCATTCTCTCCAGGTGGATATGAGATAATCAGTCAGAGACTGATGAGGGGAAGCTGCTGCTGTAAAGTGCAGTTTCCTGTTGAAAACCACTCTGCAGCCCTGGAAGCAGTGCCTTGTGAGAGATGTTTTTGCCTTGGAACAAAGTCAGCCTGCCTGAGTCTTGGGGGGAAGCTTTATAAAGACTCTTCCTCATGCCTTCTCCTGCCCTTCCTCCAACCTTTTCCTTTAAAATAAAAAAAAAAAATAGAGTAAAATATACTGGTCAATTTTGCCAATGGGGGGGGGTTCCCTCTGTGCAAAAGACCCTTGGGAGTGCATTCCCATTGGCTCTTGCCCTGAGGAGGAGGGGTCAGTGAGTGAGCCTGTCTGTGATGTAAGGCTGAACACCTTTGTATGGCACAACTCTATTCTAACTTATAGGCTGAAGCTCAGAGGGGATAATGACAAAAGCCATATAACAATAACTAGCATTTGTGTAGCACTTTAAGGTTTTCAAATAACTCTACAAACATTATTTTATCCTCACAATAACTGTTGGGAGGATAACACTACTATTATCATTGCCATAAAATGGAGATGAGGAATTGGAGGCATAGAGAGGTTAAATGACTTGCCCAGGGTCACACAGCTAGTAAGTACTAACAGATCTGACTTAGAGAGGCTTTGTAAAGAAACTCATGTCTATTCGGATTCATCAAGTACTTTAACTAGAAATAGGTTAATACTTTTGGCAGATATAGGCCCTTGAGAGTCTACCGTGTTTCCCTGATAATAAGACCTATCCTGAAAATAAGCCCTCCCCTTACTGTGTAAGATTCCTCTAAAATAAGCCCTCCCCCGAAAATAAGCCCTATTGAGATTGCTACTGTAGTGAAGGTGATCCCCTGCGCTACACACTACATTACGGTACCCTCTGTATGCACCTTCCCCCCCCGCCGTGAAATGCACGCCGCACTCCGAGCTGCATCCAATCAGAGTTGCAGCAGTGAGCGCATCATCCTGTTCTTCCCCAGTGATTTGCTTATTGAATAAAGATACATTTTTTTCTTCACATCTACCTGTTTATTAAAATTGCTGTCAATGTTCATTAAAATAAGCCCTCCCCTGAAAATAAGCCCTCTGGTGTTTTTCTGTCCAAAAAATTTAATAAGACAGTGTCTTATTATCGGGGAAACATGGTAAGGAATAGATAAGAATGATTTTTAAAATCAAGATCTCAGTTGTTTTCTTTCACTAAGGTTTTCCTCCAATGCTTCTTTGTGGCATAAAGATGAACCTGGACTTTGGAGAACTATGCCCAGAGAGGCTGGCTTCTGGCAGGACTTTGCTAGCTGGCAAAGCTTCAGGTATAGACCTTGCCTCACACACTGTGTCTGAGGTCAGAGAGGCTCAGCAACAGGTGGGCTGAAGTAGGATGAATTTCAGGGTCACGTTGACTCTTGTCTCCTGTCTCCTGATATATAGAGAAGTTGTGATATGTATAGTTTGAGTATACCCACCTTGGTAGCATCATGGTTCTTTAAGGATTAAATTAAGCATAATTTGTTTATATTTAAATGATGTTTCTTAAGTGGCTTCAGTGAAATCATTTAAGAGAATAGTGGAAAGAGCACTGGCTCGGGAGTCAGACAACCCAAGTCCAAACAGAGGTAATTTTAGGCAAGTCATTTAACCTTCCTGGACCTCAGTCTCCTCATCTGTAAGATGAAGTTCCCTTCCAGTTCTCACTGCAGGATCCCATCATTCTCTATAGAAGAGAAGCTCTGCTTATAACTGCTAATGAAATGCTGGGAGTATGGCTAGGCAGGGGGAAAGAATGAACTTTCCCTCTGGATCTAGCTTATGTTTCCTCACATTTATTTGCCTGGCAGACAAAAAGCATTTTGGGTCTCCTGGAAGGACTGTAGTAGGTCAGTCCCACACAGCTCTGTGGGATTTCTTTGGCAGAGTCCCTCTGAAATGGGTCAAGGGTCCTAATGGGAAAATGAAGCAGCTAATTATATGGATTTTCTGACCCTAAGTCAGAGGCTGCCCTGGGGGACTTAGAGGTGATAAGGTAAGAGAAAAAAAATAGATTTATGCTTCAGGGCACAGTTTAGCAGGAGGAGGGGGAGGGGGGGTGCCAAACTGCTTAGCGCCCAGAACAAGGAATATTTTTCTGGGGGAAAAATTCCCATTCTAGCCAAGGCTCAGAGAATCTGTTAAGCCCTTCTTAAGGGAGATAACCGCTGAGGGCTTGTTTTCTTCTAGTTTGATGACTGAGTGTGTTAGGCCCTTGGGTTTTCTAAAGGAGCTGTAGCAGAAGAACCTCTCTGCTTCAAGCTAAAATAGCAGTTGCAGAAGATCTCACTCCTCCAATAGGGAGCAGCAGAGAGCATCTCCTGGCACTTTGCTGTCCCAGGGCCATCAGCAGCTTTGGAATATTGGAGGTGTGCTCGACTCCTGTGAATGTGACTTGGTCACACCAATGTGTGCCCTAGGTGTGTGGCCCTCCAGGAGCCCACCTTGGTCACATGCATTTGCCACGTTTGCCTTTCCACACGCATTATCTGCACGTCTCCATTCTTCCTCCAATGGATTGTGTATTTGTGGGAGTGTTTCCTGGATTTATAGAGGCAATGTTTCATTGCTGTTTGTCTTACTAATTGTATCTGGTGGCTGACTAGTTGGGAGCTTGTACGCTGTGATTTTGGGTGGATATGGATCTGCAGAGTACTTTGAATCTCCGGGTGGTCTTGTATGGAAGACCCAGTGTGTGAAGTGGAGGCCCTGAGTCACATTTACTCTTGTGCCTGTATCTTGTCCTACGTAGATGGTGGTAAGGAAGAACAGTATTTGTCCTGACCTTCCAGCAGAGTAAGATGGTACCTGAGGTTTTTCTAAAAAGTCCCTTGCTTCCTGACCACCCCTAGCCCTGCCCTCCAAACCTCGTTCACAAGAATAGGAACAATCTTCTCTTTCCCCAGTTTATCCTCTCTAGGCACGGACTGACCAGATAATGACAGACAAATCCCCAAATCGCAATGGAAAATGTTGTGAGGGAGCTGCCTCATTCTACTAACTTTCCATAATTGGTGGAGCATCAGCAATAGAATTTGTGCAATGCAGTGGAAGAGATCTATTAAGAACGTCTTCCAAGGCTCGTCTGCTGAGGAGAACAGTTAATTGAAAGCATGGTACTCACTTTAATTGTGCCTTTCCATAAGCTTTACTAGAATCGATGTGTAAAATGGACTTCACCTTGAAGACAGCTTTTCTGATGTGCTGAGCTAGAGCTCTGAGTGGGGGGAAGCATAGTCATCCCCTCTTCCCTCCTCCCCAGTGCCTCACCACTACATTCAGTTTATCTTCTCTCCTAAGACCACACCACTTTTTTTGTGTGTGTATTTGTGTGCTGGATTTAATCTTTTTTTTTTTAATTCTTAAGAAAAATGTCCTTGAATGGAGAGAAGTCAGAGGTAGAAACTGAGGCCTTCTTAGCATGTCATGCCTTATCCTCCAGGATCATTTCACTCTTGCATACTTCACACTCCTTGATTTCTCCTTTTAAACCTACAATTACTCCTGTATGTCCTTGCCTTGGTGTCCAGGTTAAAGGAAAGAAACGGGGGGAGTGTGAAGTATGTATGAGGATGGTTTCCAGGTGGAATCCTCCCTTACCTTCTAATCATTTTGGCTGAAATCTGTGTCCTTACTGGGGGAGAAGGAGCTAGTGCTAAGCAGGCCTCAGCCTCTTTACATTCCATAAATAGCCTATTCAGTCAATGATACTATTCTTAAAGAAAAAAAATTGAATCCAACTTTAAAAAAAGCTTGGTATGATCATAAAAGAGAAGATGAATTATTTTGACTACCTAAAATTAAAAAGCTATTGCATAAAAAATAAAAAATCAGTGGACTAGGTAGGATAAAAAGGCAAAGCACCAACTGGGAGGAAAAAAACCTACTTTGAATAAAATATCTCTAATAAAAGATAATCCAAAATATGTAGGGAATTAACACAAACATATAAGACCAAGACTCTTTCTCCAATAGATAAGTAATCAAAGGAACATGAGAAGGACTGCAAATATCAATAACCATATGAAAGATTTCACAAATCACTAATAAGAAAAATTGAAATTGCAATAATTCTGGGGTTTCATCTTACACCCAGAAAATTGGGAAAGATGACAATAAAAAGAAATGGACAGTGTTAAAGGTGTTATAGGAAGATAGGCACACCAATACTTGATTGGTGGAACTGTGAATTGGTATAGCCATAGTGAAAAAGAATCTGAAGTTTTGTGAAAAAGGTCATTAAAGTATTCATAGCCTTTGACCTGGAGATCTCACTATGGACATATGCCCTAAAGAAGTCAGAGACAGAAAAAAAGGACTTATATGCTACAAAATATTCATAGCATATTCATTTGGTGGTGACAAAAAGTGGGCTGTGGAATCAGAGGACCTGGATTTGAATCTTGCTTTTGATGTTTCCTATCTGTGTAACCTTGGGAAAATCACTTAATTTCCCAGGGTCCCAGTGTTCTTAGCTGTAATATGAGGGGTTTGTGTTAGATGGCCTCTGACATCTAGATCTAGGAACCTGTGAGTTGTGATTCTTAGGTATCCATTGATGGGGGTATGGCTGAACAAATTGTGCTACACGAATATAATATAATAATTCTAGTCTAATTACAATATTATTGTACCATAAGAAAAAATAATGAATTCAGAGAAACCTAGGAAGACTTGCCTGATTTGATGCAAAATAATCATAACCAAAAGAACAATATGCATAATGATTACAATAATATAAAAGAATAAAAGGAAGATGAATGAATACAGTATAAGTGGGAGGATCAGTGTTGGCTCTTGAAGGGAAAAGTACTCCTTTTAATACAGAGATGAGGGGATGAGTATGGAAGGTTGTATACACTGTTAGAATGTTGTCAGTACTGTCTCTGTGTTGTTTGGTTTTGCCTAACATTTTTTTTTTTGTTTGTTCCATTTTTTGTTACAAGGGCAGGATTTATTTGGGGTTGGATGATGTAGCCCCAAATGCTGTGATGTAAAAACAAAAGGCATCAATAAAACTTATTTTAAAAGAAAAAATGAGATGTAGAAGAAAAGCACTGGATTTAGAGTCAGAAGACCTGGCTTCTAATTTTGGTTTTGTGTCTGGTATGACCATGTGCATTAGAAAGAACGATGGATTGAAAGTCAATCTAATGGGTCCTGTACCTGCCACTTGTTGCCTCTTTGACTATGAGCAAGTCACTTAACACTCTGGAATTCAGTTTCCTTATCTATAAAAATGAGAGATGGGCCAAATGATCTTTAAGTTCTTTTCTAGGTGTAAATCTATTTTATGATCTTAGGTGAGTCAGTCTCTTGGGACCTCCTGCTGGCCTGGGAAATCTCAGAAGCCCCTTCTAGCTCTAAGTCCTATAAATCTATGTCTTTTTAACTTGGAACCAGTAAGGAGTTGGTAGCATCTTTCTCTCTGAGCTAGGCAAATATTTCAGGATAGGTGTACCATGGAGTAGGCCCCAACCTGTGGTTATGGGGTCAGAGAACAACAACCAAAACAAAAAACTGTACTACAACTCAGAATGTAGTGGAATAGTAATACATTTTGAGTTATAGGAACAATATTCTTTGCCTAACAAATTGTCTTTAATTTTTCTCAAGGTTTTGACAAAGACTATAGAGTTAACAGGGGCCTAGATGTCCTCTGGTTCCATCTTTTTTTCCCAGTGTGTGACCCCCAACAGTAGGTTTCCTAACAGCCACTGTTGTTGGTAATGTCTTGACAGGATCATAGGATTTAGAATCAGACAGGCCTTCAGAGGTTTAAATCCCCTCTCTTAAAATTACACAGGTGAAAAGTAGTAAAATTGGAATTTGAACCCATTTCATTTGCTGCCCGTCCAGCACCCTTGACATCATATCACACTGGCTCTGTGATTTTATTATGCATATTTTACAGATAGGAAACAGACTTAAAAAGGCAAATCAATTTAGTCTGGATCAGACAACTGTAAACATCAGACCTGGAGCTTTTAAGTTGTTAATCTGTACCCTTCTTGCTCTTCTGCTGACCTTTGTTCTGCCCATTTCTCTAGGATGACTGGAAAAGCTGAACAATGCTCTTCCACAAAGTAGACAGTGCCAAGTATGTCAGAGGTTCTTCCCCTGACCATCATTTCACAGAGACCTGTTCCTAAGATAAGACACTTCATTGTCTTTTGAGGTCCCATCGTTAGAAACTATTAGGATGGGCCAAAAAAAGGGAGGGGATTTTGGTTATTTGTGGCAGATGATTGTGGAGAGAATGATGCAGGCTATGTATCTGTGAGGTTGAGAATTGTGGACATCTGTGCTGTTCCGTCTATGTCAGTCGTAATGCAAGGTCATAAGCCTTGGCTGGACTCCAGGTAATTATTATTAGTTGTATCATTATTACCAATAATAATAGTTCACAGTTATAGGGTATTATGTGGTTCATAAAGCATTTTTCTGGGGGAATGGTAATAAACTGATAAATTTGTGCATCTCTGGATCTTTCTTTTTATATCTTTGAGATCTGATTGATTCCAGGACCTTGAAAAACTTATGGTAGCATCTGCTCTCATACTTTCAGTGAGAACAAGTTAACTACCTTATGGAGAAGCCCATTCCACTGTTGGATGGTGTCAATTATTATAAAGTCCTCTTTTTTGTTTTTAAGACTGTGAGCTTCTTGATAGCAGACTGTCTTACTTACCTATTTGTATTCCCAGCACTTAGCACATTGCTTTGTATATAGTATTTAGTAAATACTTTATCACTCACTGTATTGGGCTGAAATCTCTCTCCTTCTCATTTTCACCCATTGCTCCTAATTCTCTGCATTAGACACAGAAAATGAGGCTCTTGCCTCTTCCCCATGACAGCCCTTCTGACATTTGATGGCAGCTCTAATGTCCCTCTTGAGTCATCTCTTCTCCAGGCAAACCCTCCTCAGTTCCCTGAACCTCTTCTCTATTGGACTTCAGTTTATTTGCAGTCCCAGAGCTAGAGTTACAAGAGAGTCTGCCAGGCCTGCAGATGGAAATTTTGGAATCAAATTCTTTCTGGACTGTCAGCCAAATTCAGAGAATGGTGTGATTCATGGAGGTGTCAGGATTTGAAATCACTCTGGAACGAGTACAATGGCATAACCTCTGCACATGACTGTTCTATAGGATGAGTGTAGTTTTTGGGTATTTGTGTGACTCAGGGTTGTTCTTGGCTTCTTACTTACCTGGCTACCCCTGTGTGCAGTCAGGGATGCATGAGGAAGAATCAAAGTGGGCACTTGATCTCTGGGCTGCAGGAAGGGAGCTGGATACCATAGCCACCAGCTGGTATAATCCCTTGCCGTTTCTCTTGTGCACTGGATCCTGAGGCCAGGTATGCAAGACAAAATCTACTTTCTCTTCTACTGTGGTCCAACCCCAGAAACTCCTACCAGGGAATATTCTCCTCTTGTTTATGAATTAAGTTTTAGGAAACTAATCCCCAACTGTAGAAAAAAAAAAGAATAACAACCTTGAAGTAGCAAAAAAGGGTCCTCAGAGGCCATACATACCTGCTCCAATTTCTACCTGAGTAGTAATGCTCTCTATAGCATTCTTGACCAGTAGTCATTTGGCTTCTGCTTCAAACCCTCCAATGATGGGATATTCACTACTTCTCAAAGCAGCTCATTCTACTTTTGAATATCCCTGATTAGTAGAAAGTATAGAGGCACAGTATGGTCTAGTGAAGGAAGTCAGAAGTTGCTGCTGTTCAGCGGTTCTAGTTGTGTCCTATTCTTCATGACCCCATTTGGGGTTTTCTTGGCAAAGATACTGGAGTCGTTTGGCATTTCCTCCTCATCCCTTACAGATAAGGAAACCATGGCAAACAGGGTTAAGTGACTTGCCCAGGATCATAAAACTAAGTGTCTTAGACTAGATTTAAACTCAACGAGTCTTACTGACTCCAGACCCATTAAACTGTATACTATGCCACATCGCTGCCCCCATCTCAAACTATAAGGGACTTTAATGACTGTTCACCCCATAGGTGATTAATGATTAACTGCTCAAAGGAAAGAGACAGAGTCCTAGGACCTCAGAGCTGGTAGAGCTCTCAGAGAGTATTAAATCCACTCTGTCCTGGAAAAAGAATTCCTTCTACAGCATTCTACTTGTCTTTTTGTTTTAATGTTATTCAACAAGCATTTATTAAGCCTCTTCTATGTGCTAGGCACTGTGCTAATCTCGGGGGATAAAGAGAAAAGAAAATGAAACAATATCTGCTCTCAAGGAGCTTATTTTCTACTGGGGAAAAAATGTATTCAGGGACTGTGATCCAGGACACAGTCCTTCTCTCCAAACCACTGCCAAGCACTCACATGAAAAGGCCAATTCTGGAGACCCGACCCAAATAGAGTCAGTTTGTCTCTTTGTTTCCTTGCCTTCACCTGGAGTTGTCCCAAGAGAATTTCCTAGTAGATATGAGATATAGCTCATTTTTAGGTTTACCCATGTATGGGCAACAGAATCTCCAAGTCCCACAAGACCACCAGTATACTGTACCCATACTGGGTATGGGATGGCCTTTGCTTCACTCCCAGAGGAAATGCAAAATCCCTCTTTCTACTGGGTCATGCACAATACCTCCAACTCTCATAGCAAGTGCCGCTTATAGATAAGATTTTCCTAGGAATTTAAGCACCTTGGAGGCAAGCAATGCCCTTCTCATTGAGCCTGCACCTGTGTGGATAATTCACCAGATTTGCTCTCCAGGTGAGATGCTGTGCAGTAACTATGGTGAGGTGCCAATGCCGTGTCCCTGTGATTTCCACCATCCTGACACATTCTAGGGGAAACAATCAAGTCCGCTTCCTCCCTGGGGCTCAGGGAATAGTTATTGCTACTGAGAAGGATGTAGCAATCTATTGTCCCCTGACTAGCATACCTTGCTTTCTTCTTCTTTGTATTCCTATGATTCAGAGTAAAGAATGTCTAGAAAATGTTGGCTTCTCTATCCACCCCTTCTGCTTCCTCCTTGATAACAACCTCGTTGCTGTATGCCCCAGCTAGGTGCACAGTGAATGGAGAACTGGGCCTGCAGTTAGGAATTCAGCTAAGTATATTCAGATCCAGCCTCCAGACACTTACTAGCTGTCTGGGCAGGTTATCTAACCTGTTTGCCTCAGTTTCCTGAACTGTAAAATGGGAATAATAGTAGCACCTACCTGTAGAGCTGTTTTGAGGGTCAAATGAGATAATATTTGTAAAGTACTTAGCACGGTACCTGGCACATAGTGATTGCTAAATTAATGCTTGCTTCCTTACTTTCTTCCTGCTCTTATTGGTTCCTAGCCCGTTCTGTCCTTCCCTTCCATTGTACCTTCTGAGACTCTTCTTCTAAAGTTCATAACTGAAATGTATGTGTATCAGATTGCAAGCGGTCTTGGGAGGGAGACAGGAGGGAAGGGGAGAAAATTGAAAACTTATGGAAGTGAATGTTGAAAACTAAAGATAAATAATTTAATTTAAAAACATAAAGTTAATAGCTGCCCTTGTTTTAGACTTCTTCTCTTGTTCTTTCATTCTTATAATCACTGAAGCCCGTCTCCTTGCAGAAGATACTACCTCTGTGGCCTTCTTTCTAGTAACCAACTTCCTAACCTTTCCCTTGCAATCGTTCCTCTTTTGAAGTTCACTCTGATCAGATCTATTAACTTATCCAGATCCTGTGGATGGTGGCAGTTATCTATTAACCCCTAGGCTATTATGTTTTTTCTCAAGGAGTTGGGTACCTGCTTCATAGTCTTCCTCCCAAATTAAACTTCTGCCCCTTACTTTGGGGGCTTCAGTATATGTTACAGCTTCTCAAATACCTTGGCTTCCTCATTCATTAACTCTTGTGATGCCCATGATCTGTACATTCCCTCTGCCCCACTCATTCACAGGGAAGGTCATACCTTTGACCTCACCATTACATTCAAATGTAATTCCTCTGTCCTGCCATAACTTTCTATCCTCTCTCCTGTGCCAGTCCTCTCCAAAACCTTTTTCTTCTTCACATCAACCTGTAGTCCATCTATCCATTCCTGCTTTTCCAGGCCATTATCCCTTTTCTGGCATCCCCTTCTACCCTTTGCTATCTTGATCTACTGTATTTGACCAGTTCAGTTTTATGCTCTTGTCTTTCTTCAAAACCTTTGCCCTCTTGTCCTATAACCACAGATCCCTTTTCAGATCCTAGACAGAGATTCCTCCTTCACCATCTTACTTCTCTGTTCTTCTTGTGTTGCTCAGGGCTTCTAGAGGAAGTTACATAACAGGATTGATCAGGTTCATCATAAATTTAAAACTTATTTGCAGCTGGTCTTGATTATCTCATGGCAATCTTTTCCTCTTCACTGGCTGACTTGCTTTTAGAACCTATATAGCATCTGTTCCAAACCTTTCTTTTCTTCTTTTTAAAAATATAATTTTATTGCTCTTTTTAAAAAAATCACCTACATTTCTCAACATATCCTTCTCTCCAACCCTTCCCAGAAAGCAATCTCTTTGTAACAAAGAATTAAAAGAGGAAAGGGCTGTCTACACTTGTTTCCTACACTTTTCGCCTCCCACTCAATTTTCAACCCCTTTCAATCTGGCTTCCAACCCTGGTACTTGACTAAACTGACTGTTTCCTAGGTTATGAAATATTTCCTAACTGCTAAATTCAGTGGTCTTTTATTACATTTCATCTTTCTTGATCTGTCTGTGGCATTTGACACTGCTATCTATAGCATTTGATCCCTTTCCCCTGGATATTGTATTTCTGATTTTTCATGACACTGTTCTCTCCTGGGTTTCCTCCTACCTGTCTGACCATTTCTTCTCAGTCTTCTTTGATGGATCATCCATGTCTCAACCCAATGTTTCTTCCCCAGGTCTCTATCCTATGGCTCTCTTTTTCCCCTACCATTTCTCTTTTGGTGAGCTCATTAACTCCCATGAGTTCAATGATCATTTCTATATGGATGGCTCCCAAATCTACATACCCAGCTCTCTTTTCTCCCCTGAGTTCCAATCTTGTATCATCAACAGCCTGCTGGATATCTCCACCTGGATTTTGCATATGCTTTTCAAACTTGACATATGCAAAATGTAACTCATTATCCTTGCTAAATCCATCCTTCTTCCTAATTTCCTTGTTTCTTTTGAGGGCATTACCATTCTAACAGTCACTAAGGTTCAAAATCTTAGAGTTATGCTCAACTCTTTATTCTCATGGCCATCTCCCTAGTTCAGGGTCTCATCACCTCCCATCAGGAAGATTGCAATAGTCTCCTAATTGGTCTCCTTGCCTCTAGTTTCCCATCTCCAGTCTATTCTCAATAATTGCCAAATTGATATTCCTAAGGCACAGGTGTGAATGTATTACTTTCCTATTCAAGAAGCTTCACTGGTTCACTTTTGCCCCTACAACCATAATGCTCCAACTCCTCTTTTGGTATTTAAAGTCTCCATAGTTTCCAACCGATCTTTCCAGATTGATTTTACATTATGGAAGGCACTCCCATTTTGTTTCAACCAAACTATACTACTTGACATTTCCCATATATGATATTTTGTTTCCTGTCTCCACGACTTTGTACAGACCAACTTCTATTCTTGGAATACTCTCCCTGCTCACAAAATCATTCTTAACTCCCTTCAAGGCTCAGCTCAAGTGCCACCTTCTACAGAAGACTTTTTCCATTTCTTCCAGTTTTTAGCATTCTTTCCCACAAAAAAATGCTAGTTTGTATTTCCTCTGTATATATGCTGTATTTACTTCTTTGTGTACATGTTATTTCATCTTATTAGAATGTAAGCTTTTTGAAGGAAGGGACTCTGTTTTTTGTCTATGTATCCCTAATGCCTAGTACATTGATACTTTTTGAATAAAACTGAGTTGGTCATTGTACTTTCCTTTGCCATTCAGTTCTTGAGCATCTTATATCTTTTGTTTAAAAAAAGTATTCTAGAATATAAAAATAAATTCTCATTTAATTAGCTGTATTGTTGCTGTCACTGTAAGACATGATTCCTTCAATGGACAGATCAAATTAGAATGTCTTGTCATCTTGCGGTCTTCAGAATTTAATTCATCTAGACCACATCCTTCACTTTATAGATCTCAGTAGTAGCTCTAAACATACCTAAAACACAATTAAACATAAAAATAATTCCCATCAAAAGGATATGGATATTCTGCCACAAGGATGAATAGTATGAATCCTTTACTACTATCTGTCAGTACATGGATGAATGAATGTGGAATGTAGGTACATAGATAAAATCATCAACTCACATATGGGAGAGAAAAGGTTGTGATTACTTATGTGGTCTGGAATTCTATGTATACCATGGTAACTTATTAACTTTATATATTCTATTTAATAAGACATCTATCATTTGGTGATAAAGAGGAAAAAACCAATTTTTACTATGTTGTGCAACCTCCAGCAGGGAATAATGGAAACTCATTAGGTTTAAAATGCTAATTTAATTACATTTTTTTTCCTGAAGAATGTTGCTCTGATTCAGCATGAAGTTGGACTCATCTCCAGTCTTTGGCTTATCAAAGCTTATTAACATTCCTACTCCTCTCATTCCTTCACCAAATATTTCCTTAGTGCCTCTTATGTGTAAAGCCCTGTTCCAGGTACCTAGGAGGATTCAAAGTAGAATAAGAAAAGGTCTTTGTCCTCAAAATATCTAAGTAAGGAGAGAGAAGACATGAACACAAATGACAATAGTGAGAACATCATCAAGAGCTGAGAGGCACAATCTTGGACTGGTGTTCATTCATTTATCCAACAAGCACTTGAAGTGACTACCAGGGGAGATATAAAGTGTAGATGAGTTACTTTCCTAGTGGAACTCATGATCTAGTAAGATAGTGTAAGAGTGGGAGTCAATTGAGTGAATCAGCCAAGCCACCTACCTGACTTAAAGTACAGGAAAGGAAACTTGCCTAATAACTTTTTAAGGTGAGACAGTCAATACGTCATAGGTGTGAACTAGATGTGAACAAGGCCCAGATAATCAAATGTGAAAAAAGTCATTGATCACTCTCTATGTTTTGGAAAGTCTTTAGATGAATTGTGTGGGGAGTGTATTCAGACTGATTGAGGAAACTAGGTCATGTCCTGTGGATCCTCTATAAAATGGCAGATGCATTGGAACCTAAGATTCGAGCATTTGGGAGTTTAGTGATGGAAGCTATCCAGCCAATCCCCTGAGAAGGAATTGCTGGGGTGGTGGGGTAGGTAGAGGAGAAAAGTGCCAGCCTCAGACTTGTTCTGTTTCTCCACCCCTCCCAACCACTTTTTTTTTAAGCAATTGGGGTTAAGTAACTTGCTCAAGGTTACACAGACAGTTATTTCTGGGTATAGTGCTAAGTATCTGAGCCCGGATTCGATCCCAGGTCTCCTGACTCTGGGGCCGGTGCTCTTACTCACTGCGCCACCTGTTCGCCCCAACCTCCCCAACCACTTTGATAGGATCTTTGTGAACTTTAGAGGACCCAAGGATCTAGGCTTTTTCATTCTAACATGATCCTTAGCTAGTGTTCTAGCATATCTTTAGGACAGAAACAGCTGACAGTGGTGTACACATTGGGAGCCATGGGCAGATTGGACTTTATGAGCAAAGTCAAGTTTAGGTCTCTGAAGGCTTCACCATTCCTAAGGGGAACTTTATGGGTACCTAACCATGAGGGAAGAAAGGACTTCTAGCAACCAGGGCTGTGAGTTTCCCCTGTCTCTAAGCTTGAGTCCACTTTCCCATGTATGTACTACTGCTGGATGAGCTTGTCATAGACTGGGGAATGTTTTGTATCAGCTTTTCCCACTATACTAGCTTAGTAAACACCCCTTTCTAGAAGTCATTTAAAAATTTTCTAAAATATTTCTAAAAACCAACTACTTACTATCAACTGATAATCATGGGAGAAGAACCAGAGGGGGATTGTAAACAATATAGCATTATAAATATACCCTCAACCTCTCAGGGGTACCCCTAGAACCTTTGTAGAAGCTTTGCTTTGGAGACTCAAATTTTTAGATCATGTTGAGATTATGATAATTGCTCCAGAACATGCAATAGTAGGGGATAAGATACACACATATTACATACATATATATATATATATTTGTTTGGACTTGCAATTTCATTGGTATAGGGAATGCCAGTGTGGAAACTCCCATCACCAATGAAGTTTAGCAGCTTTTCTTTGACTTAAGGTCTTAGAGAGTTGCCTAGGGCATTGAGAGGTTAAGTGACTTGAATATATTGATACTACTAATATGTTTTAGAAGCAGTACTAGAACCCAGATCTTTCTGACTGTGAGCCTGGTTCTCTATCTATTATGTTATGTCAAGACTGTCTCTCCAGATAATTATAATACACCACAATATACAATAAGTCTATTAGAGAACTTATAAAACAAAGTCCTATGTGAGGTTGAAAGAGGGAAGACTTCATGCACGATGTAGCATTTGAGATAGACTTTGAAGGATGGGTAGGAATTCAACAATCGAGGAAAAGAAGAAAGCAGCTTAGGCATAGAGTAAGCAAAGCCATGATGGTGAGGGAGTGAAGAGTATAGTCCAGGGACAGGAAGTAAGCCAATTTGTATGGAATGCAGAGTTTATAAAGTTTATAAGCCACTTTTCAGTCCTTGAGTTTGTTTTTTTGATTCAAGTATTGAATGGTAATTTTGGTATCTAATTGATTATCCAATTTCCTGGGGTATTAGACCATGTCAACATTGTTCCAAACAGCTGAATGAACATGCAAACCCAAAATCATTTACTTGGATATTTCCAGATCTTACCATAGAAGCACAACTGATGGAGAAATCCCACCCCTCCTTTTATATAAATATTGGCATTGGGAGGGGATTACAATCTGTACCAGTGGAAGGAATAATGATATGATAACAGCTAATCTTTAAAGTATTGAAATATATAGATGTCTGGCACAGTTTAGACACAGTCCAAGGCTCTGTTTGAAATATAGGCATCATAGTTCAGACTAAATAATGAAACCCTAAGTAGTTGGCAATGTGGTAAAGTGGAAAGACCAGTGGACTATTTGTTAAAAGACCTGGGTTCATCCCAACTCTAACTTTGGCTAACTTTGCATAATTCCCTTCCTTTCTCTGAATCTGTTTTCTGATCTATAGAAGGAAGGGGTTGGATTAGTTGATTCTCTCACATCCCTTGTAGCTCTTATAATTACACAATTAATTCCATTCAAATCAACTTAGTCACTGAGGCTACAAAGGCAATATGAAACCAGCTCTGTTCTCAAGAAATTTACATTCTACAGGAGGAATATGACATAAACATGGGCAAAAACAGTCAGGAGTGAAGGGGGCAAATGAGAGAAATGACAGAGAGGTCTAAGAATGTTTGAGCAAAGAAAGTACTATTAAGGAGACTCCAGGGAGGAAGGGTCACCTGAGCCTAAATATAAAGATTTTGAGAGACAGACATGAGGAGTCATTGAATGATGGTGGCTAATGGCATGCCAAGTTGGGAGAATGGCAAATAGTTCATGTTAGCCCAAATATAGAGTGTATGAAGGGAAATAATAAAAAATAAGAGTAAATCATGGCTCAGGGTCCCCTGGAAAACTTTGGACTTACATGATCTGAGGTTGATGCATGGTAATTGACCCCAGAAAGGGTCATTATATGTTTTTGCTAGCTTGGAATTATTCCAGGAAAATCTTTTAACATATCCATGGTATAGCTGTTATCTAGTTTTATCAAAAGATGGATAATGGAGTCTCCAGCTCCTATAAAGAGATCAAGGTAATAGTGTACATATCAAGCATTATTTGACCCCATAGAAAATCCAAAAGACAGAGAGGACTCACAGTAGCCCATAAACAGTAAAACCCTTACTAGCCTAGTGCTTCTTCCAGAAGGGAAATGAATCTGAGATTGCTATGGGGGAACCATTTGACTAGCTTTGGTATGTCAGGAACAGTGAAGGAACAAGGGGGCAAGGGATTCAAGAAATACCGTGTTTCCCCGATAATAAGACACTGTCTTATTATATTTTTTTTGAAAGAAAAACACCAGAGGGCTTATTTTCAGGGGAGGGCTTATGTTGTCCTGCCTCAGCTCTCCTCCGTGGCACTGCTCTCAATGGCGCCAGCAAGCAAATCACTGGGGAAGAACAGGATGACGCGCTCACTGCTGCAGCTCTGATTGGATGCAGCTCGGAGCGTGGCATGCGTTTCACGGGGGGGGGGGGGGGGGGGGGACGGTGCATACAGAGG